>NW_004955403.1:24356805-24434084 GCF_000276665.1 Chinchilla lanigera
TTTTTTTTTGTCTTTTTGAGACAGGGTCTTGCTATGCAGTTCAGGTTGACCTTGAACTCACTTTATAGCCCAGGCTGGCCTCAAACTCACAGCAATCCTCTGCCTCAGCCTCCCAAATGCTGGGATTACAGGCATGCGCCACCATGCCCGGCTACCAGTTACATCTTATATTGTGTAGACCACATCTGACATATATTTTTGCTGCCTATCCCAATTCCCCCTAGTAGCTGTGTTTGATGTTTACCTTCTGCTGCTATGGACTTAATCTCTATGTAGTCTGACATTTTGGTATTGTCGGCTATTGATCTGAATAAGCAAGAAATACAGTGTGATTGATGTTTTCTCTTTGCAGATTATCATGGAATCAGAGAATCTTTTGGAGGTCCATTCATGTTCGTTCACTCCTGTTAACAATGTAGCAAATGTTTTATGGCCTAGGACTTAAAAAAAGGAGAGCTTTATTAATTTGTCAACTAAATCAGCCTATGGAGTATTTGCAATTGAGTTTAAAGTGGTGATAACTTGAAACACTTTGCAAAAACTTGTGCTATTTCCAACAGTTTAACGAAAGGAGAATAACTTTTACACCATGACAGCTCCAATAAGATAACTGTTTTTAAGTTAAAGTTGCTCTTCCAGGCCTGGGAATATAGCTCAGTGGCATAAGCGTGTGCCTGGCAAGCGCGAGGTCATGAGTTTGATCCCCAGTACCTAAAAAAAGAAGAAAAGAAGTTGCTCTTCCAGTTACTGTCTCAAACTTTATCCAAGAACTGAGATACACTGTTCAGTAAAATGCAAGTAGGGGCTTCATACATAAGTTTGAAAAATTGTGATGTATTTGCTGATGATGAATTTATTTCTCATCTTTTAATTTTTAAAGATAGCTACAAAAGTGACTACTATACAGCCAGCCCTATGTGTCCATGGGTTCCATGTCCATGGATTCAAGCAACCTTGGACTGAAAACATTTAGCAAAAAATTTACTTTGCTACCAAGCATACACAACTTTTTTTATTCTCCAGTCACTATAGTATCACAATTCTTTACATAGCATTTACACTGTATTAGGTATTGTAAGTAACATAGAGATGATTTATATCTTACTGGAGGATACACATGCTTTGTATGGAACTACTACACTATTTTATGTCAGGAACTTGAGCATTTTTGGATTTCAGGATCTAAGGGGATCCTGCAGTCAATCCCTCACAGATAAGGAGGAATGACTATAATTTCTAATAGAATTATATATATATATATATCAGAGTTATATTTGAATATCAAAATTTATTTTGTATTTATAATGATGAATTATATTAACAAAACTGTTTTAAAAGTTAATTTTATTGGTACATTTTAGATACCCATATTGATAACATTCATCATAGGGAATTTGTACCTGTACATGATATAGCTTGCTTCTTCTTTTTGTCCTGATCCCTCTCCTTCCTTCAAGCACCTTTTCCATCCTTCTTTATAAAATTTATTTCCATTTTTTCCTTCTGTTCTCTTCTTTCCTTTTCCCCTCCTTACTTTCGCCCTCCTCCCTGCCTAGTTCCTCTTGCCATTTGAACATTTTCTTCCTATTTTGCAATATCTATTGTATATTAATGTGGTCCATATTTACACTTTTAGTTTCTCACACCAGAGAAACCATGTGATATTTCAACATGTGTGTCCGATTTATTTCACTTAAGAATATGACCTCAAGGTGCATCCATTTACCAAAAGATGTCTCAGATTTATTTACTTTTTGGAGTAGTACTCCATTCTACAAAAGAATCACATCTTCTTTATCCATTCATCAGTTCATAGGCATTTGGACTGTTTCCAAGATTTAACTATTACAAGCTGTGCTGCTATAAACATGGATGTACATGTATCGCTGTAGCATGATGTTTTTAATTCTTTGAGAGACACCAGGAAAGAATAGCTGGGTCAAATGGAGCCTCTAGATTTAGTTTTTTGAGGAATCTCCACACTGATTTCTACAGTGGTTGTACCAGTCTATACTCCCATCAACAGTGGAATGCGGGTCTTTTTCCCCACAGCCCCACCAGCATTTGTTATTGGTTGATTTTTTGATAATAGACATTTTTTTCTGGAGTGAGATGGAATCTCAGTGTTGTTTTAACTTGCATCTCTCAAATGACCAGTGATGTTGAACAGTTTTTCAAGTATTTATTTGCCACTTCTATTTCTTCATCTGAGAAGTGTGTATTAATTTCAGAAACTCACTTTTGAATTGGGTCTTACAGTCGGGGGTGTGTGTCTCATTTTATTGAGTTCTTTACATCATCTAGATATTAGTCCTTTGTCTGAGGAACAGCTGGTAAAAATTTTTCCCCACTCTGTGGATTGTCTCTTCACTCTGTGGGTTATTTCTTTTGCTGTGTAAAATTTATTTTTTAATAAGATGAGATCTTATTGATTTTTTGTGATATTTCCTGTGTGATTCAGGTTTTGTTAATAAAATTTTTGCCTATTCCTATGTCTTCAATAGTTCTACCTACTCTATCTTCCAGAAAATTTAGTGTTTCTGTTTTAATGTTTAGATCTTTGATCCATTTAGATTTTACTTTAGTGCATGGGGAGAGACATGGGTCCAGTTTTAGTCTTTGGCATGTGAAATACCAGATTTCCTAGCACCATTTATTAAAGAGGCTATCTTTCTTCCAGTGAATATGTTTGGCCCCTTTTTCAAAGGTAAGGTTGCTGAGTATGTCTGCACTTGTTTCTATGTCTTCTAATCTGTTCCACTGATCTTTGGGTCTGGAATTTTTTTTTTTTTTTTTGCCAATACCCTGCGGTTTTCAATCACTGTTTCTTGGTAGTATAATTTCAAGTAAGGGCTTGTGATGCCCCTTGCCTTGCCTTTGTTGCCCAGAATGGCTTTTGATATTCTAGGTCTTTTCTGGTTCCAAATGAATTTTAAGATTGTTTTCTCTAATTGTGTGAGGTATGCTATTGGTAATTGGCATTGCATTAGGTCTGCATTAACATATTTGGTAGTATGGGCTTGCCTCTATGTCAGTTCTTCCTACCCAAGAACAAGGGATATCTTTCCATTTTCTGATATCATCTTTGATCTCCTTTTTTCAGAGTACTGTAGTTTTCAATGTAAAGGTCTTCTACTTCCTTTGTTAGATTGATTCCTAGGTATTTCTCTCTTTTTTGGATGCTATTGTGATAAGTGTGGTTTTTCTAATTTCTCTCTCAGTGAGTTTGTTATTTGTGTACAGGAATGATATTGATTTTCGAGTGCTGACTTTGTATCCAGCCATGTTACTCAATTTGATTATTAAATTTAGAAGGTTTTTGGTGAGAATTTTGGGATCTTTTATATGGGGTATCATGTCATCTACAAATAATGATAATTTAACTTCTTCCTTTTTATCCTTATTCCATTTATTTCTTTTTCATATCTAATTGCTCTGGCTAATGTTTCCAGAACTATACTGAATAAGAGTGTTGATAGTGAATATCCTTGTTTTGTTCCAATTTTCAAGTGAAAGCTTTCAGTTTTTGACTGTTTAGTATGATGTTGGCTGTTGGTTTGTCATAAATGGCTTTCATCAGATTGAGATAAAGACTATCTATTCCAATTTTCTGTAGGATTTTTCTCATGAATGGGTGTTTGACTTTGTCAAATGCTTTTTCTGCATCTATTGAGACTGACATGTGGTTTTTGTCTGTGGCTCTGTTAATATGATGTATTACAGTTATTGATTTTCATATGTTGAATCATCCTACATCTCTGGGATGAATCCTACCTGGTCATGGTATATAATTTTCTTGCTGATTTACTGCTGCAAATATTTTATAGAGGATTTTGTATCTATATTCATTAGGGAGATTGGTGTGCAGCTCTCTTTTTCCTGCATCCTTCTCTGGTTTTGGTATCAGAGTAATGCTTGCTCCAGGAATGAGTTTGGGGTATTGCTTCTCTTTCCATTTCATTAAAGAGTTTGAGGAGCAGTGGCATTATATCTCTAAATTTCTTGTAGAATTCATCAGTGAATCCATCAGGACCTGGGCTTTTCTTTGTTGCTAAGTTTTTAATTACATCTTCAATTTCATTGACTTATATTGGGTTATTTAGAACCTTTTTATCTTCTTGATTCAGCTTTGGTAATTCATATGTATCTCGGAATCTGTCCACTTCTTCTATGCTATTCACCTTATTAGAACACAGCCTCTTAAAGTAGATATTAATGATTTTCTGGATTTCTGTAGGATCTATTGTGATTTTCCCCTTTTCATTCCTAATTGCATGGATTTGAGTCTTTTCTTTCCTTTTTCTGATAAGGTTGATGAAGGGTTTATCAATTTTATTTAGTCGTTCAAAGAACAAACTCTTTAATTCATTGATTCTTTGTATTGTTCTCTTAGTCTCAATTGTATTAATTTGTGCTTTGATTTTTATAATTTCCTCCCTTCTATGAGCTTTGCACTTGTCTTGCTCATCTTGTTATAGAAATTCGAGGTTCAACATTAAGTTATTTATTTGAGATCTTTCTGTTTTTCTGATGTGGGCATTCACTGCTATAAATTTCCATCATGGGACTGCTTTCATTGCATCCCATAAATTCTGGAATGTAGTATTGGAATTATTGTTTAGTTGTGGAAATGGTCTAATTTCTTCTTTAATTTCATCTGTGATCCACTGTTTGTTCAGGAGGATATTATTTAATTTCCATGCGTTTATGAAGTTTTTGTAGTTTATTTTGCCACTGATAGATATCCAGTTTCATTGCACTATGGTCTGATTATGGGATAATTTTACTTCCTTTGCATTAATTAAGCATTTTCTGTGAGCTAGGTTAAGGAACACAACACTAATTTTGTCATAAAGACACAGAAACATGGGTCTGTCAGACCCATGTTTATTCTTTAGAATATCTCTATTAATGATTGATTAATTTTAATTTTATGAGTTTATTATACTGAACAGTGAATACTACATTGGAAGAGTATCACAAAAATCAAGTATTGAATTTTTAATATTTATTTAGTGTTTATAAAATACCATCAAAATTTTCAACATCTATTCTTTTTTGGTGTATATAGTGTGTTAAAAAAGAACAACACAAATAAATACTTATATGGACTACAATGAAAATACCAATAGCACTTCACTAAAAAAAGAATAAGTTTTACTTCAGTTACCACCCCTAAGGCAGTCTGGACACATGAGAATGGCACACTCAATGCACACATATAGCTTACACTGACAGCACATGTGTTTTGATTTCTTGGCCTTTTTGTAGGACATACTTGACATCTCAGTGGTCTTGCTCTTTTGTAAGTTCTTATTATATCATACAATGTGTAGTTAACAGGAACACAAACTATCAAGAACTTGTTAAATTCTTAATATGTATTGTGCGTTTAGAACAGACATCAACATTTTCACACCAGCTGTGTATTTGCTTACAAAACTTAAAAGATAACATCAGAAGTGAATTCCTATATGAACTACAATGAAAATAATAACAAAAATAAGCTTGGGTTCAATTGTCACACACACATGACAACTGCATGTTTCATGCACACATCTCACTTTCACTGACAGCACATGTGCTTATCTTTCCTTTCTTATGTGGAAGTCTTCTCACCTCTCTTCTCTTCCTGTTTTGTCAGGAGCTTCGTACTGTATTATATAACTTGCTTGTGTTGTACTTGTTGAAAATAAAGATTTCTCCTTGATTTCAAAAAGTTTTTAAAAATAAAACTCATGTAAATTAGTTTGATATAGACATCTTTATTTTTCTTCTCTTTCTTTTTACTTCTATCAGAGTAGAACCTAATTTCTTTAAGTAGCCCTATTATTCCCAAATTGTGTGCCAAATGATCCTGTGTAGCACAGAAAACTTACAGTAGCTCATTGTAAATTTTGGAAGGAGACAGGCATCTGTTTGACAGTAGAAATTAGAAACTTGGGAATCCTTGGGTTAGAAACATTAGTGGGTGTGAAATATAAGTTACTTGAGAATTCCTTATTTAGTGTTGTCCCTCCATTTTACAGATGAGACAACTGAGGTCCAGAAAAGTTAAAATCTTGAAACTAGTGTGGTTTTAACACCCTGGTTTCTTATCTGCCTTGCCAGCACTGTAAGTAAAATGATCTTGATGCATCTGTTGAGGTTTGCAGTCTTACACTGTTCTTCCTGTCTCTTGGGTTTGTAGTCAGAGAACCAAGCTTTGTAGGCCCAGATTGGCCACATGGTAGCCTCCAGATCAGCTGAGGGACTCAAAAGGGACTCACTCTTGTGCACAGGAACTTCCTCATTTGCAAATGAATTAAGATAATGATAATAGTACATAGTAGGTAAAAGCTGAGTTGTTTCTGTGATAGTGAAAACAGCACTTAAAAGTACCTCAGAAATTGCCAAGTACTTCATAAATCATTGGTTCTGTTAATAGCATTTAAATAATCATATGCAACCTGCACCAGGGAGACAAAGGATAAGCAAAACCACTCCTGCTTTTAAGAGATCTATCTCTCCTACAGATGAGAAATATAATGATTATAATAAAAATTGACAAATGTTATATCAGAGGTCATGATTATGGACAGGGTGAGCATAGGAGAAGTCCCCTGAGGGCACAAGAAAGTCCTTGCAGAAGAGGAAAGGGTTTTGGTCAGTCATGGAGGACGTGCAGGCCGTGAAGAGGGGTGTGGGGAGGACTTGAGTGGGGTGAGGGGAGAACCTTTCAGGAAGTGGAGTGAGCCTGCACCAAGGAAAGAGAGGTGAATGGCAGAGTGCCTCCAAGAAACAACATATAATCCTATACAGGTGGATGAGGGAGAACAGGAGACAGGAGATGAAGATTACGAATGGGAGAGTAACTGTGGATGCTGGATCCTAGTCTTAAAGGGCTTGCTATCTTTTCAAAGAAGTGGACATTACCCTGGAAAATTAGTGATAGGTTTCAAGCAAAGAAGAGATGCATCCTGATGTGTAAATATGAAGAGCAGTCTTTTCCCTCTTTTTTTTTTTTTTTTTTTGAGACAGGGTCTCCCTTTGCAGTTCAGACTGGCCTTGAGCTCCCTTTGAAGCCCAGGCTGGTCTTGAACTCACAAAGATCCTCCTGCCTCAACCTCCCAAGGGCTAGGATTATAGGCGTGCGCCACCATGCCTGGCTGAAGAGCACTCTTTATCCTTTTCTAATAACAAAACTTTGGAGCTTCAAGAATCTCAGAGCTACATCTGTATAATACCTCTTGTGTGGTACTTTGTTGTAATGGGAAATGTGATTCTTAAAACAGATTTGAGTGGTTGTGTGGGTGGTGAAGTGGTGGTGGGTTTCATAAAAGAGATTGGGGAGAATATTTCTGGTTTGTTGGTTATTTTTAAATTTTTGTGTTTTTTATTACTTGTCATAGTTTTGAGTTTTTATTATGGAGAATTTTGAAAATGCATGAAGTTAGGCCAAACCAAATAACATAAGTTTATGTCTCCCTCATTCATTTCCAACAGTTGGCATTACCTGATCTTTCCATTTTAAACTGTAAAGAAAGATTCCCCTCACTAATTCTCTAGAATCAGGAAGGAAATCTCTCCAGGAGTTCCCTGGTACTCAAATATGATAAACTGCACTTCCCAGGAAATCAGAAGGTTGCAAGGCGGTCACACCCAGGGACTCTTACAGAACCACATTCTCCCCTAACTAGGCAGACCCGGCTTTCAGAGCCTGTCAAAACAGAAGGCTCTTTTTCCTCCAACCAAAGGTCATCTGACCTCAGCCCCTTCACATCCTGTATTTCCGCCTCTCTCCTTCTCGCCCTAAATAAAAACAGAAAACAGTAGAAAAACAGAAAGCTCCATGGACTTCTTCAGAGATGTTTTCTGTCTTCTGGCTCAGTCTTTCACATTTGTCGCTTCCTCTCAGCTCTGCACATTTGCTGTGGTTAGGGATGAATGAACCATGGTGAATTCAGGTACTACATTTCCTGGGAGATGGCAGAGTTCAAATCCAGTAAGGAGGTGGTGGGTGTTCCCCAAGTTCAAGCTGCCACAAAGTAGAGACATGGGGTACATGCTTCTTGTCTCAGTCAGACCCGATGGACAGGCTTCCGCAGCTGCACTCTGTCTGCTGGGTTGCTCAGTCTCCAGGATTCCAAACTCCTACAGCAAGGAGTTGCTGCCATAGCTTCATTACTAATTATTGTTTATTATATGCCAGACACTGTGTTAAGTATGTCAGTCCTCATAATTATCCTCTGAGTTACATTCTATTATTAATATTTTTGGCTTCAGCTCTAATACTATTATCATTTGTGTACAGATGAGGAAATGAAGGCTAATAGGGTCAAATAATTTGTCCCAAATCACAGACTAAATGGCATAGCTGAAATTTGAACCCTGGCAGGACTGACTCTAAAGCCAGGTTCCTCCTTAGGCAGATGGAGATGGGTCTGCATGAAAGTCTCCATGTCCTCACACTTGCATTTGTGTTGTCTCTCCTGATCCATGACACATCAGTGGTGAGTGGTTTTAAAACTCCTTACTGAGCCAGTCTGAATATACGTAAGAATTTGTTTCAATAGAGTAAACTGAGAAATAGTTTCTCATTTGCCATTGATATTTGAATAGTTACCAGGTAGTTTTTCATTCATGATCTTGTTTGTTTCTGGAGACCTGATTTTAGTTAATGTACTCCTTGAACACAAGATGAAGATGTAAAAAACTAAAGTGCAAACAATATAAGACAGTATCCGTGGGTGATAATTCTACTTTGAAGGTTCTTTGCCAGACTTATGTGCAATTCTTCTTTGAATAATGTAGAACTCTCTGTATCTAACGTGAGCCCAAAGTAATCTGTTTAGGGGTGTGCTGAAGCCAGTTTACACTGTCGTGGGGACCAGGTGTGTACGTCCCTTCCCAATTCTGCATTCGCTGAAGTAATGTCAACTGGTCATGGTGGAAGTTTTTACACCGTATGTACTCATTTCCTAAGGCTGCATAATAAAGTATCAAAAGGGTGGGTGGCTTTGAACATCAAAAATTTATTCTCTGGGAGTTTCAGAGCCTGGAAATCTGTTATCAAGGTATCAGCAGAACTTTGTTCCCTCTGAGTTTCTGGGAAGAATTCTTTTCCTCATTTGAGCTTCCAGTGGTGATCGTCAACTTGGCATTCCTTAGCTTGGAAACATGTCACTCTCTGCCTCTATGGTCACAAGGCATCCTCCCTGCAAGTGTCTATCTCTGTGTCTCTTCCCCTCTTCTTAAAAGGAGACCATCCTGTTGGGTGAAGGGCCCACTCTACTCCAAGGTGACCTCATTCTAACTATTTGTATTTCCAGTGACCATATTTCAAAATAAGGCCACATTCTGGGAATTAGAACTTCAGCATATCTCTTTAGGTGGTAACAGTTCACCTTAACATGAGACAGAAATCAGCAAACACTACAGATCAGGGACTTTAAGCCATTTTAAATTGAAACTGTTTTATGACTGGTTTTTATAAGGTCAGTGTGTCACGTGACATCAGGAGACGCCTACTCTTCTCAAATATCATTTTCCCATGAACATTTTGCATTAGAATTTTGCATATATAATCATTCCTCAGCAAGCATAGGAGATGTAGGGGCTGGGGATTTAGCTCAGCCGCACAGCTCCTGCCTGGCAAGCGCGACGTCGTAAGTTGGATTCCCGGTACCGGAAAAACAAACAAACAAACAAACAAAAACCGTAGGAGATTTGGTTCCAGGAAACTTGTAGATGCCAAATCTTCAAATACTCAAGTCCTTTATATAACATGGCATAATGTGCATATAACCTGTGCACATCCTTCAGTATACATTAAATAATCTCTAGATTATTTATAATATGAAAACTATGTAAATATTACATAAGTAATTGTTCTACTGTATTATTTATGAAATAATGAGAAGAAGGTATCTATGCATGTTCAACACAATTCAGGATTTATTTTTCAAATATTTTAAATCCACATTTGGTTAAATATACTGATGTGGAATCTGTAAATATGAGGTGGCAACTGTACTCCAATTGGCTATACCCTTTCTGACTGGGTAAGAATTAAAGATAGCAGCATCCTGGAATTTGCCAGACATTTGTTAGCCTTTTAAAATTTTATTTATGTGTTTCCATTATAGGAAACTTAAAAAATATCAGAGCAGAAAGAACATTAAGTAAATAAATCATCCATTGTTTCATCATCCAAAGATATCCATGAAGTTTGAAAAAATGTCTTCAAATTTTTTGAAGACATTTCTTCAAATTGGCCACTTGTATTTATCCTTTTGTGATTAGGTCATAGAGTACATTGTATTGTTTTTCTTTTTTCTTTTTCAATCAGATTTATTGGTACACTTTAGATATTCATAATGATTATATTCATCACAGAGAATTCGTACCTTTGCATGATATAACTTCATTCTTTTTTCTCCTTTCCCCTACCCTTCTTTCAACCCTTCCTCCCCTCCCATTTACAAAAGCTTTGCTTCCATTTTTTCCTCATTTTCAAACTTTTCCCTGGTTTCCTCTCTCCTCTTGTCCCCCTCCCCATTTGAACATTTGCTTCCTATTTCACAATACCTATTATACATTTGGTCCTTATTTATACTTTCTTTCTCACACCAGAGAAAAAAATGTGGTGTCTACACATATGTGTCTGATTTGTTGCACTTAAGAATATGGTCTCAAGATGCATCCATTTACCTAGGAATGTCTCAAATATATCCTTTTTATGGCAGAGTAGTACTCCATTGTACAAAAATCCACATCTTCTTTATCCATTCACCAGTTGATGGGCATTTGGGCTGTTTCCAAGATTTGGCTATTAAAAATTGTGCCACTGGGTGTGCATGTGTTGCTGTGGCATGATGCTTTTAATTCTTCCAAGAAGACACACATGAGGGGAACAGTTGGGTCAAATGGGACCTCTAGTCCTAGTTTTTTGAGGAATCTCCGCACTAATTTCCACAGTGTGTATATCAGTCTACACTCCTACCAAAAATGGAGAATGATTTCTTTTTCCCCACAGCCCTGCTAACACTTATTATTGGTTAATTTCTTGATAACAGTCATTCTTTCTGGGGTGAGATGAAATCTCAGAGTTGTTTTAATTTGCATCTCTTGAATGATAAGTGATGTTGAACATTTTTTCATATATTTATTTGCTGTTTATACTTCTTCATCTGAGAAGTGTGTATTCATCTCAAATGCCAAATTTTGATTGGGCCTTTAACTTTAGGGGGCCTGATTTTTTTGAATTCTTTATATGTTCTCAACAGTAATCCTTTGAGGATCAGCTGACAAACATTTTCCCCCACTCTGTGGGTTGTCTCTATACTCTTTTGGTGGTTTTGCTTGCTGAACCAAAGTTTTTTTTAATAAGATGAGATCCCAGTTGTTGATTCTTTGTGATAACTGTTATGTGATTGGAGTTTTGTTTGTAAAGTTTTTGCCTACACCAATGTTTTCTAGAGTTCTACATTTTCTGTCTTCCAGCAGATTTAATGTTTCCACTTTAATTGTCTTTTTTTCTAATGGTTTTTAATTTACAATTTTCCAGAACATATGAATAATACATGAAGACATTCTCCAAAACAATAAGAAGTAAAATCCATCTCGACTACCACCTCAATTCTAATCCTCTCTCTGGAGGTGGACACTGCCATTGGTTTTAAGTGGATCATTCTAGATCTCTTGCAATACATTATTTATTTGAGTCATGTGGTTTTTTTTTTATTACAAATGCCTGAGGTAACCAACTTACAAGGAGAAAAGGTTTATATTTTTTCTTACAGTTTTGGACGTTCCAGTTTATGATCATTTTGCCCATTTTGCTTTGGGGCTTGTTGAGAGACATGATAGCTGGAACCTGTGATGGAACAAAACTGCTCTCCAAATCTCTAGGAAGCAAAAGAGCAAGGGAAAGGAAAGACTGGGGTCCCACAATGCTCCCCAAGGACAAGCTACTAAATGACCAAAAGATCTCCGCCAGGACTGTGGTGGAGAACCTATGGCACACATGTTATTTGTTTTTCTTTTAAGGCAAAAGATGTTAATGTATGAGTTATTTTTTTCTAGACTAAAACCCCTGTCTTCAGGTTTAATTGCAGTATTGGCACTTTGGGATAAATAAGTGGGTTGTGGGTTGCAGTTGGTGTACTTGTCTCTGAAAGCACGTCTCTGGGGCCCAAGCTTTTACCACGTGGATCTTTGGGGGCATTTCAAGTCCCAAACATAACATCATATGTATTTCCTCACAAAGCTTATTCTTTTCCCTGACCCCATAAACTGTATGACCTCAAGAGTTTTTTATATTGTAGTTTTAACTTGTCCTCTGTAATTTCTGCAGCATATTTATTCTATGAATCATAACTTATGTTATTATGTTCCTGTAGCTTATGTTTAGGTTGTCATCAATCTTTCAAGTTTATAACCATGAAACAGTGAGCGTTCTTATGTATGCCTCTTTGTGCACATTCTAAGTGTTTCTTTAGGATAAATAACAGGAAGTAGAATTTCTGAGTTGTAAAGTATTTATAATTTGAATACCAGATCTCCTTGAAAAGTACAAGTAAACACTACCACTGTCAATTTAGAAGAGTATCCGTTTTTCTACATCTTAACCAAATTATGTCACCATATTCTTTTAAAAAGTTTGCCATCTAATAGGTGAAGGATAACTATTTACTGTTGATTTGGTTTGCATTTTCAAGATTTGCTAGTGAAGTTGAGCAAACTGACTATTAATATCTTCATTTGGTGAACTTGAGTGGGGTTCACACATACATAATCCATCAGCTCCTCTTAATGAACTAATGTGCAGTAGATTTAACGCTTAGGCTTTGAAGTAGAACTCTAGCTTTCATAACTGGTGCATTACGGAAATGAAGCTAGTGTTTCACCTGAACTGAAATTGGCTCTCAAAGTATTAATGTATCCATTTCTATCCCTGATGTGCTTTTACAGAGGCAATCTAGTGTCTCAGGGTTTGAAAAAGTAAGACTGGTTTTTAAAAAAATTGTTAATTTTTAATTTATCCTGAAAAAGTTTCCTGTAAAGTTAAGCATGTAAATGAAGATTAAGCAAACCACCCAATATAGTAATAAAAACTTGACTGCCTAATCACAGGGGACTTTCAGTTCTAATTTTTGAATTCTTGAATATTATTTTCAATTATGGCAAAGCACATAGTAAAAGATTACTTAATGGATATGACCAACACCGGTAGTTAACTGTCTAAGCAAAAGTTAGTAAAAAGTAGAACATTGCAAATATATATATTAAAATATATATTAAACACTTTAACTGAAAGCATATAAATATGCATTTATTTACCAATCATTTAAGACAAGGGCAAGATTTTTCTTTTTGCATGGGTCTGCTAATAAGTCATCCCAGTACATAGCATCTTTAATTTTAGTGTCTATTTCTTTAAAATAGATTGAAAATTTCAATATTATTTTAAACCATTATGAGTGTGGTCTAATTGGACAGCATTTTTTAGCCACTTCACTTTCTTGACTTTTCACAATAAACTCAATTTGGTTATTTACAAAAAGCAAAAAATTTGTTTCAGACCCTATTTCATTGTTTGATAGGAAACCTAATTAAATTATATGCAAACAATAGGTCCATACGGTGCCAGCAGAGTTGAGGACTACAATTACCTTTGGAAAACTACCATCTCAACTAATAGAAGAGGAAGATAGTTTGCATATTGCAGAAAAGCCTACATATGCCAATGGCACTACTCAGATATTTCATTGAAGTTATGAGTAATATAGGTCAACTCAGAGAATTAAGTGTAAATCATTTAGGCAGAGTCTACTCTGTTATAAAGTACACTGAAGTAACGTCAGTGCAGTATTAGTTTTGAAAGAGATAAACTGAATAAAAGAACTAATATGTAACTAGGCATAAACAAAATACTTGAATACAGTCAAAGTGTTTTGATATCTTGGATGAAGAGATACCATGAATTTAAGACATTTGAATAACTTAGTAGGAGAAAAGTAGACTTAAGATTAGGGGAACTGAGTCTTAGCCTTTTACTGGAAGATAATTTGTTATGGTACAACGGTCAATAAGAAAGTCATTTAACCTCCCTAGAAGTTGATTTCTTCTTCAGATGAATTGGATTAGTCAATCCTGATTCAGTTGCCGAACAGCATCATTATGATATTCAGAATATATATTAGTAGATGATGTGTCCCCAAGGGCAGAGACCGTCTTCCATTCACTCATTGTGATTCACCACATTTTGAAGAGATTATCCCATAAAAAAGAAGCCACATGAACAGAATAAATACTTGCTTTTAAAGTATCTGCTAGCTGAAAACATCATTGCCTGAAAAGGAGAGTTCTTGGGTCACAGCACTAGTGTCTCATACACTGAATTTGCAATACACTTGCTGGCAGTCATATTTCTTCATTTTCAGCCCAAAATTCCCGTTTACAGCATGTGTTCCATGTCTGCTGAACCTTCAAACATAAAACAAACCTTAGTAATAAATATTTATATTAGAACAAAACTTGGTTATTTTGCTATTATTGTATTAGAGCAAAACATGACTATTTTCATATGAATTTTTTTCATTAGGCAGTTTGTACCCAATGGCAACTATTCTCTGCAGTGCAGATGCCTGGCTGACTCTTGCATTAGGAGCATGACAACATTGCCACCAGAGGTAGGGCCACAGCTTCTCCCTAGCCAGAGAGATTAATGGTTATCAATCGTCTGAGCCCAACCTTTTCCCCCCTTGGTGTGCATAACTGGGTAATGACTATTACTATTTTATGTATTTACTAGCTGTTTATTATATAGTATTATTTTCCTCATCAAAATAACAGTCTGGGGGTTGGGAATATAGCTCAGCAGCACAGTGCCTGCCTCACAAGTGTAAGGTACTAAGTTTGATTCCAGTACCAAAAAAAAAACCCCATAATAACAGTCTAATAAATCCAAATTAACCAACATACCAATTAACCAATATAATAGTATAAGTGCAATAGTATCAATGATATAAATACTATTAGCAGTCAAAACTCTTGTGCATGTACTTTTATTGTGGTTCTGGGTATCAAATCCAAGCTTCATGCATTCTGGATAAATGCATAAGGTGCATTTTCACTCCTAAAAAATCAAGAATTACATAATTAAAGAAATAAAAATCACAAGCCAGATGCTCAATACTGGACTCTACATTTACCTGTTTATACTTGATTTTTTAAAAATACCAGGTCTGTGTGGCTAAATTTACTAGGTTTTTCTAAATTCTCAGAGTGACAGTCTTATATTTTGCCTCCAACTGTATATTACTTGATTGCAGGATCAAATTCCCAAGTGGTTGCCTCACAAGAATTCCTTCCTTTCTTCCCCGACAGGAATTGATTAATTAGGTCTCAATAAAACTAAAACACAGTCTCAATAAAACTAATTTAACTATGTTCTATTTAAATGTTAGATTTTTCCTTTTGTGAAATGCTACTATTCAATGTAAAGAAATAAAGTTCTTGTCAAAAGTTATTAAGACATTTATATATGCAATAAAATCTTCAACTTCCAAATTTAAGAGAACTGTTTGGAGTTAAGAAACATGTTTTTGTAAGAAATTGTATAAGTTTGTGAAATATGTGACCAATATGTTTATTGCAAGGCATAAACGGTAACACAAAATGCCTTTTCTTCTCTTCTGCTTTGTTTTCCAAAGAGTGATAAAGCCAAGAATAGCTTTTGTTTTTTGAGATGGACAATATAATTGGTTATCTTATTTTTGAAAATGCTTAATGAGACAATATATACAATAAGTAATGCACATTTAGTAGTTTTACAAACATAAACATGATGTGAAACATTGTTTATAACTAAAATTCCATGCACTAGAATTTAGGCATTGATTGAAACACTATCTCCTGGAGACTAGCAAAGGTAAAACACAAGAGTGTTTCAACCAAATACAGTTTTCCTCAAATGAGCAAATTTAAGTCCCTCGGAAGTCATGAGGGACATAAATTTATCTGGTAAGGGTACTGGAAAGGAGGAGGCAGAGAAGGAATTATGTGCAATGGCATGGAATTGTTAAGCAGTATAATTCACCCAAGGAAATGTGTGTTGGTTTGGGGCTGTGCAAGGGGAACGATATAATGCAGGACACATATTTTATAGGATTATTTATAATAGTCACTCAAAGAATGGTATACAAAAGAGTGCACACACTAAAGACCAAAGAATCCAGCCGAGGGCCTGGATCCCACAGAAATGTCCTGCATGAGACCAGCTGAAGACCTAGAGCCCATAACAATTCCTCCCATGAGTCCAACTGGAGGTCTAGAGCCCATGACAATGTCTCATGTAAGTCTGTTTCATGGATCTGCACTGGAAAGGCCCAAGGTCAGTGGTGAAAGCTAGAAAGTCTGTGCCAGTGGAATGAAGGTTCTACGCTAGCAGGCTGAGGGATCTGAACTGCAGCCAGAGAGAGACTCTCAAACTAAGAACCAGAGATCCCCTGAAAAGTACCACAGCCATCCTCAGCAACAGTGAGGTCCCGAGCTCCTCCGACATTGAGGAAAACCAAGTTCTCATCAGGAAAGCCAATGTGATAAGCTTCTCCAGGAGACTGAGCAGTGCATCATCTTCCCCTCTTGAGCCAGAAAGCAATGTGCAGTGAGGACCAGCGCTCCCCTCAAAGTGAACCAAAGCTATTCTCAGCAACAGCAAGGTCTTGAGCTCCTTGGACAATGAGACAGTGTAGTTTATCAGGAAAGCCAGCATGACGAGGTCCACCAACAGCTCCTTACAGCTTCTAACAGCACCCAACAGCGCCTTACATCTTCTAACAGCACCCAACAGCTTTTACCAGCTCCCAACAGCCTCATAAACTTCTCCTCCAGTTCTGCCTCTTATGTTGCTGGCAACAATCCTCATGCAGGCCTTCCACACCCAGTACCATGCTGAGTCAGTTCAGCTAGGTGTGATAAGTTGACCACCAGTTGTCAATCCACTACAAAATGCTAGTATCTAGATGCACTAGGAAATGAGGTAAGGATGAGTGGAAGAGATGGTTGGAGATGCAGACAAATTAGATAAAACTCTAACTCAGGCAGGGATGTTACTGAGAATTTGAGACAGTACAATGCTGAGAGATTAGTAAATAGGCCAGTGCCATAGTGTAGGTAATGACAGAAAAAAGGGAACAGGAATTTGAATATCAATAGATCGTTATGAATTGGATTTCAGAGAATGTAATGGCTATGAAATGTGAAGTAGAGAAACTTGGCACATTGCCTGCATCTATGGCTTAGAAAATTGGTTTCCACAGATGGAGTTAACCACAGAGAGAAACAGAGGGGCAAACATAATGACATTGATTTAGGAAGTCAGACAAATTGGAAAAACCTGTAGATATTTGAAGATAGGTATTCTATTTTAAAAGCAGGCCAATATACATGCAAGAAACATCAGAGTAGGAGCTACTAAGTCAGGGCCTGTCAGTGTTTATCAAAATCAAAGAGTATGGTTGAAATTTTCTGGCAAAGAATAAAGAGCAAAAAAAGGAAGCCAAGAAAGAAATACTAGGAAGCATAAACATTTGTAGAACAAGCAAAGGAAGACAAAAAATTGGGCTTTTGGTTGAAGGTGATTCTGTTAGCCAAACCCCAACATCCTATTACCATAGTAATGAAAAGTCACAGAAGCCTGGCCATGGTGGCATATACCTGTAATTCCAGACTTGGGAGGCTGAGACAGGAGAACTGCCACTAGTTTGAGGGCAGCCTGGGTTACATAGTGAGTTCAAGGCCAGCCCGGGCTACATAGTGAGACCTTGTCTCAAAAAACTAAACAAAACAAAATTCACAGGAAGATGAAAAATCACTGTAACTTTGGAAATGAAACATAAAAACCATGATTTGTTAGAGTCTGTTAAGTACTTTCCACTTCATATAGAACATGTGGAAATAATTTGCATGAAATTTAGTCATCTATAATGTATTAATTTCCAAAACAAAGTTGTAGGTCTACATTAGAATTGGTTGACATTTTACAAGAATGTAAGTAAAATTGAAAACAAAAACAACATTAGCAGTTGAATTTAAAGTTGCCTTTGTTAAACTCTGTAATTCAGCAATTTCATTGTTGGGATTTGACCAGAAAGAATGAGAGCTTACACAGTGGGACGTCTGCGCATGAACATAATTCCTTCCAAGATTCTGGTCACAGAAGTTGTTCTGGTTGCAACAGTTTATTTGTTGCAATAAAAATTCTGATGGCAACCAAATTGCAAGCACACAGTCATGGAGTAAATTCTGTAACCAGAATCATGAAAAAGAATTAAGCTTGTGAACTGAGGTACCACTATATTTATCAAAAATAGAAGAATGTCATAGCTTTATTTCAAATAAACAAAAATTGGAAACAACTCAAATGCCCAACAAGTGTCTTATGGTTTGTATCTAGATGTTCCCCTCATGCCTTATGTGGTCACAGGCATGAGCAGTGGAAGGTGAATGGAGTACAGGGCATTATAGCTAACTTGCTGTGAGGAGGCAGGTCCTAGTTGCGAGGCAGGTCACTGTAAATCTGACCCAAACATTTATATCTCCATTTCTGTTTCCTCCTTTCACTCTCTCTGCTTCCTGCCACTATGTCATGACTATGTCTTCTTGGCCATCCCCCCTTGCTGTGGAGCTCTCTGACTACGGACCGAAACATCCACAAACTATGAGCCAAAATCTCTCCTTCTTTAACTCGTGGGTGTTGGCATTGTGGTTCCATGATGAGAAATAACCAAGGCAGATTCAGGAGAAATTTTGAAAGTTTTAGAGATGCCAGGTGGAGAAGCAGCCCTAGGATTCTGTAAGCAGGGCTTTATGGTAGATTCTGGTCAGGGCTCAGGTGACCAGAATACTAACAGTGATACAGGCAGTAAAGACTAGCCTCAAGAGGTTTCAGTCGGGAAGCACTCCATTGGCCGTTGGACTAGAGATCATGTGTGCTATGCTCTAGTACAATACAGTATTTGTTTATATTTTGCTCATGTTCTGAGGCTTTGCAGTAGAAAGAAATTAAGAGTGATAGACTAATTAATCTGATGGAAGAAATTTTTAAGCAGTCCAGTGTTGAGCTGTGGCATGGATACTGCTTTTATCTGGGTTTATACTGGAAAGCAGGAGGATAAATCCCTTTTGCAAAGTTTTGAGTTTGGCCAGAAAGCTCTGGTAAATTTGAAGCTTTCAAAGATGGATCAGAAGAGAACTTGGTTGCTAAAATCATTAGTATTAAAAGAAGCCAAATATTTACAACATGACCATAGGAGAAATGGCTTAACAGCATGTGAAGAACCAGCAAGATCCTGCCCTTCACAGGCTCAAAACTGCAAAAATGAAAGTCTTTGCTTTGAGAAGAGATCCCCCCAGGGCATCATGCTCATGAAGGGCCTCCTAGAGAATTTCCCAGAAGTTAGTTCTTAGCACTTATCCAGGCACTCAGAAACTTCTTCCACCATGACACATGGAAGCCTGGCTACTGCTCTAGCAAGTGGCAGGCTTTTCCAGGAATGCAGAACACAAGAGTTGTGGAAGGCTTCCATCCAGGTTGCAGAAGAGGCCAGGCAGTGTGCCCCTGAGAAGACAGTGCATGAAGGAGGAACATGAAGCCGAAAGTGCAGTGGAGAACCTAAAAGAAATTGGAGAAGCCAGGAATATGGAAGAGTTGAGGAAAGTTGCAAGGAGTCAGCAAAGTCAGCTCAAGAGCAAAACCATGAGAGCTGCAACAACCAGCAATGCCACAAGTGTGAGTTTGCTCAAAGTTTTTGGAGATCACAGCTTGCCCCAGGTGTTTCACATGGAATTATAGGATTTAATGTTTGCCCTACTGGGTTTTGGTCTTGCCTTGGTCTGATTTCTTTCTATCCCCCTTTTCCTCCCTTTTGGAATGGAAATATTGACCTTGTGCCTTTGTATATTGGCAGTGTTTAACTTTCTTTTGATTTTTTCAGAGGCTCACAGCTAAGAGTTTGCCTTAAGTTTCAGAGAGACTTTGGATTTGGACTTTTCAGCAATGCTAGAACTGTTTGGACTTTGGCAACTCTTATAGATGGACTAGATGCATTTTGTGTAAAGATATGTGCCAGAGTCTTTTGGGGGTCAGAGGCAGAATGTTATGTTTTATATCTAGATGTCCACCTAAATCCTCATGTGATCATAGGCAGGACCTTTAGAAAGTGATTGGATTATAAAAACATTAAAGCTGACTTGCTGTTAGGAGGTGGAGCCTATTCAGAAGAGGTGGGTCACTGTGAGCCTGAACCAAAAATTTATATCTCCTTTCTCAGCTCCTCCCTTGACAGCTCCCCCTCATTCCTGCCTCCATGCCATGAGGTATTTCTTCTCTGCCATTCCACCATGCTTTGGAGCCACCTAACTATGGACTGAAACCTCTACAGATTATGAGCCAAGATAAAATTCTCCTCCTTTAAGATGTGAGTACTGGGTATTGTGTTTCAGATAAGAAAGTAACAAAGGTATAAATGTGATATGCTGATACAATGAAATGTTATGAATACAATGAAATTAAAACTGATGAACTATGGCTATAAATAAGTACTTGAAAGAATTTTACAAATATCAAATGTAGAAGCAACACTAAAAAAGTACACATTATTTGATCCCATAAAGTTCAAGGACAGGTATAACTAGGTGACAGAGGTTGGAAGAAAAGTGTCTTTTGAGATACCAATAAGAAAGGTTTGAGGGAGGCTTTTGAATACTACAAATGCTCATATCTGGATATGTGTGGCTATTGCCTATATATATGTCCTTCACTGTATAAAAGTTGTATCTGAATAGAAAGTATATTAAAAAGTGGGAAGTTACTTATATAAAAAATAGGATTCACACTGAAGAGATTCAATTACTAATGTAAAATATTAGCTTGAGAAAGTCTCTACAAGTACAGAGGAATTGTCAAAGAGATTAAATCTTGAGAACAAAGGAACAGACATTCCTAAATATTCCAACACTAGTGGAAAAGAAATAAAAATTAAGGATCTGGTAGATAGTTTTAAAAAGATACATTTCTACAGATAAAAAGTCCAGACAGTTTTAAATAAAAATTAATGGTAAGACACTCTCATTCACATATCCTTAAAAAATTGAATTTTAAGGATAAAGAAAAATATCCTGAAAGGGCTGACTTAGAAGGAAAAAAGAGGGTTACTCACAAAAGACTAAACATCAGTCAAATCTAAAATAATGGAGCAAAACTTTAAGTACAAAATTTTGTAGTAAAATAAGATATTGTATGTGAAAATTATATATAGTTCCTTAAGTTTATAATCCCAGAACATATCACATACAATCTTTTTAAATATTTGAGGATTTAATTCAATAGCCTAAGTGATAACTTGATGAAAACAGATAGTGAGTGTATTAAGCAAGCTAAATTCTGTGTATTTGCTTGCTTTGTTCTTTTAGACAAGGTCTCTCTATGTAGTTCAGGTGGGCTTTCAACTCATTATTTAGCCCAGGCTGAACTGAAATTCACAGTGACCCTCCTGTCTCAGTCTCCTTACAGGCCTGTCACCACACCCAGCAAGGTAAACTAAATTCTGGAACTGATCAATTTTTTCAAAATGTATAATGGCCCGAAGAAAGATATTTATAAACTAAATGAAATGATTTAAATATCCCATGAGTCAAAAAAGTTGTAAGGAATCTTAAAAAATGATTCAAATTGAATGAATATGAAAATAAAAAAATAAAAATTAATGAGGTGCTCCAAAGCAATGGTCAAAGAGAAATTTATACCATTAAATGCTTATATTAGAAAAGAAGAAAGGGCTTAAAAAATGATCCCAGCTTCCACTTAAAGAAACTACAAAAAAATAAATTGAACCCAAGCAAATGGAAGGGATAAAAGGAGAGTACAAGTTGATAAGATAGAAATAGAAAGTGAGAAAATGAATTAAACTAAACTTGGTTTTTTAAAGAAATCAATACATTTTTCAAGCTTCTAGCCTGACTGATTAAAGACACACACACACACACACACACACACACACACACACACACACACAAAGAGAGAGAGAGAGGAGACAGAGACAGGGATAGAGAAATTGACCAATATTAAGAATAAAAGATGGAACATTATTATACATTAGAATTTGTATATGTTAATGAGATTATAAAAGACTATTACAAATACCATTATGCTCATAAATTCTTGGTAGTGGGAATTGAACTCAGGACCTCACACTTGCCAGGCAGGTGCTGTGCTGCTGAGCTGTATCTCCAGTTCCTCGTAAATTCCTAAGAAAGATAAGTAGACAAATTTTTTGAAAAATAGAAACTACTCAAGCTCACTCAAAAGGAAATAGTAAAGAAATTGGTTTGTAGTTGAAAATGTTTCATCTTAAAGCTCCATGCTTAGATGATAAATTAGGGTATTCAGAGACACAAAACTAGGTGTGTGTGTGTGTGTGTGTGTGTGAGAGTGTGTGAGAGAGAGAGAGAGAGAGAGAGAGAGAGAGAGAGAGAGAGAGAGGGAGAAGGTGAGGGAGAAGGTGGGGAGAAAGATCAAGGAAGGGAGGGGCAGGGGAAAGGGGGAGAGAGCTTAAGGGCTTGGCTCACTTAAATTCAGAGATTAGTAAATTCAAAATCTGTGGGCTAGGACAGCAGGATAGGGAATCAAGAAAGATTTGCTTTTCAAGTTCAAGACTAATTGGCTGACAGAATTCCCTTCATACTCTGTAAAAGTCAGTATTGCTTTCTATTAATGCCTTATTTGATGAAACTCACCCATATTATAGAAAGTAATTTGCTTTGCTGTAAATCTATTCATCTAAATGTTAATTTCATCTAAACAAAACTTCACAGAAAGATTTACAATAATATTTAACCAAATACCTAAGTATTGTGGCCTAGCTAATTTTACACATAAAACTAACCATTAGAGATGTCATTACTGGTGGAAAATAATGTTGACTCTATACAAAAAATTTTATTCAAGAGAATAGAAGAGGACATATTCTAATTAACTTTATGATAATATTACCTTGACAGAAAACAAGAACAAGACTTTATGAAAAAGAAAACAAAATACTGATATCCTTCATAAACACAGAAATAATAGCTTGTTGAATGTTAGCAAATAACACCTAGCAGTGACTGAAAGTGATAACGTATGATAGTCAAATGGGTTTATCCTAGAATTACAAGGCCAGTTCAACATCTAAAAATAAAAAAATGTAATTCTTCATATCAATGAACTGAAGAAGAAAAAAACACAATCATTTCAATAAATGCCAAAAATAACAAAATTTAACATTCACATAAAAAAAACTTACAGAAATCTAAAAACAGAATGGAAAATTCTAAACCTGACAAAGGACATCTAGAAAAAAAATCTATAGCTAACATCATATTCAGTGGCAAAAGACTTGAGTGGTTTTCTCTTAATAGAAAAGGAATAAGTTGAGGATATCCACTCGCTGATCAACAGTATATTCATGGGCATACTACCTGTTACAAGAAGGCAAGAAAAATGTATGAAACACATATGTTGGAAAAGAAAGAAGTAAAACTGCCTCTACGCAGATGATATGGTTGCCCATATGAAAAGAATCTGAAATTCAGATTCTTAGAATCTGAAAAATTTACCAGAAATAATGAGTTAAGCAGAAACCCAGGATAGAAGATTAACATTTTTAAAAAATCAATATCATTTTGATATATCAGCAACAAACAACTGAATATAGGTATTTTAAGAATCTTCTTTCTCCACTTCCTCCTTCTCCTTCTTGAAAGAAAAAAAAAGGAGAAGAAAGCAAGGAACTAAATAAAGTAAATATGTCAGCATTGTGGTAGATACCAGTATGCTAGAAAATTGCTCTACATGCTTTTATTTGTACGTGAAGTGTTTTATACTAAAAAGGAATACTTTGTCCCTGTAAACAAGAAAATACATAAAAATGTAGAAAATGCCATCCCCTCATTGAAAGAAAATTAATATTGGTATGTTTTTGGAAGAAGCCAACAATTTTCACAAACGTTCTTCTATTCATAGCCAGAATGATGGTGAGAACTACACTTTCTCTGAGTTTGGGACGGCCTTCTTTGAGTCTACAGTATTGTACCGTAGCTCCATAGCCTATTTGTAAACAGACTACGCGGATTGGTCTTCGTCTTACTTTGTCCACTTGGGGGCTATCTCTATCCATCTCAGATTTACAACTAAATAGAGGCTGTCACAAGCTATTCCCAAACCAAGTCTTTTAGTATGCCAGGTACTGTATTCATCGAGATCACCCTTTCTGTGTAAAGTGAGGTCTCTTTCCGCACATCCTGACTTTACAAAACCCTCAACCTCTGTCATTCACAAAAAAATTACAATCCCAGCGGGCTCTGCTGCCCCGCAACCCAACGCCTTCACCAGCGCGCCTGCGCATTCTAAGCGAGGACTACAACTCCCAGGATGCAGCGTGCCGCTGCTCGCGCCGCCCTACGGTCCGCCTCGCGTTTCCGGAGTGTTAGTGGCTTGGCGGTCTGAGATAAGGTTAAGGTGGGGTAGGGTTTGGGGCTTCCTAGCAAGGTTTGGGGAATAGTTTATATTTTTCTCGAAACGGTGATGGGGTTGGAACGCAACAGGCCATCACAGAGAGACATCTGTCCAGTTTTCCGGTGTGCCAGCCCCGGCTGCTCCGCGCTGGGCCCCGGCCCCTTCGGGCAGGCTCCGCGCAGGTGGCGCCCTGCCGGCCTCCGAGTCATCTTTGTCTGCGGAGTTGCCAGAGCGCTCTTCTCTTGGCTTTTATTAGTGTGGCGAATTTATTCACGTTTTCACGGAGATTTTATTGGAGAATTAAAAGACTGTACAGTTGACTTTCTGCTGTTTCACCGTGCAAACCCGTGCGCGCTTTACCAGATTCTTTATCTGGGGAGTTTTGTGATTTGTTACAGTTGCGCCGGGATACTTACTTTCTGAGTTTTTTCTACAGATGATTGTTAATGCGTTCTGACAACAGCCCTTGCGGGGACACCTACTTTCGGAGCAGTGATAAATCTCAGTACCCCTTGACTGAGGAAAATCTGCGTTCCTTAAGCCACCTCTCAAAAAATCAAAAACGTTTGTGTTCGGGAGTAAAGGGACTGTCCGACTGAAATGAACTAGAGAGTAAATGGTGGCTGGGAGGTAAACAATTAGAAGTGACCATAAATTATTTTTTCAAAATACCTGTGTTTATTGAGGAGAAAGATAGGCCGCGGGGTTGAGGCCCAGCTCTACCATTTATTAGCTCTGTAATCTCATGCATGTTAGCTGACTTCTTTGAGTCTCATGGTCTTTGAAATAAGGCAGTTACTTGCCCTTGCCAGTGGACAGCTTTTGTGAAGGCAGCTGAAAATGAGGAAAAGTACATTTCATTTAGGAGGAAGATAAAGACTGGGTGTTTGAGGCTTTTCCTTTGGGCTATTTCCTGTAGTATCTGACTGTAGCTAGTTATAATGTTTCATGTTTACTTAAGCTGTGGGAAGATTGTGAAAAAATAGCTTTCTGCAGCGTTTTGAGCTATGTATTTGCTGCTTAATTTCTACCTTGGTCTGTTATAAGAAATAAATAGAAACGAGGCCATAGTTTAAGAATGAAGCCTCTTTCAATTTTTTTAAAATTTAAATTAAACCTAGGGCCATTTTTATACATAGAGAGGATTTTTAATTTGGAGTAATGATTCTTTTAAGTGTCATCAGTTCAGAGTGGCTAGACTTCGGTGGAGACCAGTATTCACACATTGCACTCCCTCCATTATAAGATACTTTCTTGCCCAAATGTTAGGAATGGAATTAGGAAATATCACTGTTTTGAGGTTTGTTTCCAAGGGGAAAAAAATGCTGATCTAAGTTGGATTATTCCTTGCTGTTTTGTGTGCTTAATTTTAAATGTATTGACAATAAGAAATAAAAACAATTCCTTAAAGGCTATTATATTCAGTCCAATGCTGTACCTACATAACGTCATGCCCAAAGCATTGGACTATCTAGCTAAATCCTAACAGGAACAGCCTTGGATAAAATTGAGTAGTACAGCACTTCATTTTTAATTTATTTTTATATTTTTTATTCTAAAGGTAGGATGCCATATCCAGCACTGCTCTCGAACTTCCCGGAGTGTGAGGATCATGAAGGGCGGAGAGAAGGTGAAGAAATGAAGACAGGATACAGAGAGCTGGGATCAGGTGGAGCTCTCTCCTGTTGGCCAAAAGAACTGTTCACCTACTGCAGTGCATTTATTTATACACTCAGCAGGTTGAGGTCAAGGGAAACCCCTTTGCCTAACAACTAGCTCACCTCTCTTGCTTCGTGTTCTGGGCGTTGGAATACTGTTCACCTCTGAACAGTTGTGCCCTCTGAGTGCCCCCCCCGTCCTCCCCGCTCTGGGCCAGCACGTGTGAGCAATCCGCAGCTCAGCCGCCCTGCTCCAACAGTGGGATGTCTACATCTGTAGCCTTTCTTATAATTAACACATCGAGCAGAGGTGGATGCTCGCCTTTGTTATCAGCGTTACTTCACAGCCTCACACGTGTCACTGCACACTGCAGAGGGTGCCGTTCACATCAAATGTTTCTCCCGATGGGAGGCTGTGATTATTCCCGTCTGTTTCATAGCAGGGAGGAAAGGGTAGAAATGCAGATTCTACTTACATATCGCTCTTTTTGTTCCTTGGGTGTGTCTGCTGAGGTCATCTTTTAGGGAAATTGGGATTGAGTTCCCTCCATCCTCTTCCTGGGGATACTGTGGCTCTCAGCTCTTGTTCTCGTTTGACATATCATCTGTTTCCCATCTCACCAGACATCTTTTTCTCCAACTTTAGTCTCCCCTTTTGTTGCTTGTTTTCCCCTTGTCTTTCCAACTCATGTGGAGCCCTGATTTCTTGTAGAACCCTAAGTTTTGATTTCTTAGGGCTTTTTCCTCTAGACTTTCCAACGAAATTACATTTTTACTCTTCATCAGACAAAGCAGTTTAGTCTCATATATCCGTCTCAGCTTGGTATATCCAAAATCCTATCTCCATAAAAAGAAAAAGATGTTACATGAGGTCTTTCAAGACTTGTATTGCAACAGGTTTGAAACTTTGACTCTTTTCTTTCAAGTGCAGTGGTACCTCGGCTTAGGAACCTAATTTTCTCCCCAATTCTGGTAGTAAACTTAACTGGATGAGAAGCAAATCAAATTTCCCCCCATAAGGTCAACATTGAACCTAACCACTGAATTTGATTTATTCTTGTCCAATTCGGTTTGCTACCAGAATTGTGGAAAGAATCAAGTTCATGAATTGAGGTACCACTGTATTGATTTTAAGTGGACATAAACCTTATTTTCCAACTAATAGAAATTACTCTATGCTTCCTTTAAAAGCAAAGCAGTTGCAATCATTTTGTATTAAAATATCTTTTTCATCTCATTGTGTGTATTCTCCTCTTCATTACTTCACTCAACAAATAAAATTCTGCACATGTTAGGTCTCATGCACAGAAAATAGGTATGGAATTCAATGAGACCAAGAAAAATCTCTTTACTTATAAAGTTTATATTCTAGGGGGCTGGGGATTTAGCTCAGCGGCACAGCACCTGACTGGCAAGCGCGAGGTCGTGAGTTCGATTCCCAGTACCGGAAGAAACCCCCCCCAAAAAAATAAAGTTTATATTCTAGTGAGCGACAGACAATAAACAAATAGATAAATAATACAATGGCAGGTAATAGGAAATGCTAGAGAGAACAATAAAGTAACAGAAAGGGCTGGAAAATGATGCCACTATTATTTTATTTTGTTTTTGAGACAGAGTCTTGTCATGTCCTGGCTGGCCTTGAACTCAAGGCAGCGATCCTCCTGCCTCAGCCTCCCAAGTGCTTGGATTATAGACTTGTGCCACCTCCCTTGGGTGTGCCACTGTTACTTTAGATGATAGGAAAAGGTCTTTTAGAAGAAATGACAGCTGAACAGCTTCCAGGATGAGCCATGTAAAGATCTTGAGAACAAACACCCCAAGGGAAGACATGGAAAGTGCAAAGGGCTTGAGGCAGGGCTAGGCCCGGGAATAGCAAGGAGGGCCCAGCAGCAGTGAGGGATGGGAGGAGTGACAGGCAAAAGCATGGCAGAGGGAGTCAGGGCCAGGTAATTTAGAGTTTTATAGGCTAAAAAAGACTGGATTTTAAGCGTGATGGGAAGTCACTAGTGAGTACTTGTGGATGTGTGCCACAGTGGGCTGTGTGTTGCTGAAAGCGCTAAAAGGTTTGTATCACTGCATTAGAGGTTTTGTGTACAGTGATAACAGGATCTGGTTTACACTTTATTTTTAAAATGAGGTATATTTCACAGACTAAAATTGACCCCTTTGACAAATATAATTCAGCAGTTTTTGTACTCACGGGGTCATCTGACTGTCACCACTGTATAATGCCAGAATATTTCATCATCCCCCAAATAAACCCCTTACTAGACCCATCACTAATCTGTCCCAATTCTTCTCTTCTTAAGCCCCAACACTACTAATCTATTTCTTGTCTCTATGTATTTATTTATTCTGGACATTTAATATATATGGAATCATACCATGTAGGATCATGTGCGTCTGACTTCTGCCACTTGAAATACTGTTTTCAGAGCTCATTCATTGTTAGCATTTGTGTTCATTCATTGTCATTGTTAGGGTTCATGCATTTGTTAGGGTTTAATTCCTTTTTATATCTGAATAATATTTCACTGTATGGTTATAACATATTTTGCTTACCCATTCATCAACTGATGGATCTTTGGGTCACTTCCACTTTTTGGCTATTATAGATAATACATCTGTGAACATTTATTTACAAATTTTTGTGTGAGTATAGGTTTTCATTTCTTTGGGGGTCTATAATTAAGTAATAGAATTGTTGGATAATATGATAATTCCTTACTTAATCTTTTGAGTAACTACTGAATGTTTTCCAAAGCATCTGTACCAGCAATGTACAAGCATTCCAATTTTTCACATTCTCACCAATCCTCATTATTTTGTTTTTTAATTAAAGGCTTTTCTATGTGTGAAGTGCTAACCAATTATTGTTTTGCTTTGCGTTTCCTTAGGACATA
This sequence comes from Chinchilla lanigera, assembly GCF_000276665.1. Classification (NCBI taxonomy): domain Eukaryota; kingdom Metazoa; phylum Chordata; class Mammalia; order Rodentia; family Chinchillidae; genus Chinchilla; species Chinchilla lanigera. The sequence continues at coordinate 24,385,911 of NW_004955403.1, forward strand.
ATGAAGTTGAGCATTTTTTCATGTGCTTATTGGTTAGCTGTGTATCTATGGGAAAATGTCTGGTTGAATCTGGCTGTGTCCCTCAAAGTTCATGTACTGGAAACTTGATCAGGTGGCAGTATTAGGAGATGGAACTTTTGAGAGTGATTAGGCCGTGAAAGCTCAGCTCTCATGAATGTATTAGTGATGTTATTGTGGATGTAAATTCCTTATAAAAGGACAATATTAACACCCTCTTGCTCTCTCTTAACTTCTCTTTGTCCTTCAACCAGGGGGAAAATGGCAAGAAGGACTTGGCCGGGTGCTGAACACTTGATAGTGGACTTCAAAGCTGCTTGAACTACGAACCAATAGATTTCCTTTGATATAAATTACCTAATCTCTTGTAGCACAGGACTGACTAGAATAAAATCCTTTCCCCATTTAAATTGAATTATATCTTTCCACTGTTGCATTATGAGTTATTTATGTATTTTCAATTCTTAAGTCTTATTAGATATGTGACTTAAAAATACCTATTCCCATTTTGTGGGTTGACTTGGTCATATCAGCCACATTCTTGGTCATTGTCATCAAAGTTTTTTAATTGTGATGAAACTGTATTTATTTATTTTTTCTTTGTTTTTGCTTTTGATGTCCTAGCTAAGAAATAATTGCCTAATCTATGGGCATGAAGATTATACTACACCTATGTTTTCTTCTAAGAGTTTTATAGTTTTAGCTCTCATACTTGGGCCTTTGGTCTATTTTGACTTAATTAGTATAAGTGGTGTGAGGTAAGGTCCAAATGCATTATTTGATATGTGGATGTGTAGTTATCCCAACATTGTTAGTTGAAAACTATTCTTCCACTATTGAATTGTCTTAATGCCCTTGTTGAAAATTGACTGTTGATATGTAGGTTTACATCTGGCCACAACTGTATTCCATTGACCCATATATTTATCCTTATTCTAGTACCATATTGTCTTGGTAATTTCAGTTTTGTAAAATATTTTGAAATTGAGAAGTGTAAGTTCTTTTTGTCCTTCTTTTTCAAGATTATTTTGGCTACACAGAATCCTTTAAAATTCCACATGAATTTAGAATAGGGTCATCAAATTTCTGATAAAAAATCTCAACTGGAATGATTTATATTTTAAAAGTAACACTATGGCTGTTCTATGCTGAATACATTATAGAGACAGTAGTCAAGGAGCCAATTTAGTGTCCACAAAACGATGAAATTAGCTTAGAACAATGTAAGCTAATGAAATTAGCTTAAAACAATGAAATTAGCTTAGAACAAATTAGCATAGAATTGGCAAGAAGTAGTTGGCTTTTGAAGATACAGCTTCCTGGATTTGCAGAGGGGTCATATATGGAGTGTGAACAAAATGGAAGAACTAAGGGTGATTATAGATTTTGAACTAGGCAACTGAGTGAATACTGTTGCCACTTACTAAGATGAGGAACTCTGAGGAAAGAGACCCAGTCAAGAGGGAAAAAAATCAAGAATTTTCTTTTGTGCATACTATGTTTAAAATGCCTATTAGAAAACTTTACGGAAATAACAAGCAGAAAATTATACCTATATCTATTTTACGTGAGAAAAAAGAGCTGAAGATGTGAGTGGCATACAGTTTTCATGACATGGATAAAAGAAGGAGAATGAATAGAGAAGACATCTGAATTTGGATCATAAGACACTATGAAATTTAAAGGTTAGAGAATACCACAAAAGAGAGGCCGAGAGCAAAAATCCAGAGAATTTGTTTGTTATCTTGGATAAGAAGGGAAGAGATGATTTCAAGATAAAGGGAGTGATTATTTCATAAACTTGGTGAGCAAAATGAGGACTGAGAATTGGTGGTCCTTGAAGAATATGGTTTCAGTAGTACTGCCAGAAAAGAATAGGGTGGATTTGAGAAAGAATAGGGAAAATGAAACACAAAACCCAAGTATGTATTTCTTTTCCTTTTTATTTTCTTAATTTGTTTTCCTGATGGAAAGTTTCATGCATAAATAAAACAAGAACAGACTTCCACTTTCACCCAAGGTGAGGTAACTGGCCATATTTACTTTCCTGCATGAAATAATTGAGGAATGGATGAAGTACTAAATGTGAATGAGTGATGTGAAATATCAAAGAAAAAAGAAACAAAAGACAGTGATCACTGAGAGGCAAGAAAAAAGACAGTGAGCTATACAAATTGCGCAGCTTTCTTCCTTCAGAGAGTTTTCAGGCCTCCACACAGGAGATAGAGCTTGTTGGACTCTCTGAGCTGTGCAGTGGAACTGAGAGTCCAGGAAATCAATGTACCTAGAGGTCACAAGACAGACTACTGGAGAGTAGAAAACCGCACAAAATTTCAGAGACCTGTGGAAGGCCCCCTTAATGATTTAGCTGGGTACTCAGTAGATAGTGCCATAAAAGAGAACAGAGGGAATAATTCCTGGTATTTTCACACCACTGGGAATGATGGCTTTTCCCTCCAGCCAAATTCATGTGGCATAACAGTAGCCAGTCAGGTTTGCCTCAGGTATGAGACTAGTTAATCACAGAGACAACACTGCCTAATGTATTTTAAAAACAAGATTTGAAAAGATCACATCATTACTAAATAAGCTAACAACATACCAGCATAAAACTCAAGAGTATAGGGATACAAAAAAATATATATAGGGATGCAAACATATCCAACACCTTTAAAGGTAAAATTGTTAATGTCTGACGTACAATCAAAAGTTACTAGTTAATTCAGGCATAGTGGTGCATGCCAGCTACTCAAGGAGGCTAAGGCTGAGGACCGCAAGGTCAAGTCCAACCTGAGCAATTTAGTAAGAGCTTGTCAAATTATTATTATTATTAAAGTTTTTAAAAATATAGCCCAGTGGTAGATTGGTTGCCTGACATGTGGGAGGACTTGGGTTCAAGTTCCAGTGCCACAAAACAAACAAGAATTAAAAATGTAAAACATTATCAGCAAAGAAAAGTAAAAAAAAAATTATTAACCATAATTAGGAGATGAAGCAACCAACCAAATCTAGCCCTAGAATTGAGACAGCCACTGTAATTATCAGATAAAGATGAGAAAATAATTATTATGAGTTTATTCCCTATGTTCAGAAATTTAAATGGAAATATGGCAAATACAAAACATTCAAATCATACTATAGAGATGAAAACTGTAATATCAGAGATAAAAATGCACTAGATGTGATTAATAGTAAATCAGACATTGTAAAATAAAAGATTAGTGAATGTAGAGTACAACAATAGAAGCTATCTAAAATGAGGTACACAAGGAAAAGGGAGTAAGAATAAATGAACAAGGGGCTGCTGAAATGTGCAACCAAGTTCAAGTGGCCTACTACATATGTAATAAAGGGCTAGACAGAAAGAAAATGGAAGAAATGATAATAAAAAAACTTCAAGCTTACTGATAAGTATAAGCTAGTAGATTCAAAGAGCTCAGCAAGGCTCACACACAAGAAATGTGAGACCCATATCAAAGCACAGTATGGTCGAACTGCTCAAAACCAGTGATAAAGAGAAAATCTTAAAAGCATGTAAGTAAAACAAACATAAAAGAACAAAGGTAAGTATGACAGTAGATTTCTCACTAGTATTATTTCTTAGAAATAATACTAGTGATAAAACAATGGTCTGACATCCAAAGTGTTGAAAGAAAACCGACAACCTAGAATTCTATGCCTATCTTTTACATCTCTGTTCATTAAGGAAATTGGTCTTTATTTTTTTTGTGTGTGTTAAGTCTTGTTTTGGTATCAGGTAATGTTAGTTTGAGGGAATGAATTTGACAGCGTTCCTTCCCTTTCAATTTTATGGAAGAGTTTGCAGAGTATTGTCATTATTTTTTTTGCTGAAGTTCTTGTGAAATTCAGTGGTGAATCCATTGTTACTGGGCTTTTCTTAATTGGTATGGTTTTTGTCACTGCCTCAATTTGATTGCTTATTATTGGACTGTTCAGTTTTGGTAATTCATGTGTGTCTAGGAATCTATTAATTTCTTTTGCATTCTTCAATATATTGGAATACAGTTTTTCAAAGCAGTTACTTACAGTCTTCTGGACTTTGGCAGTGTCCATTGTGGTTTCACCTTTTTTATTTCTATTTTTGTTTTGGTTTTTTTTTTTGGTTTTTCTCCGGTACCGGGAACCGAACTCACGACCTTGCACTTGCCAGGCAGGCGCTTTTGCCGCTGAGCTAAATCCCCAGCCCCCACCTTTTTTATTTCTAATTGCAGTGATTTGGGTCTTTTCTTTCCTTCTTTTCGTAAAGTTGGCTAAGAGTTTGTCTGTTTTGTTTATCTTTTCAAAGAACCAACTCTTTGATTCACTGATTTAAAATTTTTTTTTAGTCTTAATTTCATTAATTTTGGCTTTGATCATTATAATTTCCTGTCCTGTACAAGTTTTGACTTTGTATTGCTCTCATTTTGCTAGGACTTCGTAATTCATCATTAAGTTATTTATTGGGATTGCACTGTTTTTCTGATGTGGGCACTCACAGCCATAGCAAAATGGTTTTCTAGGCAAAGAATGTTATCTTGGATAAATAAGAACATTCCATAATGATAAATCCATAATTTATCAAGAAGAGATTCATCAAGACACAAAATCAGTAAGGCTATTTAAGTGATTTTTGACACTACTGTTAATCTAATTCAACTAATAGATAGCCATAGAATATTTAATTGAAAATATTAAAATATAAATTCTTCTTAAGTGTACACGGAACATACCAATATCCTGATCCATAAAATAATTCAAAAATAACTTTAAAATGATTCAATTCATGCTAAGTATATCTCTTTGCTACAATGGAATTAAATTAAAAATCAATGACAGAAAAAAATCACTGGAAAATCTTCAAATATTTCTAAACTAACAGGTGATCAAAGAAAAAAATCAAATGGGAAATAAGCAAGTATTTTGAAACAAAAGAAGAAAGGATATCATATAATTTACATAACACTAAAATAGTACTTAGAAAGGAATTTATAGAACTAAGTGCCTGTGCTAGAAAAGAAGAAAAATCTTAGAGTTAACAACCCCAAATTAAAAAAAAATAGGAAAAGAGGAAAAAATTAAACCCAAGTTAACTTAAATAGAGAAAATAGCAGAAATCAATAAAACAGAAGAAAAAAACTGTAGAGGAGATCAGTGAAAAGATCAATAAAATGGTATATTTTGGCTACATTAAAAAAAGATAAGACACAAATTGGCAATATCAGGAATAAAAGTAATAGCATCAATACATTTTCTACAAATATTAAAAGACTAATAAGGGAACATTAAGGATTATTTTGTAACAGCTCAAGTTTGATGAAATGAACAGTTCCTTGACACAAAGTACAAAGCTCACTCAAAAGGTAACACACACCCTAATGCCCGTATGTACAAAAGAATTGAACTTATAGTTAAAAGACATTTTCACACACAAAAAAACCCCTCCAGACCCAGAGGTGTTCACTGGTTGACTTTATAAACAATTTAAGAAAGAAATAATATAAGTTCTATACACAACTGGTTCTAGAACATTAGAAAGTTGGAATTATTTTATGATTCCCATGAGGTCAACATTCCCCCATTACCAAAATCAAAGACATAAGAAAACTACACACCAGTATTCCTCATGCTTATGAATGGGCAAATTCTAAATCAACTTTCAAATCTATCATCCATCTATCTATTTATCTATCTAACTGGGGCTTATCAGGAATGCCAGTTTGGTTTAGCATTTGATATTCATTGATGTAATTCACCATGTTAATAGCTAATAAAACAATGACAATCTCAAAACAATCTCAATAGAAATAAAACATTTCCACTCCTAATTATTAAAAAATTGTCAGTAACCTAGTAATAGAGGGGCATATAGAAAAAGATCTATACTAACATAATTAATGGTAAAAGACTGAGTACTTTTACCTCAAGATCAGGAACAAGACAAAGATGCTTGATTTCATCACTTCTACTTAGCCTCATACTGAAGGTTCTAGAAGCAAAACTGTCTTTATTTGTAGATGACATATTTATCTCTCTAGACTCCGTTGGAGCTACTCTACTTTGCCATTTTAGTATAAGAGCAACCATAGGTGTATATAACTGTTATGGCTTATAACTAGAGGTCTCTCCAAACCTCAAAACCTGTATGAACCGTGACCTAAATAAATCTTTTCTCCCTTAAAGGTGAGTGTCGAGTATTTTGTCTCAGCAATGAGAAAAGAAACTAAGACAGTAATCAAATAGGAAAGCTGTGTTCTAGGAAACTTTACTTAAAAGGTGGGCCTCAAACCTCTTGGTCTATGGACCATAGCTAGCTAACTGTTATTCTATGTGTAAAACTCTTTGAAAACTACAAAATATACTAGAACCAGTGAATGTAGAACTGTTGCAGGATACAAGGCCGATATACAAAAGACAAGTTTTTCCTATACAATAATGAACAATCAGAAATCAAAATTTAAAAAGATACCATTTATGATAGTATAAAAATATGGAATATTTTAGGGTAAATATGACAAAGATGTGAAAAGACCTGAACACTGGAAAGTGTAAGAGACTACTAAAAGAAGTTAAAGATTTAAATGAGTGGAGAAATATACCTATTCATGACATATGACTCAATATTGTTAAGATGTCAATTGAATCTGTTGCTCTATAGATTTAATATAAACCCAATGGAATTTCAACAGATTTTTTAAAAATGTAAACTGAAGGCTAGGTGAGTAGCTCAGTGGTGTAGTGCTTGTCTAGCATACGTGGGCTTTCTAGTTGATTCCCAGCATGGCAAAGTAAACCAGTCAGTAAGTAGTTCTAGTCAAAGTGGTGCTTCTCTGATTCCAGGTACTAAGAAAGCCTATGGGAGGTCACTGGAGCCCAGGAGTTCGGGGTAACCTAGGTAAAAAAGCAAGACCCGTCTCCAAAAATAAATAATTAAATAAATGGAAGAAGTAATTTTAAATTACTATGGAAGTGAAAGGACCTAGAACAACCAAAACAGTTTTTTAAAACAAAAATCAAAATTGTAGGGCTAACACTACCTGATTGCATAGTTTTTCATCAAGCTACAATAATCAGGACAGTGTAATTTTGGCATAGAGATAAACAAATCGATCAATGCAATGGAAAAGCAGGATGAGAAGTATTTCCACATGGATATGGGCAATTGATTTTTGACAAAGGTACACAGAGAATTTTGTGGAGAAAGAATAATCTTTGCAGTCAATGCTGAAATAAAACTATGCTGAGAAGACAACTTCAATCTATACTTTATAAAATATATAAAACTTCAAATGATTAAAGACTTAAACGTAAAACCTAAAACTATAAAACTTCTAGAAGAAAACACACCAGAAAACATTTGTGATACTGGGCCTGGTAAAGATTTCTTAGATACAGCACCAAAAGCAGTAGTTGATGAATTAAAATTACCAAAATTAAAACTTCTACTTTCTAAAAGACACTATTAGGAGGAAAAAAAACTGGGATAAAATAGTTGAAATCATATATCTGATACAGGATTTGCATTCAGTATGTTAAAAAAAACCTCAACAAAACAAAACAACTCAGTGAGAAAAACAAAGGGACAAAAGACTTGAACAAATACTTCATCAAAGAGTTTGTGAATGGCAAGTAAGCACATGAAAGGATGCCCAACTTCATTAGTAAGGAAATACTAATTAAAACCACAATGAGAAAGCATACCTATCAGAATGGTAAAATAAAATACCTGATTCTATGCCAACTATTTATTAGGAAGGGGAAGATCTGGGACTCATACTCTTGGTAGGAATGTAAAAATTAGACAAATACCTTGGATATAGTTTTTCAGTTTCTTAAAAATTTAACTGTACACCTGTCATATGGCCCAGCCTTTGCACTGTAGGTATTTACCCAAGATAAATGAAAGCATATGTCTATAGAAAGACTTGCTAATGAATGTTCATAGCAGCTTTATTTGTAATAGCTCCAAACTGGAAATAACTCAAGTGCCCATTAACAGGTAAATAGGCAAACTCTAGTATAAATAAAATTCAGCAATAAAGACTAATGAATTGTTTATACATGCTACAACATGGATATGCCTCAAAACTATTACAGTGTGTGAAAGAAGCCAGAGAAAAGGAAGAGTACATACTGAATAATTTTGTTTGTAAATTTCTAGAATATGAGTCAGGCACAATAATGTATGCCTGTAGTCCTAGCTACTCTGGAGATTGAGGCAGGACGATTGCTTGAGGTCAGGAATTTAAAACCAGTCCAGGCAACAAAGTGAGATTCCCATCTCAAACAAACGAGTAGAGTAATAATAGGTGTACATGCTCATACTGTGCCAGAAAGCAAATCAGTGGTTGTCAGGGAGGTTAGGACAGTAGCAAGGGATTTCAAAGGGGGACTAGGCAAATTTGAGAGTAATGCACATGTTCATTATTTTGAATGTGGTGATGGTTTCACAAGTGTATTAATGTGTTAATAGTTATTGTATGTATGTAGTTTATTATTTGTCAATTATAGCTCTATATATTTTCAATTAAAAATATCACAGGAATAATGTCACATACAATAGTCCTATGATCCACCTTCAATAATCTCTAGCATTCTGCTATTCTCTTTCAAGAAGTTTTGCTGTAAATGGGAGGAAGGAAATGGGATGTATGTAGAAAGACTTGGGACAAAACAAGAAATTCTGATTTTACTAAGGTGGGACTTCAGTGTGTTTATGTGTCAATGAGAGAAGAGTAGAGGCAAAGTAAGGCAGGCATAAAAGGAACTTAGGATTCTTCAGTGGGCAGGAAGACTGGGCTGTTGTCCTGTGTGCAAGGGAAGGGTGGGCCTGGGAGAAGGATAGCTCATCCAGAACAGGGGGGAAGACATAGACATGAATGGGCTTCCTTAATATGCCACACTGACTCTTCATTACTGATGATGGTAATATCAATAATTACAGTAATGAGAATAGTTCACAGACTTCTATATTCACTAATAAAATGAATCACAAATTCAGCAAGGCTTGAGTTTCTTGGATGAAGTTTTCAACTAGGCCATCAATGAGCATGGTGTAGCTATAGACTTTTCCGCAAAGATTTTCAGCTAAGTAAAGATAATGCACCAACTCCAGCTCTTTTGAAGCAGGGATCCCTTGGCCTGAGCTGGGGTAATCAACTGCTAGGGATGAGGAACGTCCTATGCCTGGGTACCTAGTGCAAAATTATATTGCCCCTCACTTTTTCCAGTGTTAGCAGCAGTCTCAGAAGTGACTTCTGTCCCCTATTCCTTGTGCTCTTGTCAGCACCACCATCGTCATTCTCACCCATTACCTACACAGCAACAGTAACAGGAGTGACCACTTAGCGAGTGTTGCTAGGCACCACTATCTCCATCTTCACAACAACCCTAGAGGTGGATGGGATGATTAACGGCTGTTAACAGCTGTGGAACCTCAGGCTTACAGAGTCAGGCTATTGCCCAGGGTCATATCTCAGAAGTAACGAGCCAAAATGGAAATCTGAAAAGTTCAAAGTCCTTGTTTTTAATAAGAACTATATGTTACGCCACTGCTGCTTATAAATGACAAGGTTTACTAGCAAGAAAAGATATATGCATATTTCCCCCCAGTTTTAGTTTATTGTAAAGACCACATTTTGATAATCATGAAAAAACTCAGAAGAATGAAAATAACTCAGTCCCAACATCCTGCTGCAACAACGGTTTTCATTTTTCTTCACTTCCTTTCAATGCTTATGCATATGTACTTTTTTACATAGTTGTAGATGCAATTTTATATTCTGCTTTTATGCTTAAAGTTATACCAAACATTTTTCTTGTTGCTATTTCATCTGTAATGGATACATAATATTCCACTTTGTTAATGTGCCATGATTTAGTTAACCATTCACCCACATGGGCAAAATTTGTCTCTAAGTTTTTAGTTTTTTTTTTAATTTTAAAGAGAAAAAAACAAAAACAAAATAAAAACAAAGACAAAAACAAAATAACACAGAAACTAAAAAAAATGATACAGAATTTCAAAACCAGTTGATAGGAAAGCAACAGTGGTTGTCATATTACTTATTGTTGTCTTCAAAGTCATTGCTCAGATTACCAGATATAGGTAGGAAAGATTGATCAAACAATTAAACATTAACTCTTCCTTTCAATTGGTATTCCTAACCAATAGAAATTACTAGTACAATTATCTTAGCTATCTTGTGTATATATATGTATATTTTTTCCTTTCCTCTCCTTTCTTCTTTCTTTTCTCCTTTCCCTCATCCCAGATGTTCTTTCCTATTGAGCAGTTTCTTTTCCTTTCACAATATCTACAGTACCTTTCAGATTTTACTTACACTTTCAAGTTCTTACACTAGGGAGACAATATTATGTTTACGCATGCAGGTCTGGTTTATTTCACTTATGAGTATGGTCTCTAGTTGCATCCATATTTTTATGCAATGGAGTATTACTCAGCTATAAAGAAAGATAAACTAGAGGGTTTTATAGGTAAACAGGTTTTTAGTTTTATAAACTATGTCTCAGCAAACTATTTGGTTTCTCTCCGTTTTTGTCATTTTTTTGTAGGCTAACTTTCCAGGAGTGAGCTTTCCAAATAAGAACTTGGAATTGTTTATGGGCTTGATACTTTTTCCTTCAGACTTTATAAATGTATCTCCTCATTCCCTCCCATAATGCAGGATGGATCCAATACTTTACAAGAGGATGAAAGTAGGAGAGCTTATATATTTGGTCATTGTAGATAAATTTCATAACTGGCAAGAACAGATTAACTCCATGAATTGTTTGGGAATTACTGAGGGCTGGGTCCTCTAAAAGCTAATGCTGAGACAGAGTTTGGGGTGCAGGATACTTAGTAAGGACCAAAACACATGAAGACAGGAGGGAGAAGCAGGACAAGGCAGAGGAAGTGCTAGAATTGAGATGAGGGTCTAAGAAGGCCTGGACCAACCCTCAGCTCTGGACTGTCAAAGCTCCTGCCCAGAGAGGTGACCATACCTTTATAAACTGGGCTTTGCCTCCGTCATAAACCTGCTGTGTGTTGGGCTGGGAAGAGCATGACCTTAAGTGAAGGGACGCCTGCAGCTGAGGCTGACTGCACTGGTCCATATGCAGCAGGACCCCAACAAAACCTGTCTTGACTAGGGACTTGAGCAGCACATCTCTGTGTCTTTTATAGCAAGTTGTTTTGACTTCTTTTGCCTCAATTCTCTTATCTACGCACTGAGATAATACAATGTTTACCTCTTAGGGTTGTTAGAGATTTTTTTTTTTTTTTTTTTTTTTTTTTTTTTTGGTTTTTCTCTGGTACCGGGAACCGAACTCATGACCTTGCGCTTGCCAGGCAGGCGCTTTTTGCCGCTGAGCTAAATCCCCAGCCCCGAGATTTAAATGCAATAATACATACAAGGTGCAACAGTGATTGTCATATGATAAATGTTCAAAAGACACTATTGTTGTTTTATTATTACTCTGCCAAGTGATATAGCCAACTTTGCCCAGACTGCGTTAACGAATTATGATGCAACATACATACTGAGAGCGCTCTGAGAAACTTCTTTTAAAAATAGACTTTATTTTTAAGAGTAGTTTTATGTTCACAGTAAAACTGAGCCAAAAGTGTAGAGTTCTCCTGCTGTTTGCCCTCCACCCCTGCACATGCGCAGCCTCCCACTATTCTGAAGACTTTTAGAAAAGGAATGACATCTATCAGAGGTGGCTTACGTGTAAGAGTGTGCCAAAAAATGTATACAAACTTCAGAAAAAGAAAAATTTGTATAAATATTTTAATACTAAATTTATCCAGACATCACGAGATTAATACAAGTTACCTTTGGTCTCCACAGTTACAAAAGGTGCTCAGAGTGGTGGCCGTTAGCTTCCAGACATTTATTAGTAGAGCTAGCTGCTGCTTGGATCATTGAGACTGCTACATGTGCATTTTTAGTTTCTCCTCTAAGGGCCGACACTGTAGTGGGCTTCCTGTGATATAGGACATCTTCTAGGGTCCCCTGCATGAGGGTAACACCATCTGTTGAAAAAACATCGTACTATTTCTTTTCCTGAAGTGTGTATACATTTCTTGGCAAACTCTGTATTTTGAATGCACAAAATGCACAGACCCTACAAGATATGAATTGAGTGATACAAAAACTTACCTCCCCGCCAGTTTCTCCACTCTCTGCCTGCTTATGACTGATATTTCAATCCCGTTCAATCTTTCCTGATTATTAACACCTCCACATGGCAAATATGGGTTTATTAGATCTTTCCTGCTGACAGTTAACAGAGTAGAATCTCATGTACAGAAATATATTTTGATAAATAGAGTTTAGTTCTTAAACTGGGGTTCTGGGGAGCTGCTCAGCGCAGAGATTCAGGGCTAGAAGTTCTGGATGTTGCCATTAGCAGAACTGTGCACTTGTGCAGAGGCTGAATGAGCCACTGGATACCGGGCTTGCAGAGTCGAGTGGGAGGATCCAGAGGAAGACCAATGATCTGAAAGGGAAGTAGGTAACAAGGACCCTTTGTTTGGTCACAGATTTGGCAAGGGACAATCTAAGTGCAGATTTAGAGGAGAAAAGACAGCCTACTAGAGGTTTAAAAAACATTTTTGGGTCAATTTTAATTTCATCCAAATTGTATAGGAGAAAATTTCTAAGTGTTGAAAGAGTCCTACTTTAAAAAAAAATTACAATGAAGTTAAACACACTTTCTCTGGGCACCATCCATTCGATGAATTTTAACGCATATACGAGTAGCCACCACTACAGCCAGGACACAGAGCAGTTCTACAACTGTGTAAAATTCCCCGTGTGAACATACTGAACACTCACAATCACTGATACTGCTCCATCACCACAGTTTAGGATATCTCCACTTTCAGTAATCTTGGGTTTTATCTTTGTTGGATTTTGTGAAGATTATAGGTTTGGAGTTGGAAAAAGATACTTATTCCTCCACTGTTATGCATCTGATTTGGAATTATTAACCTGATGTGATGTGGAAAGAAAGGGTAACAAAGCCCGAGAGTCTCCTCTCCTGCCCAGTGAGGTAAGTCTCTCTGCCATCTTGGCAACTGGGCCTTATGCAACAGATCACAGTAAAATTAAGTACAGGTCTAGATTCCCTTTACAGTGAAAAGAACAGAAAGTTACTTGAAAGAATGGATTTGGCAGGTGAAATGAGAGAGGTAAAAAGAAAAAAAGCTATCATAGGTGGAGTACCTTGCCTACAGTCATACAAAGATTGAGAGTGGCAAAGCCAGGATCGTAACCCAGATGGTCTTGCTCCTGGTCTTATGCTGTTAGTTGCATGATTTTTCAATAAAATGGTAATGTGTAGAAACAATGAATTTGTTATGTCTTTTAGATTTTACATTGCATGCAATTATCTGACATTTTACTTTCTTCATGAAGAATAAAAGTTTAAAAATATTACTTAAAATTTTAAATACTGCCAGGGATATAGCTCAGTGGCAGAGCACCTGTCTGGCAAGTTCAAGGTTGGGAGTTCGATTCCTGGTACAAAAAAAAAAAACAAAAACGAAAAAGGTTTTGCTTTTCCAAAAGCAAAACCAAAACAAAACAAAAACATAAGTAGTCCCTTTTCATTCTAAAAACATTGAACATTTGGGGTTTATATTTCCTGCTCTATTCTCTGCATCCCAACACAAATGACAATTTGCCAGTTAACCCACAGTACTTCTAAGGGACTCCAAACGAAGAATTTGCTTACTTTTATAAGAAAATACAAAGCATTATGGAAAAGCCATTTGCTGGTCTGTATTATTCTGTGATCATGTGATCATGTTGTTCTTGTTTATAGAGCTTGTGCTTTATCTTACTTTTACTCAGATTTATTTTATAGGCATGATTCCAAAATAAAATCTAGAAAACAAGGTATATTCAGAGAAGTCTAGATTCTACCACTAACCTCTACCTGCAGTACTTCCTGTAAGTAGTGTTGCGGTTAAGCCTAGTTGTGTCAACTTGATTGGCTTGGAAGCCACCTAGGGGATTAGTAAAGTACATTTCTGGGCTGTCTGGATGAGTCATGGAGGAGTGACTTGGGGTACTACATGTGGTCCCTGGCCCCTTCTCTGGCATTCCTCCCCTCTGCTTCCTGTCTTCCACAAAGTAAGTAGTTCCACCATGCCTTCTACCATGATGTTTCTTTCTTGGAACCAGCTGACCATGGACTGAACTTTCTGAAACCATGAGGCAAATAAATAATTTCCTCCTTGAAGTCATGGATGTCAGGTACATAGTCCCAGCAACAGAAAAGCTGACTCATACAGGTAGTCATTTTTTAAACTTATTTTGTAGGTTCTCTTTTCATTCAGGAACATATGTGAGTTAGATTTTTATCTAACTTAATGCACAGTATTTTCTGGAAATTACTTCATAGCAAAATATGGAGATGTTCATCATGCAGAGTGTGGTTTTCAAGAGAAAATGATAGAATGTAGAAATTTGCATAAAGTAAGTTTTCTGATTGCATGAAATTAAACTAGAAATCAATACCAGGACAACATCCAAACAGAACAACAAACATTTCAATATCAATCAATGGATTATCTATGGGTAAAGAAGAATACAAAGAAACTTAGAAAACTCTGTGATTTGAATGAAATTGACCATTCAACATATGAAATTTGTTGGACAGATCTAAACCATGGTTTTCAAGGATATTTATAGCATTAAACATACATTGAAAGGGCAGAAAGTTTTCACACTATTAATTTAAATTCCACCTTAAGAAACCAGAAAAATAAACTAATGCAAGTAGAAGGAAGGACATGAAAAAAGGAAGAGCAGAAGTCAGTATATTAGAAAACAAAAAAAGATGGAGAAAATAAACAAAACAAAAAGGTTGGCTTTGAAAAGGTCAAGAAAACTGATAAACTTCTATCCAGACTGATGAAGAGTGGAACATAAAGACACAACCAATATTAAGATGAAAGAGAGACACCACTACAGATCCTATGGATAGTACCATGGGGATTGGCACTGCTGATTTTATGCCAATAAACTTGATAATTCAGATAAAACAAATACATTTCTTGATAAAGCTCACCCAAGCAAAAATAGTGTGAACATCCTTATATTAAAGTAATTTAGAGAAATTGAATTTATGGTTTAAAACATTTCCATAAAGATCCTCCACACCCAGATGAGTTCAGTGGTGAATTTTACAGAAATATTAGGGAAAATAATATCAATTTTCCATGGTCTTCCCAAAATGTACCAGCATTACCTTGATAGCAAGATAGGATACAGCCACTATAGGAAAAATTTAGATAGATGTATAAAATCTTAACAAAATATTAGAAAATATAATCTAGAAATACACGAAAGGAATAACAGACCATGATCAAGTGGTTAAGGCTATCTCAAAGTCTGAAAATCAATCAATATAACTCATTGTAGTTCTCCATTAACAGACGATATAATATAAACTATGTGATTACCTCAACAGACACATTTTACATGATAAGAAAATTATACTCATGGATTACATAGCCATTTGCATAGAAAGTTCCAAATATTCTGCAAATAAAGCTACTAGACTCATAAGTGAGTTTATCAAGGTTACAGGTTTTAAAGTCAATATAAACAATTAGAAGCCAAAATTAAAATCATTTACAATATTATAACAAGTGAAATACCTATAGGTAAGTCTAAAAAAGCAAGACATATGTAGAAAACTAGAAAGCATAGCCAAAATTAAAGATATAAATAATGTTCATGAATTAGAAAATTCAATACTGTTAAGACGTCAGTTCTTTCCAAATTGATCATTGTATTCAATAAATCCCTACCAAGAGCTCAGCAAGCTTTCTGTCAAAATTACCAATCTTATTTTAACACTTATGTCAAAAGCAAAGGTCCGAATGTAGCCAAAATATTTTAAAATAAAAATAATAAGGCTAGAGTACTTATAATACCTGGCTTATGACATTTAAATATATAGTATTCAAAATAATACCTTATAGACAAAAGTTAAGGTAGATAGAAAAGTAGAAACAGAATGAAGAGACCTGAAATAGATCCATATGTATGGTACACTGATTTTGGTGAAGCTATCAACATAATTTCATAGGAAAAGGATAGTCTTTTCAGTAAGTAGTGTTCAAGCAAGTGGACAGCCCTAGGAAAAAGATTGAACCCTGGCATTTATTTGCTTCATATGCAAGTTAACTTGAAATAAACAATTGAAGAAAAAAAATTTTGTGACCCTGGATTAAGCAAAAATCTCTTAGATAAAACAGAAAAAGAGAAGATCATAAATAAGAAAAATTGATATATTGCATCAATCATAGTTTAAAATTTCTGCTCTTCAAAGGCACCGTTTAAATTGAATATGGTAGCATATCGCTATAATACCAGCACTCTGGAGGACTGAAAATTCTAATTCACCCTGGGCAACTTAGTGACTTAGTGAGACCTTATCTCAAAATTAAAAATAAAAGACAGTCTGGGGATATAGCACTGTGAAAATGCCCTAGGTTCAATATCCAGTACTGAATAATAGTAATGATAATAATAATAATATTAGTAATAATAACAATAATACTGCTAAGAAAGTGGAAAGTCAGACAATAGATTTAGAGAAAATATTGTAAATTACATTTGGTAAAGGACTTGTATATAGCACATAGATCTCCCCAAACTCGATCAACAGAAAATAAAGTAGCCAGTTAAAACATGCACAAAAGATTTGAAATTTTTAGAAGATATGTAACTAAGGAGGACAAATGGATAGGAAAACGTCCATGAACTAAATGTTCAACATTATTAGTCATTAGGAAGAAGCAAATACAAACTATAATGAGATGTTACTATGTACATATCAGCATGGCTAAAATTAAAAAGAGTGTCAATAATAAGTGTTGATAAGGATGTAGAGCAACTGGAATTCCATTGTTAATTCTTATGCAAAATTATATAGCTACTTGGAAAATGGACAGATTCTTACAAAGTCAAATGTATACATATTTTTCTCTGTGATCCATACTCCACGCCTGTGTATTTATTTACCTGAGAGAAAAGATAATATGGATTTATATTAAGACGTGTCCATGAACATTTCTAGTAGCTTTATTCATAGTATCCTCAAACTGAAAATGAATCAAATGTCTATCATCTAATGAATGGGTAAATATGGATATTGATACCCACAACAACATAGATGAATTCAAATTTTTATAATATCCAAACATAACCAGTCACAAAAGGTGACTCCACTTACATTACATTCTTTATGATTCCATTTATATTACATTCTTTAAAAGGAAAAATGATGGGGAGAAAAATCAGGCTAGTGAGTGCCAGGGTCCAGAATTAGGGAAGGAGACTGACCATTATGATTATGAAGAACTTTTTGGGTTGATGGAAATACTCTATTTCTTGATTATGGTGGTTGTTATACAATCATATATATTTATCAAAACATTTAAAAAGGTGTGAATTTTATTTTTATATATTATGCCATTATAAACTTTAAAAATGTAAATAAAAACTTTTTAAAATATAATAAAGACTATAAATTTAAAAAGAAAGAAGAAAAAAAGTGAAACCAGAAGAGAGAAAGTAGACTGAAGAAAAGATAAGCTCAAACTAGGGCCATGACCACTGAACTAAACACACAGAGTATAAGAAACCTTAAAATCAGACAGATTTTCTGCATACAGCTGTACACATCTGTAAGCCTAGTTACCCTGGATGCTGAGTCACATAGATCAAAAGTTTGAATTTAGCCTGGGCAACTTAGCAAGAGCCTATCTCAAAATAAGAAGTAAAGATTCTGGGGGTATAGTTCAGAAGAAGAGTGCTAGAGTGCTTGCTTGGAAGGCACAAAGTCTGGGTCTAAACCCCCAGACTGCCAGGGAAAAAAAAGACTTGAACTTAATTTTTGGCTTTGCTATAGACTAGTTGTGTGGTCTTAGGGAGGTTATTGTAATCATATTTATTTCTGGGTAAAATGAGGGTGATGATAGTAGTACCCATCTCTGATGTGCCTAGTACTGGGTTTTCAGAGGAAATAATTATTACACTGAGTTATGTTTAAAGATGTCTTCATTGGGGGGGCTGGGGATTTAGCTCAGCGGCAAAAGCGCCTGCCTGGCAAGCGCAAGGTCGTGAGTTCGGTTCCCGGTACCGGAGAAAAACCAAAAAAAAAAAAAAAAAAAAAAAAAGATGTCTTCATTGGTTTGGTCTTGGTAGTAAGGAAGTTGAAGCAGGCAAGGGTGATTCATGGGTCCTGATTTGAATGACTGAGGCCTGGCAACTAACATACAGATTTAGAGGGAAGACCATGAGTTCAGGCTTAAACATGCTGAGATTAAAGAGCTCCACTGAGGGGCATCTTGGTGAACTTACTGAGAGTTGCATATAGGTATCCAGACATCAGTTTGAAGTGAAAGGCATTTAAAAAAATTCCATCCTAAAAAATAAGTTGTATTTTAATCCAGACTCATGTTGACTCTATATGTCTTGGTTCTTACTGATGTTCCAATGTTTAATTTTATTGGGCTGATATCCAAGCCAACTATAGTCATCCCTCAGTCTCAGGTTCCACAACTGCACATTTACCCAAGTATGGATTAAAATATTCTAAATAAAAATGTTACGTTGTTGCTGAGGTGTACTATGTAATTAGGCCTATGATGACTGCATCCATGTTGAACTTGTATAGATTTTTTTTCTCCTTGTCATTGTTCTGTGACCAACACAATATAGCAACTATTTTGTAATATTTATGATGCTGTAATGATTTATATGATTTTTTATGTTGTAAATAATCTAGACATGATTTAAAGTATAAGGGAGGGTGAACACAGGTCATTTAGGAACACTGTGCCATTTTGTATAGGGGACTTTAGTATTCGTGGATTTGGTATCTGGGAGATTCTGGAACCAGTTTCCTGAGGATGCCTAACTCTCTGTGCCTTAGTGCCTGAAACATGGTAGTCACTCAACAAATATTTGTTTTAAAAAATCTGCTGAATGTGCTTTCCAAAGTACTGGAAGCTTCTTGAGTCCCTAGGCTTTAGCAGCATATAGGTGGATTTAGTATAAAAAATGCATGAGAAATGGCTGCATGACTGGACAGCCCTTTAAACTCAGAATGTCTGTTGGAAAGATGAATGGAATTGTTGCTACTTGTCACTTGGTTCAGTGACTTTGCACCACCAAACTATTGCTTTTTCTATTAAGTCTAGCTTTAATCTTCTCTTATGCAGACATTGATTTTTTTTTAAGTGTATAGGCAAATGGAGCCATTCGGGAAATACCTACAACTTCTCTGAAAATTGAATTTTTGAGTTTCTTGTGACTCTAGCAGCAGGGCCTGGAAGTGCCATGGGGAGAAAAAACTTAAGCATCTTTGCTTTATGGCAGGAAGCCATTTTAATGCATTGTTACCATCTTAGCTTGGCCTGGACACCAAAGTATTAAAGCTGCTAATCATGCAGGAACCTGTGTATTCAATTAAAATGTGGTGTGACTTCCTGAAAGCCATCAGCTAGGATGATTGCATTCTCTTAACTCCACTGGGCAGGATGGCACATGTCCTGAGACTTGGCTGCTGTCTCTTATTAGCTATTATTTCTCACCCAAAGTCCAAGACAGCAATCCTCATTCTTTGGTTATTCTTTCTTCTGTGGACCCTTGATTCTCAGTGTATGTTTTCTCAACATCCTGTGCATGAACCAGGTTGGGTGTGAAGTCATGGTTATTGAGCAAATTTGAAAATAAGTGGGTTTGTAGGAGTCAGAGTGAGAGGAGTTGCTGGGCCAGAGAGGGGAGTGGGAAGTTAACGGACTGTAGGAGGGATGAGTCATAGTTGCTCTGAGCTTCAGAAACAGCTCAGTCTGGCCAGCTGCAGGCCTGGCTTTGCCTCTTTAGCAAGCGAATCTATCTGTACTCCTCCCACTGGGCTGGGCCAAGAATGAGTTAGGAAGTTGTGAATAGGAAAGTCCACGTTTAGATACTGAACCTTAGTATCTGGGTTCCAGTCATGGGCAATGGTTGGGGGCTAGGCTGAGCTCGTAGGAGTAACCTGAAGGAGGAGCTGTCAGTGTGACAGAGGGTAGAGCACACAGAACCTCACCCTTAGGGAGACAGTGAAATGGGAGGATCTGATAATATTGCATTTTCAAAACTAGGACATTCTTAATGCTTCATCATTTTTTTCAATGCAGAAAAAGAAAAGTTCACATATACACTTATGCATCACACCCTCAGATGTGTTAGGAAGGAGTAGTTTATAATAAAAAGCTGCAAGAAGAGTCATACATATGGGGTTACATTTCATTATATATACCACCCTTTAAAAGTAACTCATGAACTCACTGGCAAAAAGCTCAGTGGTGTCAGAGATGTAGGGAGAAGAAAAAGTAAGTAGTTGCAGGTTGGGTTGATCTTTCAGGGGATAACTTAGGTAGGAGTTATCCAGGCACTCCTGGACCTCAGAGCACACTAAAGGACACTGTGACATATGATCGCAGTGCGGCTATCAGCTCAGGAGTGTGGAGAAAATGTTCCCTTTCTCCTCTCTATTGCTCTTTCTCCCTCCTTTATCTTCTAAGTGTACCTTTCAAAGACAGCAGATTGTAACTCCCTTTGCAGTTAAAGAACTTTATGTAAAGGGCCCTTAGCTCTGGGTCAGGATAAAGAGATGATGAGGATTCTCCCTGAATTATAGCTCTGAGTTAAGACACTTGCTTTTGGGCTCCTGCTATTCATCTCTGAGAAACTACAGGCTTTAGTACCATGATGTTCCTAAATGGTTCAGCACAAAGGGAGGATAGATAGCACTTAAGTGGGAAATCCCAGCAAAATTGGTGTTATCAGGCATGTAACTTGTTACCTGTTGAGACTGCTGTGTGACGAATCCCAGGGTCTCTGACAAAGACCTCGGGGTTGTGGGGGGCTAACTGTAGCATGTCTGTACACCAAACCCTCTTGTGTAACCTTGTGTCATTGGCTCCGAAGGTTACTTGAGTCAAAAACATCTTGGTTCTGTGGAAAGTAAGTATTGTTCTGAAAGTTGTCCCCTGAATCCCATCTCCGGGGAGAAAAATGAAATGGATACATGTGACAACCAAATGGCAAAAATGAGCCCTTCGCATTGTTTCTACTCCATCTTTGATGGAAGCAAATGTGAGATCAGAGAGGCAAATACACAGCAGACAACAATGATGTCATGTCCAATATTTCTTCTTCTGTTTTGGTCATTACCCCAGTGTTTGTGTGGAGCACAACTAAACGTCACTGTTTCACACTCAGTGCTGTGTATGATTGGTGCAAGTCTTTGACATGTGGCTGACTCTTGTGTGGTCCGTTCCAAGCAACAAAATCATCTTTAAAGCTGAGACGTTATGGATATAACGTCTACTAATGTCACTAACTACTCCTATACATATATATATAGTCACTTAAGTTATTCCATATCTCACCTAGCGTTTTGGTCAGAGCTCCAGTGAGATGCCAGGGCTGGTGGATTTGATCTTGGGGTAGAATTCCAAATGAAACAGGAAAAATCCAGATAGTGGTCTTTTGGGGGCATTGGGGTCCTTTTTTTCTTGCCTCTCTTCGGGGGTCCATAATCTTTCATCTCTCGATCATTACTACTTTGTTTCTTTAGTTAAGTGCAGTAGATGGAAACTGTTTCCAAACCATAGAAACATTCACTGGCAGAGTTGGTGAAGGTTCGAGAAGCTCCTACTTAAATATGATTTGCAACATTGTGTTATTTTTTGTATGTTTAGAATGCTGATCTGTCTGTCTATATCTATCTATCTATCTATTTATCTATCTATCTATCTGTCATCTAGTGAATTGGGCATTCACTTCTTCTAGATGTCAAATGTTACATTGCTAGATAACGACACTGAAAAATTCACAGACTCCTCTCTCCTTTTGCCTAGAGGGAGTAAGGACTTTGTACTCCTCCTCCTCCATGCAGGGGTTTCCTTATACAGACAGAAAGCCTTGTCACCTCAAGACAGCTTTTTAAAGAGCAACTCTGCTAATTCACTGTCCCTTCTCACATTCCAAACTGACTCTGTAGGTCTAGAGCTTAATTGGAGAAATATTTTAAATTCCACTGATAGATGGCCCTTTACTGATTCTTGGAAGCAGAAAATATTTTGCTTTTGGTCTGAGGCAGCTCTAGGTACAATGCACATAGTGAGCTTCTTGCATGGAGTAGTCAAACAGCTGCAGGTTATTACAAAATCATGAGAATATTTTGTATTTAAAATGAGATCCTTACACCTTAAAGCAGCTGCAAAAGCATCCCTGGAGTAAGGGAAATGGATCCCAGGAAAAGGGCCTCTGAAATGTTACACACCAGGACAAGTTCTCCTGTTTAAGGCAAAGTAAAATGTGCCTGCATCCCACAGTCATTCTATGTGGAATCTCTAATTAAGTTACTTGTTTGGGTCTCCAAATTTTCTTCTCCAAGCAAGCAGCAAAGGGTTCACTTGCTATTCAGCTACTGTTGCTTTTGACAGTACTGTCACATGATGAACCATGACTATTAATGAAGATGTTCATTAAATAAAATAACATATTTAGAATATTCATCCTTGCTGAACTTTTCTACATTAGTATCAAAATGGCTGAAAGGATAAAAGCCATAACAATTCCTGATAAAGCCTTAGCCCTAGAACAACAACAAAAAATCACCAAATTAATTATATCTTCAAGGGACTTAAGGGCTCATTTTTGTTGCCCAGCAAAACCAAAATTATGAGCCTTAGGAATCTGACACCCGACCTTTCTCTTGACTTAATTAGATGCAAGACAGAAATAAAAACTACATTTAAATGAATGAAAGTGAATGCCTACTTCTGTTGCATATTAGCTGCATATTTCCCACACCTTTGTGTAGCTTGGCAAGCCATGCACTGTGTTCTTACCTTTGTTATCTTATTTGAACTTCACAGTAATCTTGCAAACAAAGCAAGTGACGAAAGTGACCGACATTCTTCTGCAGATGGAGAAACTGAGGTTCCAAGGGTTGACATTGCCTGACAACTAAGTTGCAGCAAAGCTCTGCACAAAAGGGGTTTAGGGGCTGGGGATTTAGCTCAGCGGCAAAGTGCCTACCTGGCAAGCACAAGGTCCTGAGTTCGGTTCCCGGTACCGGAGAAAAACCAAAACCAAAAAAACAAAACAAAACAAAACAAAACAAAAAACAAAAGGGGTTTAAACTTTGCAGCTTTCCAAAGAAAACTGAGGCCATTTATCACACAAATAATCCTTGTGTGCAAGTACCATGATGTGATTGTGGGGAGACAAAGTAGAAGAAAGCTTTTAAAAATAGTAAAAGAAACAGCAAATGGATTGAAAGGGGGTGCCAGTCACTGGAGAATTTGTGCTAAAGTGTGGTTAGTGCATCAAATCAGCTCTATGCGTTTCAGAATGAAAATATTAGATGAACAACTATATCTCCTAAACTTTATGGTTTCTAAAACATGGCTCATGAAATCTTTTAGTTGGTACCCAAACAAGGCACTGGGCATTGCTTTTGGCATATAGTTGGGACTAACCATGTATATCTGCAATGACACAAGAGTCACAACTTTAAGATAAAGTTATTTTTAAAAATTATTTTTGCTGCATTTTAGATATCCATACTGATCACATTCATCATAGGAAATTTGTACCTGTACATAATATATCTTGATTCTCCTTTTTTCCCCAATCCCCAGATGAAGTTAATCTCCCAGATCAAAGTAAAATGTTTCAAAAAGTAATGGGTGAAGTCAGACTAAAACATTTTGAGTAAAAGCCAGGCATGGTGGCACAAGCCTGTAATGTCAGACTTGGGAGGCTGAGGTAGGAGGATCACTGTTAGTAAGAGGCCATTCTGAACTACATAGTGGACTCTGTCTCAAACAACAAACAAGCAAGCAAACAAACAAATGAACAAACAAAAAAAGTAAATTATTGACTAAGGAGGTAGCAAGGTCTCAAATTAATCAATATGTGGTGTGAAGATATCTGAATTAGCTTATCTGAGTCCAGACACAAGTATATAAACCTGGATGTGTCATATTTGCTTTTGTGATGAATGTCTGTTCCTGAGAGGAGGACGGCAGGAGCAAGGAGTTAGCAGGAATTCAACACGGTGGAGAAGGGAGGTTACTGACAGTCACTGAAATGCCAGTTGTAAAGCAGAATACCCATTAGTCTCTGTGGGCCTGCGGATCCCTGTGCGCTAGTTCACGCTCATCTAGCAGCCACTAAGGGACCTGTAGAACTGGAAAAGTCTGCCAAGGGTGGAGTAAGTAGTATTTGGAAACATATCTTTCTTCTTTTAAAGCAATAAACTGGCTTTCTGATTTATCGTTCAGTCCCTGGAGAGATCATGCGTTCTTTTCTTCACCTTACCACAGGCCATATCTTCGATATTTCAAGGTACATAGCCTTAGTCTATGCTCCCTCGTCACTGTAGAGAAGGGACTTCATCAGGTGATCTTTGTTATTTACCTAAGGTCACTTTCGGAGGACCACCTGGGAAGCTCTCCTGGAAAGAGGGGCAGTTGTCTCCATTTTGGCTGAACCTCGCCCTACTTCCACATACTGATGTGCACAGAGCTGGCTGGGACTTTTCCTTATCCCTCCAATTGGCTCTAAGCAATGCAAATTGGTCCAGCCTAGGCGCTGATGTGTAGTAACTGAAGCAAGGTGACAGAGCAGTGTTTCCCCGCATCTCCTAGCTCCCAAATAAACATGTGAGCCAGGGCAGGATGGAGAGCCGTGCTCCACACTGTTGGCTGGGATGAGCCTCAGGGTAAGAATCTATGACTTCCCAGGGCATAAAAGATCACACATTAGAGCTGAAGCACCAACAGCAAAACATTAGGTACAACTCAGTTGTGTTATGCAGATTACTCTTTCAGCATATCCTTCTCTGTATATTGCAGAGGTGATTTCAGGCCTCCTACACAGCCCAGCTCACAGCACTCATGTACTTCCTGGCATTCTCACAGTCACTCATCTGCAAGGCACTGCCTTCTTCGTGAAATAATAAAACCCGGGTTCAGCCCCAGGTTGAGGCTTTTATACCGGTTAGTCATCACTGTAGCCAGGCCCTCGGCTCCCCATAATACAAATATGTGTCTTTATTCTCAGCATGGGTTGTATTGGAAGTGGTAGAATGGAATTAACTCACTAGAATTCCAATAACTTTTCCATGATATTACAAATATAAACTTCCCAGACTGAGACTAGGATCAGAAAAGGCTCTCTATAGTCACTTAGCTGGGCAGTGACAAACCCATTACCTTCCCCTGCGTTACTCTACTTAATCTCATATACATTTGGGAGTTGGGCAAGTTTGGTGGAAGTTGGGAGTCCCGATGGAGTATAATGTAGTTTGAAATGGATTTCCCTGCCCTAATCAGATTAGGATCAGGGAAGTTCACATAGATACTTCTATTACCTACATAAAATCCTCATCAATAAAAATCCAACTCACCTACAAATCAGTGTCTCTCAACTTTCTCCACCTCACTGGACACATGTAGAAATGGTGATGATTTAAAACCATATCTGTAAGCAACATACTGAAGTAAATGAATTATCAGCCTGCACATAGCTACCTGGGGATGAAAGGCTGAATATCTTTACCCATCTATGACTAATTTGCCAATCACATTTGCTAGACTGTTCTACCATGATCCCTCTCAAACCGGGGTGCTACCAGGAACCGAGCTAGTTTAGGTCATTTCCTCTTTAGTTGATAGAATTACAGTGGTACCTCAGCTCATGAACTTAATTCTTTCCATGATTACGGCACAAATCCAACTCAGTTTTTGAGACTCCTAGAAAGAGTTAAGTTCATGAGCCAAGGTTCCACTGTACGCCCACTGTGTGGCAGGCCTTCCTCCCCACCTCCCAGACGGATGAGCATACTGCAGCCAAAGCTTGGAGGCAGGTCCTCGGGTCACTATCTGTTACGCGGAGCTCCTAGTCAATGGTTGACTTTTAATTTACCAAACACCAAAATGAGAAGTGGAAACCACAGGGAGCACATGATCAGGAAACTAGAACAGCCAGTATGGTGATTTCAAGTGGCAGGTGAGGAAAGATTTGAAGAAAATTTGAAAATTGGTGAAAAAATAGCCAAGATAGATCTTTTTATGGCCCATGTTCTAGTTACGTACTGCTAGATAACAAACCATTCTGACTTTGCTGACACAAAATAACAAAATGTATTCACTATTAAATGTCTTCTAGTCCTGAGGATTGACTGGGCTTATAGGGCCTGTCATGTGGCTGTGTTCAGATGGTGTCTGGGGCCCAGATATGGGCTTAGTTATGGCTACTGGCTAGGGCTTCGGCTGGGGCAGTCAGTGGGAACAAGTACATGTGACTTCTCCACATGGCCTGGGCTTTCTTACAGCATGGTAGCTGTAAGAAAGTGTCCAAAACAAGTGTCCTAAGAAAAAGCCAGGAGTGGGGCTGGGGATTTAGCTCAGCGGCAAAAGCGCCTGCCTGGCAAGCGCAAGGTCGTGAGTTCGGTTCCCGGTACCGGAGAAAAACCAAAAAAAAAAAAAAAAAAAAAAAAAGAACAAGAAAAAGCCAGGAGGAAACTGCATTGCTCATTATGATCTAGTCTTGGGGTTATACAGTCTCACTTTTCTATTGATTGAAAGGTCCATGCAATTTCAAAGGTGAGGAACATAGACCTCACTTTTTTTTTTTAAAGTCAGGGTCTCGTTATTTGGTTCAGGCTGGTGTTGAACTCACCATGTAGCCCAAGCTGGCCTTGAACTCAAGGGGATCCTCTTGCTTCAACTTCCCAAGTGTTGGGATTACAGGCATGCACCACCACATCTGGTTGACTTCACCTCTTAACAGATGATAAGATCACATTGTCCAAAGAGCATGTGTGGCCAGATTTCTGGCACACACTTGTAATCCCAGCATTCTGGGAAGCTGAGACAGGAGGATATCAAGTTCAAACATAGCCTGGGCAATTTAGGAATTTAGCAAGACCCTATCTTAAAATTAAAAAACAATAAATAAAACAGGCTGGAGATGTAGTTCAGTGTGAAGGTCCTGGGTTCATTCCAAAGTACCACAAACAGAACAGAACAAAACAAAACAAACAACCCCACACAAATACATGAGATGACAGATACTGTTATGGCCATCATTAGATGATACAATCTGTTAGTTTATCCTCTGGTTACAGTGACTCAAAACCTCCCACATGCAAACTATATTCATCTCCTCCCTCAGACCTGTAGGTATCATTGCTTTATGGCATTAGGACAGGTCAAGATGGAACAAAAATAGAGGAGTTCCCAGGGCCTCCTTCCCTTTTCCTTTGATTAGATGTTTCTCCTGGAACCTTTCGTCTCCACGCCACATAAGCAGTTCTGGATCTCTGCTGTCCTACATCTCCATTGGTGATACAGAAGGGAAGAGCCCAGGACATTCACCACCGTATTGGTCTTTCTTGAAGCTTTGGTTTCCCTGGTCAATACACCACCATTATTTCCTTCTCTGAGTCCTTGTTAGTTGCTCCCTGGATCCTCTTCAGGATTCCTAGATATAAGCAGCAGGAGAGATACTATGGCATCAGCTCACTCCATCTTAACTAGAACCAGATCCAGAAGCCATTTCTTTTTCTTTTTTTGGTACCTGGAATTGAACTCAGGACTTAGTGCTTGCCAGGCAGGTGCTTATGCTGCTGAGCTATATCCCTGGCCCCAGGAGGTATTTCTTAATTTTAGAATTGTTTGCTGTCTGGAGGGACTAAGAATGAGAAGTCATTTCATTTTCAAACCCAGCAAAAATTTGATACCTTTATATTTAACTGTGCCCTTAGCTAATTTTTATTCTCTCTTAATGTGTTATAGGCAGCTAGACATCAAATGGCATTTTCAACACTGTGTTCAGACATCTTAACTAAATCATGCAGTTCAGTGATACAATTTCTATTTTCTAAATTATCCCAGGTTTCAGTGTTGCTAAACTTTCCACTATGACATACAAGAGTCTTTCTTTCAGACTCCAATAATATTTCCCTCATGCATCTTTAAACCCTCACTCAGAGTCATATCAAGCCCCCCACCTTCTATGCACTGCCCAGTTCCAAGACAGTGGCACAAATTGTAGGTTTTTATTGTAGCAGCAATGATTTTTTGGGGAGTGGGTACTGGGAATCAAACTCAGGACCTTGTACTTGCCAGGCAGGCACTTGTGCCACTGAGCTATATCTCTGATCTTGCAACAATGATTCTTGTCCCCAAATCTCTATCAGCCAAAGTTTGATCAGAGAAACAAGACCACCTTCAGCAAAGTAAAGACTATTGAAGAGATTAGAACTTCCATGGTCATAGGAGCTGATTAAGCATTTGGTATAGTCTGTTACCACAGTACCCAGGCTTGGGCTTGAGATCATCAGTCTGGATTCATGAGGAGAAGATGCAAGAGGAGAGAGTGAGAGGGCACCCACAGGATGACCTGGAACTGATGCCTTCTGCCATATTGATCGCTCATGCCTCCAACTTCACTGATGAGGGGCACCTAAGGGGAGCTGGTGCACCTCTTGGTGGATGGCATCACAATGGTGGGAGAACTTGCAAAAGTGATCATGTGGTGAGACAGGAAGATAAAGACTGGAGTAGGGCTGATCTTGCTCTTTTTATAACAACCCAGTCTCATAAGAACTAACTCAGAGAAACCAGCTTTAATTGCTTCTGAGAGCAACACTCCGTGACCTAAAGCTCCCATCTTTTAGAGGTTTGGTCACCTCCTAACATCACCACACTGGGAACTAAGCATCCACACAAACTTGTCCACCAAACTTTGGGAGCTAACTACAATCAAAGCATGGGAAAGTGGGAAGAACTCCCAAGTGCAGCAACATTTAGTGTTTATGAATCATGCTGTTAGATAACAAATAAAAACAAGTAAATGCCCAGAGTGAGTTTGAGTTAAATAACGTGGAAATAATTGTTGGTACTACAGTGGACCCCACAGTTTGTGGGGATTATGCTTCTAGAGCACCAATGAATTGTGAAAAACCAGGAATTTCAGATATGGCCAGAAAAATGTTTATTTGTACAGTTTAAACCTTAAATACACTAATCCAGTATTCAACCTTCTCCTGGAGTGTCTTAAACTTCTTCTGTTTTAGCTTCATTGCCAGAAGACTTGGAAGATTCAGGGCATTTTGGTAGCATCTTAGGGCTTTAAGAAGACCAAAACATAGAGCACTCCAGATAGTTACCCGTGGACAGCAACCTGTTACCATGAGGGAACGCTGGCGCATCCGTCAGAGATGAGTTACAAGGCAACAGCCAATCAACAGCAAGGAGAACTGAATAAAGCTCTCCTATTGGCTACTTGCAAACCTCCAAGCCCCCCACCCCCAAAGTTGAGAAAGATATTTGCTGTTTCCGCGAAATTATGGGGGTTTCTGTGAAAAATCACTAGTTAGGTTTTAAGGAAAAATCCACAAACGACTGAGGCCTCAAACGCTGAACCGCAGAGGTATACCGTATGTTCGAATGGATCATTTAGACACTAATAGGTTTTCTGTTAGTTGCCATAACAAATACCTCAGACTGACTAGTTTAAACAACAGAAATTAGTTATTTTACAACCCGGAGACCAGGAGTTTTACAGCAAGGCATTGACATGTGTGTTTTCTTCTAAGTTCTCTCAGGCTTGCAAATGTATACTTTCTCTCGGTGTGTTCACATGGGCATTTATCTGTGTATGCACGTTTGTCTGATGTCTGTCTCCTCTTCTTATAAGGATCGATCATATTAGATTAGGGCCCACTGTAATGACCTCACCTTACCTTAGTTACCTAAGACGTCTCTTCTCCAGATACAGGCACATTCTGAGGCACTGGTTTTGGAGATTCAGCATACGAACTGGGTGTGGGGGGGGGAGCATAATTCACCCTCTGACATTTTCTATAAGACAATCTCAATAAGTAGTTTGAAAACTACTACAGGCCATATTTTCTTTTTGGAAATTCACAAAGTACACCTGCATTAAAAATTACACAGTGTTGTAAAACAAGCATTCATTTTTCACACAACTTGCTACTATTTAAAAATTTTTAAATAACAACTAAACAATTAAATAAAAATAATTTTTATTATTTACAATTTTGCTATTATTTATACATTATTTATTGATAATCCTCAACCACCTTCTCCTAGGCACTGGATGATCATACTGAGCTACCGAGTGTAATACTACCCGTGGCCGTGGCTTGCAGTCAGGAAGGGAAGCTTGGAAATGAAGCTTCTCTCTCGGGGAGAGCTGACCTTGAAGGAGATGAACCAGAACCTGGTCTGTCTGTCGTCAGAACCCATTCGGGTTCTCTCATCAGAACCCAGGCTGGTACATCACCTCCAAGCCTCAGACTTTGAAGATGCCCAGGAACTGCAGAGAGAGAGAAGTTGGTGAGATGGCCTTGCCCCTTCTGTTGCAAAAAGACCTTCCACACTGTTAGGGGGCCTGGAGTTCTTTTGCTCACCTACAGCTGAAGCCAGGTGAGTAGCCTCCCTGCAACTATGCCATTTGTTCTCCTGTACTTTACAGGCAAGGAAAACAGCAGAGCTGTGGATGCCACTGGAATCCAGACAGGCTGGGCAAGGATCCACATAGGAAAGTGTGGGCAGAAGTAAGTGGGTGGGATGAGTGATGAGGGGCACTGGCCTTGCACAGTCAACTAGTTCAGTGGTGGAGCCCCCACCACACCCCAGGTCTAGATATTCTGCAACAGCCATATCTGTACATACCATCTGTTCAGCCGCTCCTGGCTTGTGGCCTACTTTCTGTTTGTTATTCTACCTATCCCGCCTGATGCTCAGTTCAGCTACTCTGGCTCAGAGTTTGGCTTTCTGTCTTGACTACAATTAGTCAAATCCTCTGTAGGCCTTGGACCTGCAGTCTGAACAACTCCCAGTTCCCAAAGCTCTAGCTTTGCAATTGCATTTCTGACTCAAACCCTAGACTCACTTTTTCTCTTCAGCCAGTGAAGAGTCTGTGAGCTATCTTCACCCCCGAGCAAGTGATGGTTCTCTCTACTCTTGCAGTGTTCTCTTATCACAAATCTCTTATCATGAATCATCTCCTGGTAGCCTCAGGAGGATCTGTCAGCTTGTAATACTAGTTAGGTCTTAGCACTGGGCTCTCTGTGGTCCGGTGAAGATGGTGTTATTGTAGTGAAGTGTTTGTCTCCACACTAACTGACCTGGCACATTAGAACAGTACCAACAGCTTTATTTGAGCAGGATGCAGGGCCAGCTATTTTCCAGATATTATTTCAACTCCTCAAAAACTACTGGAAAAAATATATATATTGTCCTAATTTTACAGAGGAGAAAAATGACTCTCAGAAAGCAACTCTGTACAGTTAGTATATTGCAGCACTGGGACCCACATTTCCTAATTTCAAGGCCAGCGCAGCGTGGGATCCTCACACCAGCCTTAGCATGTGCTAAAACTAGGTCTCACCCCAGCCTGGCCCTCTCTCCAAGGATTTGCACCATTTTCTCCTAAGTCCCAGTTCAAAAATTCCCTTAGCAGCTTTGATCAGAATGGTCCCCTTGGTTTTTGCTATTCTCAGTGCCACTGAAATAATTTCTACTACCAAAACCATTCCCTGAGCTGCTTTGGGAAATACATATTTTCTAACTTACAACTGTCATATGCTGTAAGAGTTACATATCCAAGAGGTCTTGGTGGCTTTGTTTCTGGCTTTGTTTTGATCTCTTATCTCTGCTGTTTGCTTTTTCACAACCTCTGTCTCTCAACTCTGCCTAGGAAAGATAGACCCTCCACATCTCACAGAACACACCAGCATTCTAGAAACAGCTCTTGACATCTCTTGTACATATATTTTTCCTTATATTTTTAAGAACAACATTATACATTTCAGGATGCACCAATCTAAATATTTTTTAAGATACAACATTGTGGGGGTTGTCACAGGGTATTTCTTAGGTAGAATTTCGTGTTGCTCTTTTACGGTATTAAGAGAATGCAAGTGACAGTGTATATTCCTTTAAGGACTATTTATTTAAAAGGCAGTTTTGCAAATATTTTCTTACTTGATGCTTATGCAGTCTCTAAGAGGATCAGCTAGGTTGAGTTTCTGAGAGAAGGAAGTAGGCTCAGAGTGGAAGTATTTTTAGTGTGCTCTTGGGCTGATACGGAGAGAGGAAGTTTCCCCATTGAAGACTTATGCACATTGACTAAATAATCCACCCTCAAGTTCTGGGGATTGAATCCAGAGCCTTGGGCATGCAGGAAAGCACTCTACCACTAAGCCATGCTCCTAGACCATGACCTAACTTTTGTCTGGAGGGCCTTCTGACTTCTTTGGTAGACCAATGTACTAGACTAAGGAAAGAACATCCTATCTTGGAGGTCTCATGTACACATTTATGGTAAGAGTTTTTGGCTGTGCTTTCTGCCTTGCTGTCTATGATGGGATGGACATGTGGCTGAAATAACACAGGGAGTTTCAGTGACATTTCTTTTGGTCCCACAAGTATGGAATATGGAAGATGCAGTCTCTTGCTCTGACTTCTGTATTCTGGGTGCAACAGGTGAGGAACATACTTTCACACCAATTGCAGAAAGTGTCACCATGTCAATGGAATTCAAAACCAATGGTAACCTCAAGAAAGCTTCTCATTCCCTTGCCATTGTGAGAAATGAGAGGATCTTAAAGCAAAGCTCTCCATCCAAAGATCAGAAACTGGCCAAGAGACGCAGGCCCACAGTATGTGACCTTCTGCTGGCTTTGCGCAAGTTAAGTTAGACTATGAGAAAGAACCAGCCACATGAGAAGCTGGAGAAGAGCATTCTAGGAAGAGGGAGCAGGAAATAGAAAACACTGAGAAGGGACGGCACAGGGCGAGTTTTAAGAACAGAAAGGAGGCTGGTGTGATAAAGCAGGGGCTGGCAGACTTCTTTTGTCAAGGGCCAGCTGGTAAATATTTTAAGCTTTGTGGGACATCCAGTGTTGCTCCCAACTGCTCAGCTTTGTTATTTTAGTTCAAAAACAACACTGGGTATACACGTGAGTGAGTATGGCTGTGTGGCTCTAAAACTTTATTTATGGACAGTGAAATTTGAATTGCATATGGTTTTCATGTGTCACAAAATATTGTTCTCCCCCTCACCCCAGCCGCAACCATTTAAGAATATAAAAACTGTTCTTGGTTCAGGGGCTGTACAAAAATAGGAAGTGGCCGAATTTTGCCTCGGGACTGTAATGTGCAGACCCTGGGTGAAAGCATGTGAGCAAGGAAAAGAAAAATCCCTGGTGAAATGACAGAGGTCTGTTGGCAAGGTCTGGACTGTACACAGAGAGAAGGTTTGTAGGCCATTAAAGGGAGTGTGAATTTTTTCAACTGCCATGGGAAGTGTGTGAAGAGCTTTAGGCAGGAAAGTGACACGATATTTTAACAGCACTCAGGAGCATCTGAACAGATGCACTATTGGGAAGCAAAAGTAGAAACAGAGATAACAGCAAGGAGCCTGCTCTAGTAGAGCAGGCAAAAAAATATCAAGCACTGAACTGAAAATTAGAACCCCAATCTCAAGCAGAACAGCCTATCTGGGTGAAGAACTGCTCAAACTTCCAACAGAGCAGCTGACATATACTCTGTATTCAGTGAATGTTCTAGTTGATTTCCTTCTTTTTTTGGTGGTAAAAGCTGAGAGCCCTTGGCTTGGTCCAAATCTCTCAATTATCTCTTAAATATAAGTCAAATAATGTCATTAAAATAGACATATGTTTAAATTTTGTTAAAGACTGTGACAGCACATGTGTGTCTGTGTGCAAATGCATACATATGCAAACACACATATGACAGTTAACGTACCCACTTGACAGGGTTAAGGGAAGCCCAGATAGCTGGTACCACATTATTCCTGGACATGTCTGTCACTGTGTTTCTGAAAGACATTAGCATAAGAAGTGGTAGACTGACTAAAGGAGGTTGGCCCTCAGCAATGTGGAAGAGTATTGTCCAATCTAGTGAGGGAAGGCCAGAGTAAAATATAAAGAGAAGAGGATACTCCATTTATCCAATCAAGGACATCACCATCTTCTCTTGCCCTTGGACATCAGGCTCCTGATTCTTGGGCCATCAAACTTGGAGCAGGACTTACATCATCATCTTGGCAGGTCCTCAGGGCTTCAAACTTGGACTGATTTATACCATTGGCTTTCCTGGTTTTCCAGCTTGCAGCCAGCACACTTTGGGACTTCTATAGTCACAAGAACCATACCTGTGATAAGTCTCTCTCTCTCTCTCTTTCTGTACGTATACTGTGTGTGTGTGTGTGTGTGTGTGTGTATGCACCTATATATATTAGTAAATAGTGTTAGGGCATGTATATATATATATATATATATTCATTTTGTTGAGTTATACAGAATAGTTAAAATTTCTCTACTGATTAAAGTTCATCACAATATTAAGATCACTGAATTTATTGTTACTCTGAAAATGCACTTGGGTTTTTCTGTCATTGTTCCAGTTCTTTGTTTGTTTCCTGCTTCAGGTTTATTTGTACAAACAGCATATGAGGGTACCAGTACCATCGCAGGTAGCAGTCCAGGGATCACATCAGTCCTTCTGTCCTCACATTGGTGGGCAGAACCTTTTCTGTGGGGTTTGGCACCTTTTGGAGTCCAAGCAGAAGCTGGACTACTAGCACATACTACCAAATGTCCAGGTGAAAACCAATTTTCACACAGTGCACAAGTGTTCCACCTGCATGGCCATAAACTAAACATCTGGATATAAGATATTTTCTTTAGTTTTCACCGGATGTTTGGTATTATGGAACAGACATAGCCATGCAATTAAAGTAACTTGTGAGTGAAAGACTGAGTTAACAAATAACTTGAGGCCATTCTTCTACTCATCCTGAATGTGACCATGAATAAGTCAGCGCCATCACTACATCAGCCTGTCTACTAATGAAGGTGCTAAAAGTGCCCAAAGAAGTTATGTCTCATCTGGTGACCATAACTTTTCCTCTTCATCCCTCAGAAGTGAAATTATCACAAGGAAATGGTTTTAAATCTATAGTCTCAGAAACTAAAAGCTGCCTTGGAGATCTTATAAAATGCACATATCCTAAGGTTCCCCTTCTCACCCCCAACTTTTAATTGATGACACTAGTTCACAACTCTACTGATACTTTCAATACATAATTCAACAAACCCTGTGGTTTAAAAATGCAGCTGGATTGGACTATAGGGCCAAATGAGTGTGCCAGATCGGCTGCTCTCTGTGTGATCAGGGGATGTTTAAAAGTCTGAAAGCTCTTGCTCATCCTTTCAAAAGCTAGATATTACTAGTACAATGTACACATACAATCTTTAGTTAATCTGCTATTCTTTAAGGCAAACCTCAAATCTCACTACCTGCCAGAAGCTTTTTCTTTGGGAGTCCTTGCTTTGCTTTATGGTTTGCTATCTATATTTGCTTGATTTTTTGTTTCTATAACAAAATAGGTGGGTATTTCATAGAGGAAAGAGGTTTATTGAGCCGATAGCTCTGGACGCGTAAGAACGTAGTGCCAGTGTCTGCTTGGCTCTGGTGAGAATCTCCTGGTTCCATCACAATATGGCAGATGGCATAGGGGTAAGAATGCTGCAAGAAGGAGAGATCCCAAAGCAAGACAGGATTCAGGGGCCAGGCTAGCATTTTTTTTTAATGACAACTGATTCTGTTGGGAACCACGTTTCCAAAGGAACCACACTAACTCCTTCCAAATGTGGCGCACCTAAGGACCTAATCACTTTGTACTATCTCTTAAAGGTTCTATTACTTTACCACCACCACCACCTGGGTGACCAAACTTTCAGCATGCTAATATTTGGGGAATACACTCAAGCCACATCCAAACTACAGCACTATCTTTTTTTTTTTTTTTTTTTTTTTTTGTTTTTTTCTGGTACCGGGAACCGAACTCACGACCTTGCGCTTGCCAGGCAGGCGCTTTTGCCGCTGAGCTAAATCCCCAGCCTCAGCACTATCTAATTGTTTAGTTTAGTGCTTGACTGATGAAAGTGTCATGTTGATGTAATATCCATCTGTTTCCTGAGGAATAATTGCTCCGAAGAGGAAACTGCATTAAAGCACACACTTTTCCCAAGCTGTATGAAATTATGCTGTGGGCTTACAAGTAATAATGAGCAAAAATATACACCGCATTTTATTCTCAAAGTGTAGCCAGCAGTCTGGATCCAACAGCATGAGTCCATTGCCTGCCTAGAAGGCAGCCATGTTGATCCTTTAAGCTGATGCAGGAGAACTTATTAGCCCAAGAACCTTTACAGTGGGAGCAGGACCCATGCTGGTAAAAGGTGCATACTCCTTAGCTGTAGTTTTACGCTTAGGAAACGCTAACCCATTTGGCTACGGTGATATACAAAAGGACTAAGATGGACCCTTTAGGCAGATCTCATAGGGAATTGAAATGACTGCCTATTTCGGATCACCACGTGGGTCTGTTGGGTGATTCGTGGTCAAAGGACTCTTTTCAGAAGAGTTCTGAAGTGACATAAACATAGTGGGCAGTCAAGAAATATCTATTGGTAATTAATTACCCAGGGAAGTTTATACAGAAATACAAACACACACACACACTAGATTACTTAAAAAATAAAAATCAGAAATTAAGATGATTTTAATTTTTCTATTTAATTTTCTCTGTTTTCATTTTTGTATTAAAATTGTCATTTTCTCTCAACACATGCAGGTGATCAATGTGAATAACTTGGTGAATGTATCTTCATCCTTTTATATTCAAACTTTTTAGGGGAGGATATCATTGATGTCTTTGCACACAAGAAACCAAAATATGAACATTTCCTTGCACCCTGATATTTACTTTTGTATGCATATGGGGGGGTGATATTGGGGGTTGAACCCAAGGCCTCTTCACTGAGCTATATCCCAGCCCCCAATTTTTTTTTTTAAACTTTCAAGTAGGATCTTACTAAGTCACTAAGTTGTCCATGCTGGCCTTAAACTTGAGATCCTCCTGCCTCAGCCATCCAGAGGGCTGAGATTACAGCATGTACCACCACCACACCCAGCCAGCATACACTCTTATTTGTTGGTGCATAACATCTCACAGGATGGATGGACCGACCACAGTTTACTCAGTCGTTCACTGCTGACAGATATTCAAGTTCTTTC
The DNA here is from genome assembly GCF_000276665.1 of Chinchilla lanigera. NCBI lineage: Eukaryota > Metazoa > Chordata > Mammalia > Rodentia > Chinchillidae > Chinchilla > Chinchilla lanigera. The sequence goes on from NW_004955403.1 coordinate 24,423,169, forward strand.
AAGTCATTTTGCACTACAAATGTCTATAGTAGTCAAATGTCTGGCTATCATTGTGTGTTATTAATTGTAGAAGGATGTCATTTAATATATAGAAAAAGATAAAAATAGAGATACAGTATAAAGTCAAGAGACAGGTGTTGCATGATCAAACAGAAGAAGACATGTAGTGCTACCTGGGAATGGCTCCACGCCTTTTTGTCTTGCAGTAATGGTCTCTTCATCGCAGGATGAAGACCAGTGCAAGCACCCTGGGATCAGGAAGCAAGCCTCTCTACTCACTTCCTCCAGAACACTGAGCACAGGCCGGTGGTGGACAAACAGTCCCGGATCCGGACATTTGGTGCATGCTCACAGATTCTCCTGAAAATAGCTGCTTGAATGCAAATGAGATTTCCTCACATATACAGTGTAATAAATTAGTGAGGTGCCAGGTCACCACTCAACTTTTACCTAGAATGAAGGTAAACTACATACTTATAATATCAGTGCTTTTTATTTCTGTGAGAAAAAAATGTTCTGAATTCCAAATTAGGATCCAGGTGCAAGGAACCTTCCTCTATCTTGTGTGTGTGTGTTTGTGTGTGTGTGTGTGGATGTTTGTGTGTGTGTGTGAGAGAGAGACAGAGACAGAGAGACAAAGAGAGAGACTGAGAGAAAGAGAGAGAGTCAGAGAGAGAGAGAGAGAGAAATCCTTTCCCTCATTGTCCAAATGAGACACTCTTCTCTCGCATTGTGACAATCTGCTTATGTATGGAAGTCAAACAAGCAAAATAGACAATACGAGGAGTAGATATAAAAGTGCCTGAAAGAAAGCAAAAAGAACTAATTTAACCTAAAATTTTATTTTTTCTTACTCATTCATGTTTGAGATCTAAGAATTTGAATGTATTGCAAAGAATATAGTAAGTAGAATCTGCATGTAAGTGAAATGAAATTTACAATTAAAGATTCTTTAATATATATTGATTTCTGTGAATTGTTAATTTTTTCAATATCATATTTAAAACAAACATAACTTTCAAGTTTAAAAACGATTTATAAATTCTTTTTATGTTTCAGGATCACCAAATACCAAAGTTTATTCATATACATTACACATTCCTCTGGAGAGAGAATATCTTAGAGAAAACTTCCAAGATAAAAACAAATCTTTCTGCAAAGTGAAATACTTTGATAAAAGACTAGGGGAAAGAGCATAGCATTTGTAGGAGATCTTCCGTGTCACTTGAAGATAAACAGATTTAAGAATTCTCAACCGGGGCTGGGGTTTTAGCTCAGCGGCAAAAGCGCCTGCCTGGCAAGCGCAAGGTCGTGAGTTCGGTTCCCGGTTCCGGAGAAAAAAAAAAAAAAAAAAAAAAAAAAAAAAAAAAAGAATTCTCAACCGATTATAGTTTAAGTTATCTTGTAGGTAATCTTCAGTGCTTTTTTTTCTGAAGCACTATGAAAATAAACAGCTAGAAGTTACAAGTAATTTATATATAAAAATCATAAGAGTATCAGACAGTAAATTTCTGAAATCACCTATAAAAGTTATGTAAATTTTTATGACGGAAATAAAAATCCATTCTCAGAATGGTAATTTTTCAAGACAAAAACAAAAGCTATTCATAGTGTCACCATTCACAGGCAACAAGTGTTAATGCCATGCTGTACTTTAATTTTATGTCTGATCATCTTTGTGGTATTTCTACTGTACACCTAAAACTTAATTTTCCCTTTAACCTCAATGTATAACATAAATATTTCCCACTATCACACTTAAGTCCATAATAAGCAAAAATATCCATAAACAAAAAAGTATGTATGTGGCCAGTTAAAAGGACACACTGTGAGAGATGCAAGGGTTAGGGATAATGTTCTTCCAATTTCTCAAGCAGGATAAAAAGGTTTGTCATAAAGTGTTGTAAAAGCATGACATCAACTGCCTATGTTATGAAATGTGGCCACAATTTTGCTCCTTCTATATGTTGAAAAGGCAAAAAAAAATTTTAATAAAGATAGGAAGTGAAACAAAGACAAACGGAGACAACCTGCACACAACTGCATGGATGACGGACCCATGAGGTTGGTGTCTCTGACACAGCTGGCCCTACCGTGCTCACCCAGGGTGAACTTGCTCAACTACGATGCTTGCACAGCATGTGTTGCTGAACCTACTCATTTCCTTCCCTCCTTCAATTTTATGGTGTATCAAAGCGTGGCTGGCTGTGTTCTCCTTATTTGTCTCTAATGATCTGAAATTGAAATAAGACTAACAGTATTCGTGGTTTTGATTTTTTACTTTAAAAATTTTTTTTTAATTTTAAAGAGCATAGTAAATGAGAAACAAACAAAGAAATAGAACAGTAGCAGCACACCAGTACCACAAACATAAACAAATCAAAGCAAGAACATCCAAAGTGATACAGAGTCGCAAGACAAAATAATACGAATCAACAGTGGTTGTTACATTACTTATCGCTATCCTCAACTACACTGCTCAGATTACCAGATGTAAGAATTGATTTTTTTAAAAAAAGCAACAGAATCTTTGTTTTAAATAACATTCCAAGCTGACTGTATTGGTGCACACCTGTAGTCCCAGCACTTGTGAGGCTGAATCAGTAGGATAGCCTGAAGCTTGAGGCCAGCCTAGGCTACATAGTAAGTTTAAGGCTACATAGTAAGTTTAAGTATGAACTAAACATTGAGACCCTGTCTCAAAAAAAAAAAAAAAAAAAAAAAAAGAGAGAGAGAAAAAAGAAAGAATCAAATGACATTTCACTTAGAACTTCAACAAAGAAAACAGAAAACAATGGACCTTTTTTGGTTTAAAAGGAGTACAGCCTAAAGCCAGTACCCACAGCTTGAAGTTGAAAAAATATGTAATGGGGCTGTTAAAACCACTATTATTTTCAGATTACAAAGCACTTGGGGCAAGCTATGATGTTTTATTTATGCAGATATGCAAAAAATCAGGTTGATGGCCTCTATCATGTAAGGAGTTTCTGATGGAAAAATCCGAAACTTTTTAAAAATCAAAAAGTTGACGGGGGCTGTGAGCTCAGCACTAGAGCCCTTGCCTAGCATGTGGGAGGGCCTGGGTTCAGTCTTCAGCACTGAAAAATAAAATGCATTTGAAACAATTGCAACTTTGGACTGGACCTTGATTTTGTGGTGATACATCACGGTTCACTCCAAATGGGCTTGAGGAAAATAGTGTGTGCATGGAATCAGTAGTTGAATATATATATATATTTTAAATAACAGACAATCAATTTATTAAAGAAGTTGTCTCAGGCATCTGCAGTGGTGACTTCCACCTTCATTCCTGGCTCAATACTGATGGAAGTAATTTGCTTAACAATCTCATCGTGCAAGTCAATGAGCTGATTGTGGATTCTCATTTGGGAAGGATCCCATGTCTTAAAAATATGGACTGCTTCATGAATTTGCGTTATCCTTGCATGGGGGCCATGCTAATCCTCCCTGTATTGTTCCAGTTCTAGCATATGTGCTGCCAGAGTGAGCCCTCTATCTCTTTTAAACAGAAAGGCAGTTATTCAGAGAAGGGAGCCATTAATTAAATTAACGTCTTTTATTGTGGAGATGAAAATCAGACCAAAAGTTAAAGGTGAAAAAATATTTTGACTTAGGAATTAAAAAATAGAATAATAAAGACTAAACATAAATAACACCGTATTCTCAGCAAACTCATCTGTAAAGGGACTGCAGCTTCTCATTAAAAGAACAGTTGCAAATTCCTCCAAGAGATCACCGCTAGAAACTTCCAGAATCTTCCCATAGCCCATAGAATAGAGGTGAAACTCCTTGATCTGGCCTCTGCCTGCTTGCCCACCATGTTCTGGCCCTTCTTACCCTCACATTCAATTCCAGAGTCACAACCTTCTTCGTTAGTCCCAGACCATGCCGGATCCTTTTCCCTCTTAGGATGTCTCCACTTTCCTCTGCTTGGGCACTTACTGCACTACTGGTCCCCATAATGAGCTAAATTGTTTTCCTCTGCCACAAATTCATCAAGTCCTAACTTCCAGTACCTCACAATGTGAGCTATTTGAAAAAAAAAAAGATCATTATAGATGCAACTGGTTAAGATGACAACATGCTGGAGTGGGGTGGGCTCCTAAGCCAAGGTAACCAATACTGCTTGCATCCTTGAGGGGGGGTTGGATACACACGCAACTACAGGTCCACACCCTGTAAATATCAAGGCAAAAGATGGAATGATGCACTTATATCAAGCCAAGAGAATACCCAAGATTTCTGCAAACCACCAGAAGCCAGGAGCCATGAAATACATTCTCCCCTACCACAGTCCTCAGGAGCCAACTCTGTGGACAGCTTGCTCTCTGACTTTCAGCCTCCACAACGTGGACAAGAAATTCCTGTCATCTAAGTGACTAAGTCCGTGGCGCTTTGTTGCAGTAAAGTAGAAAACTGATACAGAAGTTTCTCTTTCTCAGGTCTCAGCTGAAATCATTTCCCTGGAGGAAACATCCCGGACTACCTCCATGGCACAATATCCTGTGTCCAAGCTCTTGTTTATTTCTTGCAAATCAGTAACTGATTTATTCTTTGCTTGTTTATTTCTTGCTCTGTCTCCCTCACTGGGAATGAGTAGCAGGAGAGCAGAGGGCTGGTCTGGTTCTTACTGCCTCCCTGGGGTGCTCAGGATGGTACTCAGCGAGGCTGGCGGGAACTGGTGAGCAGATCTGTATCAAAGGTGAGGAGTTGTACCAGGAGTTGTACCTGTCAACTGTCACTCACACAGAGGAAGTGGAGACACTTGTAGGAGGGGAGAGAAATTAACAATACTCTTACTCCTTTATTTTATGTCACTCTTTAGCCTTTCTGATTGGTAAATTACCCAAAATTTTCAACCAGAGTAAGGGTGTATCGTTCAAAAATCTATTAAGTGGTTTTCTTGAGGGGAGACCTAGTCAGGGCCTCAAGATTCACATAGAGATAGTGGAAGTTGGAGAAAAAAATTTAAATATACTTCTGACTAGTGAATCAGGTGGTTTGTTGAACTGAGGTTACCAATTTGAAACTTATCTTTAATCCCTAAAGCTATTGTAGTCCTTTCTAAAGAAGTTAAGATAAAGCCACAGATACTTTCCCATTTATTTTTAAAGTTAAAAGCAATGTTTCATAGTTTGTCACCAGAGAGAAAATGAGTATTTCATAGCCACTTGGGAAGTTATGCTAAAAAACAATTTACAGTTTTAAAAGTTGAAAGTCTTCCCTTTGGACAAGAAAAATGATCACACATGTGTACACAAGTATATGTATACACACAGAAATAACAAGCCTGGCAATTTTTGAAAGTGTGTTTCCTTCCCTTTATCTGAACAGGACAAAATGAATATGTATTACTATGGGTTGGGCAATACATTACTCAATTTAAACTCATGATCTTCGGAGAATAATTGCAACAAAATGAACTTCATTTCAGAATTTCCAGTAAAATGGAAGGAATCATTGTATGATTAACAGTCAAACATCCCCAGAATTACTCCACCTTCGTTCTGGTGTTCCTTGAACTTTGATTAAAAGCTTTTCAACTTTTTCACATCCTACTGCCTCAACTAGAATGTAACTTGGCTCCATTTTCAGTTAGTTTGGACTTTACAATAATGTTCTTTCAATGTGGGACTCTTAGCTTTGGCTTTGTACTGGCCAACTGCTCTGGCAAGTGTGGAATCTGTATTTTCCAGGATTTCACAGCCCCTGAATTCTAGCAACATAAAGGACAGACCCAGTGGCCAGGAAAAAAGAGGTACCGGGGATACTGTGGAGAAAAAGGACTGATGGCTGACAGACTGAGCACCTGCAGATTTAATCCCAGCTACAAACTCTTCCAGTGTAGTGCACCATCATATTACACATTCATAGCTGTAGGGTACAGTTCTAAAGGCTGTGATGAGAAGTGGGATGATGTGCATGCCGCTACTGGGCTGCTGCAACAGAAATCAACATGTCAATAAACTAGACACAAAGAACTTCTTGAAGGCCAGTGTTTTTCATTCATTTTATTCACTCTGTGTATCCAGACTGAGAAGGCTTCCTGGATACTCAGCATAGGTTCGCTACTTGAATAATTATTTTATTAACAAATTCTCATTTATTAGAAAAATAAAAGCCAATTTCAGGGGTCCACCCCATAATTTATCTTTAAATTACCTCAGTTAAGGACTACTCATGGAGAAATCTATCACTGTCCTGTTGAAATAATCACTGTCCTCAGTCGTTGCCCCTGAAGAGAAATTAGTCCGAAAGCCTCAAGGTGGGTATCTTAGGATGCTCCATTCCATAGTTGAAGTGTGTCATGCTACCATGAGAGTTCCGGTTTCCCTATATCAGGCTGCTTAAACAAGGTTTTATATTAGACTAAGGTGTTTGGTCAGGCATCTCTGAAAGGCAAATGCTATTTTTCCATAGGCTTCCAAGAAGGTTATATTTTTCTCTAATTGATCCATTTTCCACACAGATGTATGACTGTGTACATCTCATCAAAGAGCTAAGCAATACTTAACTGTGTATATTAATACCATGTGGATGTTTGGGTTCATATTTACATCTTTGATCTTCAGTGATATGTCATCAAAGGCATAAGAAAAGAATGAAACCCATTCATTTTATGAGTTTAGGGGGCCTGAAAAGTTGGAAGCAATACCCTTGCCTCACGGAACTCCAGGGAGGGGCTCAGGAAGCGGGTAGGTGAGGCTCTGATGCCTCTCAGTTTCTTGGCTAATTAATGAAGTGACAAATACTAGGTTATGAGTTTAGTTTTAGACACAGAATTGTTTGCATCTGCAGAACATCTAGGAAGTAATGTATCAGAACTTAGAAGTTGTAGATCATCGAATATCCACGTTCCTCTACTTTTCACGGGGTTACATTTTGAAAAGCCCATCATAAGTTGAAAATATTGCATGATGAAAATGCATCTGATGAACCTAACCTACAGAATATTATCGTTTAGCAATGGGTACACCGTAGGGTACTGGCTGTTTCCCCTTGCGATCATGTGTGTGGCTGTGAGCTCTGGCTCACTGCCACTGCCCAGCACCCCATAAGATCACCGAATATCTTACTGCGTAATGCTGAGAAAAGATCAGCGTTCACAATTTTAAGTATGGTTTGTACTGAATGCATATTGCTTTCGTACCATTATGTAGTTGGAAAATTCTAAATAGAATGATCATAAGTTGGGGGCCATCTGTAATGATATTTGAGGCTTTGGGCGTGGATGAGAGCACCCAAAGAGAAAACATGTAGAATGAGAAAATAAGAGGGTTGAGGAGGGAATGCTTGGCAACACCATAATTTAGGGGGCTGGCAGCAGAAGAGGAGCCAGCCAAGAAATAGAATAGGACAGAAGGATGTCACACAGCACTGCAGGGAATGAAAAGCACAATCAGCATCATTAAACGATGCTGAAAGAGAGACTGAAGAGATGACTTTTCTGAAGTGGCCCTTTAGAAAAATGACTAGTAGGAAATACATACCAAAATCAAAAGGTGAGATTTCAGGCGGCTTACTCTCTTCTTTCAGCTTGCCTGTATTTTTTGACTGCTGCAAAATATGTATCAGTTACATTTATATTACTCAAGTAGAAAACAAATGCTCTGATAGTGCCTAAAATATTTGACGAAAACCTGATGAAAAGAGCAAGTACTCATTAACTCACAAGCACTGAGTGCCTGTGTGCTGGGCCCCACGCTAAGGACACACAAGGCCTAACAGCAAGTGATCTGTCTCCACTGTTTTGCGAAGAGGAAGGCAGCAGGTTCTCCAGGGAGAGATGCAGGCCTTACGGGGTGCAGTGGCAGGGGATAAAGCTGCAAACTAGTCTGCCACAAGATTACAACGAACTTTATGTGTTTTGTCAAATAAGAAGGCCATCATCCCGAAAGCTAAAGAGAGGTTTTTGAGCTGCAAAGAAAAGTCCTTAACTGGGCTTTACCTGCCATGTATTTTCTAGTTAACTCTGGTTGCAGCGTAGCCGCTGGAGTACAAGGTAGGAGTCAGGTTTCCAGGAATTGCAATACCTGAATGACAGCAGTGACCTAAGGATGGGCCAGGCTCAGAGATCTTTGTTTGTAGCACCATCAGGTCAATAGCATATGACTGAGTGTATACTGTTGGAAAGAAAACATCACACATGACTGGAAGAAAAAGTTTGTGTAAAACTTGTTTGTCAAAGACCATAATCAAGACAGTGCCTTTTCCTGCAACAAGGCAAAGGGACTGTGCTTTCATCAGGCAGGTCTACCTCCTCACGGGGGTTACAGTGAAAGAACTGGAACTGGGAAGTCAGGCCTCAGAATCACAGCAGTCTGGAATCTTTCTGCATCCAGCACGAGTTTCCAGGAATAACCCGAAGTGTGGTAATAGGTAATTAGGACACAGGGTGGAGGTTTGTGGGCCCGGCCCTGTCTAGCTCCCTTGAAAGCACACCACTGAGGGAGCTGCTCCTCACAGACATGAGGAAGGCATCAGCTGTCCAGCTACGCCTCATCCTTCTTTCCTGAGAACTGTGGATAGAGGCTGCTCAAGTGAGGTCAGAATCCTGTGCATGCAAGGAGCAAGAAGTTCAAATCATACCCTGCAGTTCTTCCTTCTATCTGCTTGGTATAGAAAAAAATGGCTATGACTACGGAGTTTTTAACTTGGGTCCCTGGGTGGGTGAAACTATTCTACAATTTACATATAGTTATTGGTATATGAAACGTGAGAGCAGCGTTACATAGTGTTACTATAGAATGGATAACAAAGCTGAGACCACAGCCACAAGACATGGTCCTAAACATTCAGTGCCTTCCTTGCCATACACGTGTACCTCGATACTTTCTTTTATCTAGACGGTGGAATCCAGCCAGGACTTTTGCTAGAAGGAGATGTAGTGGAAGTTATTTTTAGGATGTTTTTACATATTGATAGCTAGGATGTCCTAAGCAGGGACTTTTCTGGTAGGTAGAGAAGACTGGGGGGAGGCTGATAAAACCGAAAGTGGGGAAGTAACAGATACAACTAATGTGAAGCCGTTATTTGTTTTTTTTTTTTTTTTTTTTTTTTTTTTTCCGGTACCGGGGATCAAACTCACAATCTTATGCTTGCCGGGCAAGCGCTGTGCCGCTGAGCTAAATCCCCAGCCCCTGAAGCCATTATTTTTAAGGCACGGGACCAAAAGGGGTAGGTCCCAGGCTGCACCTGTGACATTCTTGGATTCCCTCATTTATCTCTATTGTACAGCTTGGGAAACTGAGGCACGCACACCAGGCGAGTAAGTTATGGAGGCCAGATTTAAACTTGGAAGTCCTACAGCATAAAACCTCCATCAAGACCAGCCCGGCTCAAGGCAGCTTTCAGTAAAAGCAGCCTTTCACCTCACAGCAGTGGAACTCCGTGGCAAGGCAGTGGCCTAGGAGTGCTGCTGTGACTGAGGGGGTGTACAAGGGTCGCTCCTTTACCATCCCAGCTCCCAGACAGAGTTCCGGGTGGTGTCAGAGGGCCGGCCTGGCAGACCCCTCACACCCTCAGCTGCAGATAAGCGTCCCGGCCGAAGTCATGCTGTTTTTCAGCTGATTGTTCCTCTCATCCCTTTGAAGGGGGCACTGCCCCAAAGTGAGACTTTTCTTTAGCCTGAACAGGGCGGCTGCAAGCACCACCTAACTACCCACTGGGTAGCAGGGGCCCTTGCTTCACTTGGAGGGGAAGTGGCCCCTCTTTCACCTCAAGGTGTCCCTTCGGATGGATGGAGAGCTGGTCCCTCCCTCCTCTACCACCACTAGCTGCGCACCCGAACCCCAGCCTGTGCCACCTCGGGTCGCCTTCTGAGCGCGGGGGGCGGTGACGGAGCGCCCCTGCGTTCGAGCTGCAGACTCACGCGCTGCCGCTTGTTGCTCCCGCTGCCTTGACGTGGGGAAGTGAAAATGAAATTGACTTTTCCGAGAAATGATGAAAGCGGCGCTGCCTGCCAATGAACGGCGGCGCGGCGAACTTCCGCACCCCGCGGCCCGGCCGCTCGCGCCCCCCCTCGGCCTCCACCTCCTAGTTGCACAAGCTTGAAACAAACACCGTGGAGGAAGGGCGGCGGGAGGCGGGCTGAGGGGAGGGAGCGAGAGCGGCCGGGAGGGCGGGGGTGGGGGGATTTCCAGGCTCAGCGCTTCGCAGTTTCCTCTCCTTGTTTTGCTTTCGATCTGGACTGTTCTCAGGCGAGCCGGGGAGTAACTTTTAGTTTTGCTCCTGCGATTATTCAACTGACGGACTTTCATTTCCATTTCACACACCCTAGCAACACTTACACCTTGCGGAATTGTATTGGTAGCGTTGAAAAAGCACACTGAGAGGTAACATTTTTCAAATAATAGTTGTGACTGTGCGTGTTTCTCTCGAGGGCATGTTTATGGGGACTGGAGGAGCCGTGTGCGTGTGCCTGTGCGTGTCCTGATGCTTTGACATGATGTTTTGCAGACGGAAAATGACGGGGTTCATAAATATTAATACCGGTTTTTGGAGGAACAGTCGGCACAATTATGGAAAATCTGGATTTAGGGGAAGCAGGTTCTGCTGCTGTTGCTACTGGCACGGGCTGCTGAGGCTGCGAGGAGGAGGAGGAAGACAGGGAGGAGGAGGCTGGTGGAGGTTTAATTTCACTTTTGGATTTGCAGATGTGGAGAGGTGGCTCCGCGGACGCAGATCTGCTCTGTGTGATTCTGCGCCCCAGGTGTCGTGGGTGGGGGTGCAGTCCGCTGGAGTCGGGCCTCATTTAAAACAAGACTGTCTTGTGTCTGTGTGCTTGCAGCCGCCGTCGCCCCGGAGCCCAAGGGGGGGAGCGGGTCTCCCTCGGTGCCCGGCGGCGGCGCCTCTCCCCAGGCAGCCTCCGGCGTAGATAAGCGGGCGCCGAGCCG
>NW_004955403.1:24434813-24594249 GCF_000276665.1 Chinchilla lanigera
GGCCCGGGAGCCTGCGCGAGCGCGGAGGGGCTCTGCGCGGCGGATCCGCTCCCCGGCGCGCCCGCATCCCCTGCTGGCCCCAGGGCTCCGCGCGTTTGGCACCTCCGAAGGAGGCGAGGGGAGGAGGCTGGCAGCCCGAGCCGGGCGCGAGGACTGTGTCCGGGCACCAGGTGAGACGCCCGGCTCAGCCGGTGAAGTCGGGACGCCTGAAGATCGGCTACTAAATGTGGCCCCAGGGACTGGCCGTCCGGGTCACCACGTATTTCTCTCCTGGCGGGCCCTGCAGTGTTTGAAACTTGGAGACATGGTGCCCGCTCCCTGCCCCTTGAGTCTCCTCCCTCCGGTGCGGGCACTGGGAGTGCTCCCTGTCCTTGCTGTGGCGGAAGAAAATGTAGCGTCGGTGTCAGTGAGGAAAAGTGGTGCTGGCATTTTCCTTCTGCCACTGCCCTCCCTGTGGCTGTGAGTTGGTCTGCTTTTGATGAATGGCCCAGGGTGGAGGACAGTTACATTTCCTGTTGTGGATTTTCAGGAATCACTAAGGTTGCCGTCTAGCCTGCAGTCATTTATTAGTTTTCAGTTGACTGCAAGTAACATTTGAATTTAGCAGCCTGTACTTTCTGGTGCGTAGGAGCAGGTGCGCACAGACGGGGGTCTTGGAACCAACTGTGCGTGAAAAGTGGACGTTTCTGAAGTTAGAAGCCGGTCCCTCACCAGGGGCCCAAGCGTGACCCTATTTAACTTCCTGGAACACACAGATTCAGGATTCTTTGGTTTCCCCAACCCCTTTTTTCTTTTTTTTGTTTGCGGGGAGGGTGGGTAAGGGGAGAAGGGCAAAAATAGGAACCTAAATATTCCGGAAGAAACTTTTCTTAGCTTCAGCTGATGACTTACATCGGCCTCTCCCGGAGGAACCTTGGAACATCTATTGACTGATGTGGCAAAGTCCGGAATTCCACTGCAATTAGTGAATGATTATAATTTATAACCTAGTCTGTTGTGTAAGAAGTTAGATTTTGGTCTCTTAGATCCAAGAGTTCTTGTCCGTTATGATTTGTAACTGCTTCTTTACATTGAACATTTGCATATTTTGCTCTCAATGAGTTATCTTTTTTTTCTGTTGATCTTCAAAAGTTACAAGTAACGATCCACATAGTTCAGACTTAGTTACCTGTAAAAATGTCATCATACTCAAAAGTAAGGGGTTGTAGTGAAACTGGAAGCAAACTGTGACAAACAAATGGTCGCCATAAAGTCTTGATAGTGTGAAGAGCTATGGCCCTACTTTCCTCTTACCCTACCTTTTCACATACTTTATTTAATATGCCAGAGCTGCTTAAAGCTGTTTCAACTCAGTGGTGGAAAATTTGGAACTTCGAATGTTGAGTGTTGGATGTGCATCGATTTTCTCATCTTACCAAGTCATTGCATTTTTATTCTTAGCATTGTCTAGTATAAGCTCTGTTGTTTTTAGAGCATTTTCACGTAATTTCCTTTTGATAGTGCACAGACCACTGGATGCTAAATTCGGTATCTGGGTCATGGTTCCCTTCTCTGCCTTTTACCAAAATGAGCACTTCAGGAAATTATTTCTACATTTAATAAACGTGTAGAATATTTATTGTGTACTCAGACATATTGCTAGGCAGTGTAGATCCACCTGACAACCAGAAAGCCTCTTTACTCTGTACAGAGGTTTCGTTCCAGTTTGTGAGCTGACAATCAACAACAAAAAGTAAATAGAGCAATTACCTTTTGGGATTAGTTCTATGGAAGGTAATGATGATAGCTGTGCAGACAGGGCGGTTTCCAGGAACAATCGAGATACTGTATATAAAAAAAAATTTGGGTAAGTTATAGCAATCACAAACGTGGAAGGCATTAATTTCAAAATTCTATCAGATTATTATTCAAGTAAAAAAAAAAAAAGCCAGGGAATTGCAAGTGGATCAGATAATCGACTTTCTTACATAGAATTTCTAACAAAAAAAATTTTACTTCTTCTGAAAGTGTATAAAGGTAAGAATTAAACCTAGGATAACTATTATATATAAAGTACTACGGAAATATTTAACAATGAAATATAATGTTATCAGTGGAATGGTTTTCTGGCAAAAGAAAAGCTAGGAGGTATCCATGGAGACCAAATGTATGGAAATAACAGTGACTGGACCAGTGTATTTTCCCTTCTTTGTATCAGTAAAATATCTTTCTAAGCCTCACTGTTGCTTTAGTCTGAATTTTCTTCACTGTTGTGTCACACTGCTCAATTCAGGATCTGTTGTTATAGATGTGTGCACCTAACTGATTTCAGTATTTTGCTACATCATCTTTAAGGGACTTTCAGTTAACTTATTGAGTACTTACCATGTGTCTAACAGTGTACATGAAACCATGTGAAAATATAGTCTATATTTATAATGTACTATAAAGTACTATGTAAGGTAAAATGCTGTGAAGTGTCAATTATTAATAATAAAAATAATTTCATCTGGGGGGCTGGGGATTTAGCTCAGCGGCAAAAGCGCCTGCCTGGCAAGCGCAAGGTTGTGAGTTCGGTTCCCGGTACCGGAGAAAAAACCAAAAAAAAAAAAAAAAAAATTTCATCTGTATGGGACAGCATGTTCCTTCCCACACTGGGGCAGGAGGTCAGGACTTGCTGCCTCTGTCTGCCCCATTTGTGCCCTGCTTTTGGCCTAAGTGGATCTGTGTTTGGTATAGGATGTCAGCTTTAATGTATAGTGGGCTGAACTGAAGAATAGCTCTTATGGTGAGTGTGGCTGGTAGTGAAAGGAGGGAGTGAGAATGTTTGGTTAGACTGATTTGTCCACAAAGAATGATAAATTATCTGTAGGAAACAGGTTTAAACCTGAAACCAATTTTTTTTTTTTTTTAATAAAGGACTGAAGAAAACACACAGGAAATCAATCCCCCACGCTGCTGATTGGGGCTGGGGGTAGGTTGTTCTGAGGACCCCTAGGCTTTTCCTGATTCAGAGCAAATGGCAGGCTTGTAGTCTTCAGGTTTTTTACCTTCAGAGATTCCCTTTAAAATTATCACCCCCATAAGCTCCATCTTTTTGACAAACTGTTTCTGAAACAAATTGGTTATCTGTATAAAACTTCCTAAGAAGCCTTCGTGGGCCCCTGAATATTATGTCTTTCTGTCCGAACTTCTGGTCTGCTTGGGAAAACTAGCATTATCAAGTTAAGTTAGTCTTATTCCAGCCAACTGTGGAGAGCCTTGGTGTGTTAGAGAAGGGCAGATCCATGTAGATAAACGCACAGTCCTTAAAGCTTCCTGAGGTACTGAAACCAGCAGGAACTTTCGCCAGAATTCCAGGTTCGGTTGGGCATCCAGAGACCTCAGGCAAATACTTTACATGAAGAATACTTATACAAATTCAGTAGCATAGGCAGTGAGTGTGTTCACAGAATGCAGACCTTCTGCTGTCATGTGTTTGTTAAATATTCATTGACGAGCAGCTGTGGACAAGGCTCTATAGTAGTGGAAGGTGCAAGAACTCAGAAGCACGGAGTCAACTTTTATTGCTTTGGTTAACTCTCTAGTCACTTCCTCCTTTGGGACCCTAGTGGCTCGATAGCCCTGTCATCCTTAGGTGACAAGAGGTATGTGTGTTATAGGAATGCTCTGGGAGAGGACTTGTAGAAACCAAGCCAGATCTTTCAGATTTGAGGCTGTGTGCAGCCCCTTCTTCCCCTCCCACTCCTCCCCCAAGCGAGCCTCTTGTTTCTGATTGTGGAAATGTCCCATCAGATGCCCATCATCTCCCTCAGGTGTGTGGGCTGGAGCAAGGCGGAGAATGAATGTTTTTTTTTTTTTCCCTCTGGTACCGGGGATCGAACTCATGACCTTCTGCTTGCCGGGCAGGCACTGAGCCGCTGAGCTAAATCCCCAGCCCCAGCGGAGAACTAGTTGAGTGAGTCAAGGGTCTCCTCCTAGGTCCAAATCTGTGATCTCTGATTGGCGCTGAGACCAAGCCATCCAGGAAAGCAAGCAAGTGTAACTTCTTTCCACCTTGCCGTATTTACCCAGCGCTTTGAATGGGGGAGCCTGTGGTTACTCTCCCTTGGCTCTGTTCATGTTGATCTTGCTGGGCATAAAAAAATCATGCAAAAATGGTACTTATGCTGTGGCTATGGTACTTTGAATTTTCCTTTCTTTTTTTGTAGTACTGGAAACTGAACCCAGGCCCCTGTATATGGTAGGCAAGCACTCCTCCATGGAGCTACATTCCCTGCTCTGAAATTTCTCCATTTTTTTGTTTTGCTTTTTGAGACAGGATCTGGCTTTGTAGTTCAGGCTGCCCTTACCTCACTCTGTAGCACAGACTGGCCTTGAACTTGAGTAATCCTTCTGCCTCAGCCTCTCAAGTGTTGGAATTACCCGTATGGCCACCACGCTTAGCAATTTTTTTGTTTTTAAGGGAAGTATTTTGTTTTATGGGCTTGTCTCTTTGTCCAGAAAGGCCCAAGAGTTATGCATTTGTTGTTTTTTCTTTTGTTTGGTTCTGGCTTACAGTCTCTTATCAGCTTAGTATTCAGCTTCTATAACAGTAAAGAAGTAGAGTCAAGTGAAGAGTGTCTCCATGTGAGAAACAGAAGGCTCGTGTGGGTCTTTCTGATGATGGGCTCTAAGCACTTTCATCTCCAGGGCAAGACCGATTTAATTTAACAGAAATCTTAATTTAGGGTTTTGTGTGATAAAAGCCCGTGCAATTCTCATTCAATGTTTTGAGAGTTAACAGCTTACTATGTAATTTTCATAAATTCTTTTCAAGCACACTTAGCAATCTGTTGCTATCTGTAACAGCATTTGATACTTGCACACTTGATGTGATCAAAAGGAAACGAACTCATGTATTAAGTTGTCCTTATCAAGCTTATGAATGTCAGGATTTTGGAGGAACCCAAAAAAGTACTTTGCGGTTAGAAGACATTGTCGTGAGCCCATAAGCTTGGAATCCTACTGACTTTCCCATGCAGAAGGAACTGCATACGGATTACTTATTTCAGTATCTAGCATGGTATTTCTGAAAGAATTATTTTCCTCCTTAACCTAGATTTACTGAAGAAGAGAAGAATCAGGGGTGAGAAGAGAGTGTCCTGACACCTTGCTGTGGTGTTAGTGGGGTCATGGAATGAGAATGGGAAGGAATTGGAAAGTGAAAACTAGGGATGAAGTAATTAAGAAAAGTAAAGAAGGTATAGAGCAAAATAGCGGCTTCGGAATCCCTGGGAGGAGGAGAGTAAAGATGTCATCACGCAAGTGGCTTTTCCGTCTTTGCACAAACACCCCTGAGACAGCTCTGCGGGTGGAGAAAGCAAGTTGGTAGTTAATTGCATATAGCTCAGTGACCAGTTGAAATACTGGTGGACCTGTGCTTTTTGACCTTGATGTTACTTTGTGTCCCGGGATGTTAAAGTCTGATGGAAAAACTTTGAGGCATCAGCCCAGTTTATACACGTAAACACAGAGTTGTGGGGGTTGTCACTTGGGCGTGGTTGAAATCACCTGAGAGGTACTGGGGTTGAAGTACTGTTTGAGGAGGGATGGATTGGTATCCATAGTGTGAGGCCCCAGACTCAAACTAAAATTAGTCTTAGGGGCAGTGGTGGGCCCTCAGAAGAAAGATGTATGTCAATAAAATTAATCAGAAATATCATGATAATTCTGAGGCTCTCTGTACTTTATTTATGCTGGTTTTCCTCAGTGCTGCTTTACTTTTGTCAGACTGTAAGAGGTATGTGTGGAACCAGGAAAATTGAATGGGCCAATACTCTGCTTTCCTAAAGAGGAGATGGCACAAATTAAGATTAAATTGTGCACACCATAACTGGGTACTGCCATCACACTGTTTGGAAACTTAGTATTCTGTACTGTGGTTAAAAATGTTAAACTTTCTTTTCCAGTGTGCTGCTTCTAGGAACCTATTTGCTTGGAGTAACCAGAGGTAACAGAGATTTATATTTAAGGGTGTTTATTGAATTAGCTTGTGTTATATGACAACTTAGAAACAACCTGATTAATCAACAATAAGAAAACATATAAATGAATTATAGCACATTTGGAATATGGGTAGCTCATAAATTTCAGGGTGTGTGTGTGTGTGTGTGTGTGTGATGCTAGGGTTCAAGCCCAGGGCTTTGAGCATGCTAGGCACGTGCCCTACCACTGAGCTATACTCCTATCCCCAAATTGAATTGCATTTAATAATGGGGAATATTTGATAGATGTTATTATATATGTTGGGTAGGGGAAAGAGTATTAAATTGTGTCACCAGTTTTAGTCATATGTGAGCATTTGTGTATACAATATTCAGAAAAGGTCAGAAAACATTTTGGTGTTGAATTGTGAGTGTTTGGCTAGTTTTGCCTCCTGAAAAGCTTTGTATTTTCCAAATTTAAAAAAGAACAAGCGCAGTTACTCTTGTAACCAGAAAATGTTCTGATGACGGTGTTGAAGTATCCCCTTTGATCCCACTTCTGTACACATAAGTCTAGGAAAAGCAGATTGGATGTTGCTGAGGAGGGTGCTATGCATGACCTTCGCAGTTCTGGAGCTCCTTGTTCTGTTATGTGTACATCCAGAAATCAGGGCTTTCCTAACTAGCCCGTACTAGCAGCCACCACTGTCTCCATACAGCTCTTGCTAATTGAAGTTGCTGAGACTGGTGGCTTTTTGGTAAGGTTAGCCCATGCCGATTTGCCAAGAAATGCGAAGAGTCTGGGATGTTTTCCTGCATCACAGTTTTAATATGTGAACTGAATTATCTACTAGTGAAATAATGTGAATATTATTATGAGTAAAAATTACTACTGCAGAATTACAGAATACCTGAGCAAGAGAAAAGAATTCCTCATGGATATTTACATATCAATGATTTTAGTGAGTGATTTTAGTGATTTTTACACTTAAATCCTTTGGGGATGCTATGGAAACTGATAGAGTATGGGTATATTTTTCACTCTGTAGACTGAGACAGAGCAACTGTCTCTTTTCTTTCCCAAAAGTTGTGAGAAAAAAGAAAAAACCAAACAAACAAAAGAAGAAAGCCTAAACTTAAACTCCTTCAAAATCTCACAGGAAAGGATCCAGAGTTCTGATCTTAGTCTTTCAGGATGCATGAATTTTATAATCTACGAACTTCTTCAAGGTCTGGGCCTCATCCGTTTGGAAATACTTAGGGAGATAGGCATCTTCCTAGCACATTGGAAACTTCACCAAGAAATGTGGTCCAGGCTGTAATAATTTGGTGATCTTCAGGAGATAAGACGTTTTATTATGCTTTTGGATGAGAGCAGTTACTTTAGACAAATGGCTACAGATCTACATTGTACTGGTGTGTGACCAGTACAATGTTTCTGACCAGCGTTTTCCATTATTACATTGTATACTTTCACTGACATCTTTGTATCTTAGCCATTCCCCTGTTGCAGGAGGTCATTTTTCAGGAATTCTGAGATATCCAGGCAAGTTTTGTTTTTCTCTATGCACCCACCTTTACAAGTGCCCAGCTGGGGACTGCTAGAAAGACGGAATCAGAGTGTGACTCATAACTTTTTTTAATCAAAGAAGACTCCAAATGTCTAATTTTTACCTGAAAACAAAACAAAACAAAGCAAAGCAAAACAAACATCAACAAAACCAAAAAACTGTTTTCCTTCCTTTTTAGACATGGAGATATTTTTGAATTATCAAACTAAGGTTGGGTGTAAGCATTTTGAGTTCAGAGACTGAATGTCAAAGCACAGTCAAGGGGGATGGGGAGGATTTATTAGGGCAACACTGTCCAATATAAATACAACATAAACCACATGTGTATTTCTACTTTTCTAGTAGCCACATTGGAAAAGTAAAGGAAGCATATGAAATTAATTTTAATAAGTTTTATCTAACCCATTATATCTAGAATCATCCCAATATCATCAATGTGAAATACTAGAGATATTTTACATTATTTTTTTCATACTGAAAAAGCTCAGTGTCTTTTCTCCTGCAGTGTCTTAATTCAGCCCATCCACATTTCAAGTGCTGATAGACACAGCTGGCTACTGGCTGCCATATTGGATGGTGCAGGATTGGGCAATGAAGAAGTGAAGAGAAATATTAGGGGAAGGATTTTAAATATGGAACGCAATTTTAAATAGAGGACAAAACTTAAAAGGATGAAAGGAGAGCACAGCAGTTGTTTTAGCTGTAACTGCATGAATCTCCCTTGGCCTCTCCTCACATATCTTTCCTGATCTCTTCAGCCTAAAACAATAAAATGCTCTGAATTCCTACAGAACTGGGCATTGCATGTGCCATTCTGGTAACCATGAGCCATGCACATCTTGATGAATCTTGTCTGGGTCTGTTGTGAAAACCGTTGATTACTTGGAGTTCCACTTCTGTCACCTCTGCAGTAAGTTATTTGAGAGCATGGATCAGGTCATGTTTCTTTGCATTCCTCACCAGTACTTAATATGCAGTAAGAACTAGACAAATATTTGTTGCTTTGATTTTCAGCTGGAATGCAAAGGTTAGCTTGGAAGGTTTGATTCCAGCTCAAGAGGGAGGACAGCTATGCTGTGTTAAGAGACCTAAAGGTATACATATTGAGCACAGAAACATTGAGAATCATCGCTTTGCCTTAGGATTTGTCACTTTGTATTAGGTGTTCAACACTCAGAAGGTGAGAAATTGTTTGACTTTTCTCCTTTGTACCCAGACCTTTAAAAGAATCTTATTTTGGAGAGTGGTTAGAGAGAGGTGAACTAAAAGAGAAGGTAAAAAGAACTGCGATGTATTACGTACGTGTACCAGCTCCTCGTGATGAATATGATCACTGTTTACTGGACACATGTACTAATAACAATAAAAATTTAAGTAAAAAACAAAAATATATTTTAATTCATTCCTGATCTTTCAGGCCCAACAGTGATCCTTGTATCTTTTTGTGCATAAAAATAAGCTATGTATGTTGATGAATGGTGTATACATTTGAGAGCTGCTACTTTCTGTGTGGGGTTCCTTATTAATAATAACTTTGTTAATGTTTTTAGCAAGCATTTTCAGTGTATAACATATGTGCAGTAAAATTCTTCTGAAGTCAAGTGTGGTATTTTACGGTTACCTTCATTTGTTCTCTGTGACTGTAATTGTTGGTTGAAGCAATAGACTTGTCCAGAGAGCCAAGGCAATTTATTTTTACTGAAGCCTACCTAAGAAGTGCTTAGGTAGCTTTCCTCTGCAAGATTAAATGCGACCTTCACAGAATCATGTTAGCATGGCCAGCAGCTAGAAAAATAAAGACTAAACCAAACCTTCAACAGCAAAATTCCCAGCTGCTCAGTGGGCTAGAGCTTTTCTGATTGCTTTCTTCCAATAAAACCACTGTAGATTAGTTTTAAGTGAATTCTAGTAGGGTTGGGGATTTGCAACTGACAGAAGAACAGAAAGCATAATCTCATTTTAGGGGCTGGGGATTTAGCTCAGCGGCACAGCGGCTGCTTGGCAAGCGTGAGGTCGTGAGTTCGATTCCTGGTAGCGGAAAAAAACCAAAAACCAATAAATAAATAAATAAATAAATAATCTCATTTAAAATAATCATCCTGAAGGCACGTCCTTATTGACTCTTTCTTGGGATGTTGGGAGTTTGCTCATATGGGGAAATTTACCTGATAGGCACTATTTAGCAGACCTTTCAAGTTAAGGAACTCTGAATAGGAAGGAAGAGTGGGGCTGGAGAAATCAATCAAAAGGCTGTTGCCCCAGGAGGACATGCCTGGGAATCTGGGGTGTTTTAGTGCTCCCTGGGACGCCCAGCGCTAGCACTGCTCCCTTCTTCCCATTGTAGAATGAAGGTGGAAACCTGGGGCACCTACAAGGGAGACCCCAGTAGGGAGTGTAGGTGGTCTGCTCCTTCACCTTTTGGGTGTGGTCCTACTGGGGATCAGTGTATTCAGCATGAGTTGAAAGTATAGGAGAGGATTTGCTTCTCTTACAGGTGCTTTGAATGTATCCTGAGCTCTTCTTTACGGTTCTTGAGTCAGGTTACAGTTTGGTAGATAGGGAGAAAGAGGCTGCTCAACTGAAACAACTGACTGTTTTGATCCTTCAGTCATTTAATTAGGGAGTGTTTATCCAGCGCTAACTATATGTAGAGGGAGGTATAAAAAGGAAGAAAGACAGTGAACTTCGATTTGAGTTAGCTAGGCTGAGGCTGTGGTCTCCACTCCTCTAGGAGATGAAGTTGTCCAAGTGGAAAAAACAAAAGCAATGATTAGACAAGAAGGACAGCAGTTCCTGCAGGGACTGTAGATTTTCTGTGAGCCCCTCCCCTTATCTTGTACTGGGAATTGGACCAAGGGGTTTACACTGAGCTATGTCGCCAGTGGTTTTTTTTGTTGGATTTTTTTGAGACAGGGTCTAAATTGCCTAGGCTGGGCTTGAACTTGTGATCCTCCTGCCTCAGTCTCTGAGTGCTGTTCCTCTCCGCCACGTCAGGTTGTCTAGGATTGTTGCAGAAGCCACAATGATAAAGGGACAGATTTTTGAGGGAGGGCATACTTTGTGTCTTTTTTTAATTCAGATTCTGAGTGGATTCTAAAGTAGGCATGAAACAGCACATTGTTTGTTGGTGGTGGTGTTTTCCCTGATTCTTACACATTCAGTTTGGTTTGTGTGTTGAACCCTTGCTTGGTGTCTTGTTATTCGGGAAAACTAAAATGGTAAGTCTTGATAGTCATCTCCACTGCCCTTTACATCACCTGAATTAAAGGAGAGCTGTGATCCACAAGAGGACTGAAGGAAACAGTAGAAGCAGCAAATTTATAAAATTTACTGTTATCATCATCTTTAAGGGTACAGTTCAGTGGTGTTAAGTGTGCTTATTTTCAAAGAATTTTTATTGGTGCACGTTTGTAGGACATGTTTACATTCCTGTGTGGAGCTGGTACGTGTATGTAACGTATCACATCTTAATTTCTTTTTTCATCCCCTTTTCCTGCCCTCCCTTCCACTTCCATCTCTTGGTGCTCTCTCCATTGGAGAAAGAGCATTTGTACAAAAACTATGCACATAAGTATGTTTACACTGCTGTGCAGCCATTGCCCCTATACTGGCCTTTATCATTTCAACCGGAAAGTCTGCTCACATTAAACAGTGACTGTCCCCCTCAGCCTCAGGAAGCCATCCCACTTTCTGCCTCCATTGATCTGACTGTTATGAGTACCTCATATATTTATTTATTTACTGTGCAGTACTGGGGATTGAACCCAGGGCTTTTACTCTGAGCTACCTCCCCAGCCTATTTATTTATTTATTTATTTATTTATTTATTTATTTTTATTTTGGGACGTTATCTCTAACTTGCGAAGTAGACAAGGCTGGGCTTGAACTTGCAGTCCTCCTGCCTCATCAACTGAGAGTGCTGGGATTATTATAGGCCTGTGTCCTTTTAAGATTGAACAACTGTTCTACAATTTGGTAATCCACTCATCTATTGCTGTACACTAGGGTTGTTATTACCTTCTGGCTATTGTGAGTAATATGGCTGTGAATACTGGTATAAAAATATCTCTTGGGTTGGGTCCCTAGTTTCAGTTCTTTTAAGACATGGGAATTGGTGTGTCATATGGTAATTCTGTGTTTAATTTTTGTTTTGTTTTTTTGTTTTTTTGAGACAGGATCTTGCTGTGCAGTGCAGGCTGACCCTGAACTTGCTGTGTAGCTCAGCTTGGCCTCAAACTTGCGGCCATCCTCCTGCCTCAGCCTCCACGTGCTGAAATTACAATGCACCACCATGCTCAGCCTCTGTTTAACATTTTGAAGAACCACCAAACTATTTTCCATAGTGTCTATACCATTTATTTGACATTCCTATCAGCAATGAACCAGGTTTCTAATTTCTTTACGTCTTTATAAACATTTGTTATTTTGTTTTGTTTTTTGGTTAAGAAGCATCCTAATGGTTGTGAAGGATATCATAGTATGATTTTGATTTACATTTCCATAATAATGAGTGACAGAACATCTTTTTATGGGGGAAATGTGTTTCTGCATTCTTTGTCTGTTTTTGAATTGTCTGTAGGTTGTTGAGTTGTATCCAGTCCTTTGTGTGTGTGTGTTTTCCAAAATGAGATGATAATATGGTCTGAGGAGCTAAGATTCTCCCTCCTTACAATATGTATAGCATGCAACACGAAGTCATTTTCAAAATTGTGAGATGTTGTAAAGCTGATAAAACACACATTGGGAATTGAGTAATGGCAGAATGAGGTGAATCAGAGTGCACTGGTAGATTGAAAATCAGATAAAAGTACCCAGCCTTCTCATAAATGCTAGAATTGGAAACTTCCTTAGTGATTGTAGTGTGCCCTGCTGAAATTAAGTAACCTCCTCAGGGTTTAGTGGCAAGATTAAGTACTTAGTGAGTTTTGTTGAACTGTATTTTCTTTTAGTGATTTTTTTTTTCTCTTTTGAATCCTGAAATTTATAAGGAGAAAAAATCCTGAATCTGGAGGTAAATTAATTGTGTCAGTTTCTGGTAGGGTAACCACTCCCCTTGGTGAGAAAGAACCCCAGGTTCAGCACTTCTGTGGTATCTCAGGGTGGAGGTGGGTCAGAGCAGCCTCCAAAATAACAACTAGGAGCTTAAGAATTTAAATATAATCTGCTCAGAAATGGTTCATACTACTACTTGAGTGGATGGGGAAAAATTTTTGCTATAAATCAATCCACTAAGTAAAACGAATAAAAACATTTACATATGCGTTGTGAATTAGAATGAGGAACTTTTCATTTGTTCTGACAAGAGCTGTAGTAGAGGAAGAAATTGAATGAATTGTTAACTGCTGTGCTCTTGGCTTGCTTTTATGTGTTGCTCTGATTTTTCATTTCTATCAGTCCTTTTCAAAAGTTTGTCCCCTACGGAATAACATAGTCTGGCATGATAACAAATAAATTGTAATTAAGACTGAGTTCTAAATAATTGGGAAGAAGATGCACAATGCCTGTGACTGACATAAGACAAAGTAGTAAGAGGAATTACAAAGTTTTTGTTATTTCCTTCAGGGATGAAACACCAATTTAAAAATATCCTAAAACTAGCTCAAAGTATTGAGAAAACAAACATGATAGTGATTAAATTGAATTGAACTCTTTTATGCAAACAAGTACTTTAAATAAAACTCTCAAAGGAATTAATTCCTTCAACAGATGTTTTTGAACAGCTGTGTTCGAAGCACTGTGCTGTGAAGATGTAAAGTTGAAACTTTCCCACCCGTATTTTCAAAGAGCGTGTAGTTTAGTTAGTGAGACAAACCGGTACACAACCAACTGCAGCCACCAAAAAATGAGATCCAGGCTTCAGAGAAGCACAGCAGGCAAAAGGCCAAGGGAGAGAAGAGGAAAGAGCCATCTCCCGGACCTGAGAAACGGAGCTGCCCTTCCTCACCCACTTCTGGAAGGAGAGAGGCAATGTCATTTGGTGGCAAATGGGCGATCAAGGCATTTTTGGTTGAAAGAACATCGAGAAAGACAGAAAGCGTTGACAACTCCTGATCCTGGTGGCCGAAGCAAACACTTATAGGTGGAGTGTCAGGGTCAGCCCCTGGCGGCCACATGTATCTGATTCAGGCAATGGGTTCCTTTGTTTCCCAGTAAGGCAAAGTTTTATTCTGGGAATAGGTGTTTTTTGGGACAGTTACTGAGAATTTGTAAATTTCCTCCTTTGCATTTCAGAAAATGATGGCTAATGCCAATTGAGTGTGTCACAGCTGTGCACCTGGGGAGTTAAGGGAGGTGTGTATTTGTAGTCTATAGACTGGGAAGATCTGGACAGTGCTTTTGATAATAGTGTGGCCTGTCTTTGAAGCCAGTTTCTCTCCCCTCCCATTCCCTCCCCTCCCCTCCCCTGTCTTCCCTTCCCTTCCCTTCTTTCCTTTCCTCCTTCCCCCTTCCTTTCTACTGGAGGTAGAACGCAGGGCTTTGCACATGTTGGGCAAGTGCTCTACCATGAGCTGTATCACCAGCACTGCTTTCATACGCTTTTTGGAGGATAGATAGGTACAAAAGTATTGTTTTTGGTGCTCATTGTTTTTTGATTTAGTTTATAAAAAGAGAATGAAGTGATTATAAACAGGTTTAAAATGCTCAAGTGAAGAGGAGATAAAGACAATTTTCTCTAATTTGTATAAGAAACTCAGTTTAGAAAACCAAGAGAAAGCAAGACAGAAGCTTTCCATGGGCTTCTCTTGATTGGGAGAACCATTCAGCTCCTCCCTCCCCGGCAGGAGGTGGTCTTCCTGAGGTTGTCAGAGCCACACTGTGGAAGGCTGTGGAAGGCCTGGGTGAATGCCCTGGGTTCAAGCCTGTACCAAGGTGAGCCTCAAAGACTGGAGCAGCCCACAGTGTGCAGGCTTTCTGTCTGCTTCCCAGAGTCTGACTGAGGTGAAGCTGGAACTGCCTTTGGGTGTGGAGGCGGTAAGACCTGAGGTTGACTGATTGTAATGAGAGCGCTGATTGGACACTTGCTATACTCTTGCCTATAGGAGTAAGGTTTGAAAGTCTTATCAAAGGCCCTAGGTATTTCTGGGGTTTATTTCAGTATATCACATTCTGTATGATAAGTAACTGCCTTTTTGAAACAAAGGTGAATTTTGCAGTGCAATGAAACCCTCCCCCTCCTTCGGCTTAGCAAAGTGAAATGTACACACACAGCACGCTGTAAGTGCAGGTTGAATTCATTCGGTCAGACACAGACCAGTCCATCCTACAGTCTAAGCTAATAGGGATTGTGAGCTGTGCTTTCCAGTAAGGAACAAGGACCTGCAGGAGGCTAAAGAGCCTTGTGTGTGCGCGTGCGCCCTGGTGCACTTGGGTTTCTCCAACCAGGCATCAGAGGGCCTCTTTTGGTGCTAGGCTAGCTTTCCAGAGACCTCTTCGTCTTACAGATTTCTATATCATCTAGTAAAACTCTCCCAACCTGACTTCCAAGCAATTCTCTTGTGTAAAATGCAGGGTTACATTGCTGTGAGGTGAAAGAAATGATGTAGGGAATCTGATACAGTGATTGAATCAGGACCTACTGTGTGTATGCCCATGTTAGGTTATCAGGGGATGTAGCGTTCTGTCAGAGACACATAAACACAACTCAGTCATTCTTAGTTTCTTTGCTTAGTGTCACCTTTAGGACCTCATGCCTGACTCTGCACTGACGTGCCCAGCTCCTTCATTGTGTAATCCCTCTTTCTCTGTCTCTGTCTGTCTGTCTCTCTCTCTCCCCAGTTGGGGGATTTAACCAAGGGCCTCATGCATGTGAGGCAAATCTTTTACTGTATTTTTTTTTTTTTTTTGGTTCTTCTCCAGTACCGGGAATCAAACTCACACCCTTGTGCTTGCCAGGCAAGTGCTGTGCTTCTGAGCTAAATCCCCAGCCCGAGGCAAATCTTTTACCACTGAGCTCTATCCCCAGCCAGTACTGTAAGCTCTTTGAAGGCAGAGCTCTTACTTTCATCATCCTTGTGTCCTCCGTAGAGCTCCTCGTGATGCTCAGCCCAAAGTGCTGTTCACAGTGCCTGGCTCAGGAAGGTCTTTTTGAATGAAATGTAGAATAAATGTAAGTCAAAAGTTCGTTACTGTTCTTAGTTGGATTTCCATGGGAAATGTACTGCAGTTAGTGAATGACGCTTTTTTTTTTTTTAGCTTTCGTGGTTTTTACGGTAGTTTTGTTTCCCTTGTTTATCATTTGTTTTTAACAAGTGTCTGTATCACAGCATATAGCTAATGTCATCTGTCTTTTTCTCCATTCCCACCTGCTGTTCCCAGTGGGCTCCATAAGGGATTTATCTATTTCCTTACCACTAAATAATTACTACATATCATTGTGCTTGATAAATTCAAAGATGCGTAAGATGGAACTCTTGCTTACAAGGACTTCGTACAGAGAGAAGCCTGTTTTCAAGCACACGAAGTTAAGAACCTTGTTTACAGGTAGAAGAATCCATGGTTGGGAGAGGTTGGATGGTGGTGAATTATGGTGGGAGGAGTGCGCATTGTGGAGCCAGTGAACAGTTTTGAGCTAGGTGACAAGATGTCTGAGAAAATTAATCTGGCCACACTGTGCCAATTAGGAATATACTTCTATTTCCAGAAGAGGGACCTTCGATGCCCTCTTGCTTCTGGCTTTTTTTTTAATTAGGTAAAGCAATGGCTGTACTGTTCAGAGATTCTTTGGGGAAGTCTTAGGGGAGAACAGGGCAATCTCATACTTTCTCTCCTAATATGAACTATCTTGTATTTATTTCTTCTCATAGTAGCTCTGCCAAGTTGCCATTAAGATCTGTTTATAGTTGAGATGATGGTTCGGAGAAGTTGCAGGTTGTAGGTGGTGAAGTCTGACCTCATCAAACCTGGGGTTTTTATAGTGTGCTTCAACAAAGAGAGGGAGGGAAAGCACCATGGTTCTGAAGGGGTTGCCGGAGAGGAGGCAGTTGGGAAAGTACAATGGACACCAAACCTGAGTTCTGGCAGCCGTTTGGAGATTGTTGAGAGGTGGTTAAATATCTTCTAAAAATATTTGAAGACAGTGCTATAGCTTGTAGGGGAGAAGTACACTCTTGCCTGGGAGGTATCCCTGTATTTTGAGTCGGGTACAATTTTGGCTGTCTTTTTCATTTGGAATTCACTGATAACTAGGATAGTTTATTTCAGAAACAGAATCAAACTAGTGGAAACTGTATGTTAGATCTTGAGATGAACATGAACAGTTGAATTGTATGGCATAATAAATAATAATACGATAAATAGTAAACTTTTATGGAGGGTTCACTGGCAAAAGGAAATTCTCAGAGGAAAACTGGCAGCAGGAAGGAAGTGGCCAGGACCAGCCTGTGGATGTGGAGTGTGGGAGGGGCTCATTTATTTTTATTCCAAGGGAAAAGACATTGCCCTTCAAAATCAACTTTTTTTAGGGCAAGTCTTTTTTCTTTTTCAGGCAGTTGTCTTTAGAAAGGCTTTGGTTTTCGGGGTAGTCTGCAGATGATTGACTTGCAGTCCCAGGGTGGCAGTTTTGTCCTTTCATGCCTGTAGTTTCTTAGGTCTCTTTGTGCTGGCCAATAAGAATCCTCGTTATTTGACTTTGCTAACTTAAGTACTGCATGCAGTGCTTCCCTTCATCTTTTCTGTTCCCAGCGGGGGACAGACACCTTTGGTAGGTCTGTCAGATATGAAAAGGAAGAGAAGGTGGCTCCAGACTTGAAAACCCAGCTAATTCAGGGTGCTCCCATTTCCTGCTATGCCCTTCCTTCTCAAGCCTGGTCTAAATTACCCACTTCACGCTGCCCTTTTTCCACCCACACTATCTTATTAATTTTTCTCCATAGAGAATCTTGCCCTGCCTTATGATGGCTTGACTTAATGAGTTTTTGACTTTCTGATGCACTTTTTCCTGACTTAGTTATATGCAGTGGGATCCTTTCTGGTGATATTGAGCAGCAGAAGCCAACCACAGATCCTTGTTAGCCTGGTGAGATAATCACAGGCAAGCTCAGGTGGGGCAACTTGGTGACTTAGTGAGACTTTACCTCAAAGTGAAACTTAAAAAATTGACTGGGGATGTAGCTTAATATGAAGGAGCTAGGTTCAGGCTACATTACCACAAACACGAAAACATACACACACGCGAATTGTACTCTTTCCAGCGTGCCTTGTTGCTAAGCTTTGTAGTTCAGTAGGTTAAGCACACTAAATGCATTTTCACTTGACCATAGCCAGAAGGCTGAGAAGTGATGCTGAATACATTTTGAAATAACGATATTCTCAACTTCCAAAGGGTATGTAGTTTAAAATCCCATCCTGAAGCAGGGAGCATCTTAGTACCTCCTTCCCAGTGTATGTGAGGAAAAGGAAGTCTCTTTTTGGGCTAGCTCATGGCTGACTTACAGAGATGGTGCCAAGAAACCAATCTTTGGGGAAGAAAAAGAGGGACCCTCTTAACCGAACTCCCTTTCTGACTCGCAGGAGGAGAAGCTCTGCCTTTCAGAGATCACTTCACTTCTCCTGTAGCACAAGGCAGTGCTTGAGGACGAGCTGATCAGAGGGAAACTAGGGCCGCCTCCTTCCCCATTTTTCCTATGGAAACAAGTTGTGAAAATGGAGCATGAGCTCCAGTCCATATCCTGGGAGATCTGCCTGTGATTCCTGCTCTGCTGCATTGTGGAATCTGGTGCCGGTGCTGGAGTCCAGGGCCAGACACATTCAGTGGCCCCAGCGTGCTTTGATTTTCTAACATTTTCAGCAATTATTCTACCTTTTTAGGCCCAATTGCTTTCTATGACTTGCTCTGGAAAATACTTTTAAAATATGATGGATTAAAAAATACCCATAGATGTTCAAAATTTAGAAGATCTGGAAAACTATTTGTGCAACTTCACACAGTTTTTTTGTTTGTTGCAAAAGAAGGTATTGCATTTGTTTCTGCAACAGATCATTGCATAGTTATATATATTTAAAGAAAGCATGTTTTATACATGATTGAATTACCTGTGAAACATGCTAGGAATGATATGTCTGGGCCTAAGGGTGTCATGTAAAATTTAAACCTCTGGCCTAGTGCTGTCTGGAAGTTTTGTTCTTATTTATATTGTAACTTGTAGTGTAGTGTGATGTAAAACGTTATTCTGGATGTTTTGCATGTTTCTTCATTTAATCTTCCCAAAGCCTGATGAAAAGAGAGAGGGTCAGTAGCCTGCCCAAAGTCACACAGCTGAGTAAGAGAGCTGCGATTTGAACTCAGACAGTTCATCCAGGCTCACTCTTACAGTCGCAGCTGTATGAGAGAGTTCATGGGCAAAGCCTTTCTTCCTTCCAGGCCCTAGGTGTGCATATGAACTGTTCTGTAACTCTTATTCTCCACTCTTCATGCTGAATAGGTATGGAATGATTGGCTTGGGGAAAATCTTTACATTCCTGATGAAACTGTAACTTGGAAAATGGTTTCTTAAGAAGAAGGAGGGCTCTCTTTGGAGAGGAAGTCCCTTTCCTCAGTTATTCCCTTATTCTGTTTGTATTCTTTTCTTCGTTGGTGTCCACCTTAGAGCCCTTCTTCCTACGTCATCTCCACCATGAAGTGTTGACACTTCTGCAGTAGGATAGATGCCAGATAGAGGTCCGCAGGTTTTGCGGAGCAACTTTAGAGACTTCAGATTTTATATCCTGGTTGATCTTCGCTGCCTGGTTTGTTGTGATGGATTGCAGAAAATGTGTTTGTTTTTACCAGCACAGCCCAGAGGTCACACAGAGTCAAAAGACTTCCTATTTAAGGAAAAGTCCAAGTCAGCTCACTTATCTTATGTTCCATCTTTCTCTGTGGGTGCTTTGCATTTTTAATTTTCTTTTAATTTCAAAACAGCAGAACCAAGCAGCAAGTGTTGGGAAATGGCTAAGGGACTTGACTGTTTCCTGGTCCTGACGGTAGGAGCTGAGTACCAGAACTAGGGAGGTATCCAGGCATGCTCATCTTCTCGTGGTTATGCTTGAGCATCCCAAGAGCACAGTTTGAAAAAAACTGTCGCAAGGATTTTACATTACCAAGGTTGAAACCCAGTTTTCAATACCTCTCATGATGGAGTGTAGTGCCTGAGAACCAACTTTGGTGTAGACTAAGTCTTCTGCTTAAAATGAGGATAGCAATGGTTCCTATCTTACCAGGGTCATTGTGAGGTTAAATGAGACCACGTAGGAGTTTGGTGCCAAGTGCAACCAAACCACTCATTACGGTGGCGGTGCCCAGCCCGCTCTTCACAGTGTTATCTCCTGCGAATTGGGGAAGCATTTTTAAAAAGGCTTTTTGACTCTTGCATGTACGTATTTACAAAAAGTTCAGTTTAGGAGCTGAAAATACAAAAGCTTGTTTAAGCACTTTGGCCTTTAGCTTACAAAGATACAGGGACTCCTTCACCTTTGCCCCTTTAGCCTTAGCGTTTTTTCTTTCCTCACACTGCCTGGAGGAAGTTTGTGTCCAGGACTTCTGAGCTGAATTTCTGCCCATGTCTCATATAGAATGTAAGCACTTCAGTGTATATTATCCTTCTCACTTTACGATGATACATTTGCCCTTTTATTCACAATGAAGTGATAAGGGAAATGGAGGAGATAAACTTCGCAGTTTTTGTGTGTGTGTAAATTTGTACTTGTGCCACTAGATGTATTGTCTTTTTATTTTACCCATGGTTCCTATCAGAGGAGCAGGTCTTGTGTCAGTGGCACAGTAGCTCCTGTAGCTCATTATCTTAGTAAATGACCTGAATCTCACTCTTAGTGCCTATATAGACAAAAAAGTAATAAACTCAATTTAATTTGATACTTAATAGTATTGTTTATAATAAATTTAACTTC
The DNA here is from genome assembly GCF_000276665.1 of Chinchilla lanigera. NCBI lineage: Eukaryota > Metazoa > Chordata > Mammalia > Rodentia > Chinchillidae > Chinchilla > Chinchilla lanigera. The sequence goes on from NW_004955403.1 coordinate 24,455,215, forward strand.
TGAAGTTAAATATTTAAAATGTCACAGGACAATGAATAATGGCATTACAAATGTTGTTATAAATGGGTAGGAGGGATGATATTTTCAAGGTAGTTTTGAATTGTATTGAAATCTTCCCTTATTTTATAAGAAAGTATTTTATGTATTAGGTTGGTACATTGGAACACTTATTCTATTGCTTGGCAAGCCTGATGTAAAGGAAATAATAATTTTAAATGGCTTCTTCAGATTTCAAATTTATAAGATCATTCAGGAAACATAGTTTCCCACTTTCTAATAAGCAGGAGCAGTTTGTATTAAACTTTTCCATTTCAGAACTCAAAAGTGTTATTTACAAAATTAGGCTTAGTCTGTGCCAGATGGATTTGTAATGTAAATATAGTTTAAGTAACATGATGCTCATTTTCCTGTATGGCATCGTCACAATAATATATGTCAAGGATAGAAACAACTTGAAATCTACTGCAGGTTCAAAATCCATTATTTATAATCCAAAAAGCTCTGAAAACTGAAAGTTACTGTCATGACTCATTTGGCAGGATATTCTGCCCTGAATTGACATAAAGCTTTTCATAGCTTTTATTTATCCTGATCAGTGTAAATGTACATGTTTTGCTGCAGAAATATTATGGTGTTCAATGAAGAGTTTCTGCCTAGATACTGCTGGGGGTGTCATGTTCCATATGGTATATGCACCATATTATCTCTCCAAAATCCAAAAGCTTTTGCCTTCTGAAACACTGATGGCACAAAGATTTTGAATAAAAGAGGGAAACCTGTTCCATTCCAGTCCAGATAACCCCTGTAGCCAGAGGATTCTCACCTCCTGGTTTTTCTAAGAACAGAGAATTCCTCTTTATATCTGTTTCCAGGATAACCACTAGTAAGACTCCAGCCACACTCAGAAGTGTCCCATTTTGGACAACAAATTATATGATCACCATACTCACCATCCCTGAAGTCATGGTAATGGGCGCTGTGCTATTGGTGAATATCTGTATATCTCTAGTAAATTCCTATTACAAAACTTTGAAATAAACAAGATTCCAGAGTATATTTTGCAGATCTAAAATAAATTAAAGCATTGTTTATGAGAACTAATTTTAAAAAATATACCCACTGCCTTCCTAGGTAGAATTCCCCACAACATGTACTTCCTTTTATGGCAGTGGATCGTTTTCTTCATTGCAATTACTGGTGTGTGAGCCTTCTCTAACCGGGCTGCAAGCTCCCTTTTTGTTCCCCATTTGCTTGTCATGATGCCTGATGAATATATAGTAGTCCTCACTTGTCCATGGAGGGTACTTTCAAGTCTCAGTGGATACCTGAAACTGTGGATATTAGCAAGCCCTCTGTGTGCTGTTTTCCAATACATGCATATAGGTGATAAAGTGTACTTATGAATTGCACAGTAAGAGGTCAACAATAAGAATCATAAAATAAAACAGTTATTATAATATACTGTAATAAGAGTCACTGAAAACTCATGAACTGTTTCTTTCTGGAACGTTCCATGTAACATTTTCATACCTTGGTTGACCTCAGATGCCTCTAACATAGAAAGTGAAGTTGCAGATGGGGAGGAGGGAGTTTGCAGTGAGTTACTGTCTATTTATTTTATTGAGAATTGACCTTTTACGTACTTTCGGCCCTAGAGTCAGAGTGTGGAACAAACCAGGGTTGATTTGGTACACATGGAGGTTCTTGTTTAGTGGGGCAGACAGATTTGGGGACCTGGCCCAGCTTCCCTGCTGAGGAAGTGATTTTGAAGCTTAATCTGAAAAAATATTAGTTAACCAGAGAAACGGGACTCTCTTAAGGCTGAGGGACAATAGGGCAGAAGCCCTGAGGCAGCTGCTGGTGGAGTTTAGGGGTGCAGACAGCAGAGTGTGAAGAAGGGGAGCCTGTTCAGGTAACATCCCAGGGCCTCAGCAGTGAATGACAAGGTCTTATTTGTGCTTTAAAGAGAGCGTTCTGGCCGCAGGGCCAGCACTCAGTCAGGGCTGGGGTGGCAGAGGGCAGTCAGGATGGCTGTTGGGTTCAGTCTTTGTAGAAGGAAGCAATTGTTTTTGACCATGGTTTCACTTTCCATTCACACAGTGTCTCAGCTGTTCTCTTCGACAGTAGTTGTATGTGCTCTTTGGTACTCTTTAAGGCTCAAAGCAGTGACTTCAGTTTTCTTCCAGGCTAAGGCGAGTAGAACTGAAGGTTTATTCAGATTTTGACAACTGAGGAGAAGTTGTGAGAAACAAAAAGCAAAAAACCCTTACTCATGGTGGGTCTTTCTTGAGCCAAGTAGCTGAAAGGCTAAAACAGTGGGAACTATTACCACGCAGAAAGTGAAACTATGCTGGGAATGCCAGCTCTGGGGGCTCTAGTGAAAACCTGGAACTGTTTGGAAATGCCCTGCTAAGAACCCAGTGGTGTGGGGGCATCGAAAGGGTGAGAATCTTGAAATATGCAACCCATGGGAGTCCAGGGCTGGGCAGTTCTCTTGTTTTTACTTTGCTTACACCTTAACCTATGTGGTGAGGCAGTGCTGCTGGGAAATCAGTGTTGTGTTTTAAATTTGAAAGAACCTTGCTTAAATACTCACATAGAAGTTTGAGTGGAGGTATGTCTTTGGTGCCTAAGTTTGAGAGCCTTCTCTAAAGTATGCAGGCCAGATCTCTGGGGGTCTCATTTTTAGTTTTCTACCCAATCTGAGAATTTACATAAATTATGGACCATTACTGCCCATCTTCTGCTGGAAGCAAAGTGAAGAGATTCCTTACTCATTTATTTTTTCTTTTTTGAGACAGGGTCTCACTATGCAGTTCAGGATGGCCTTGAGCTCACTTTGTAGCTATGCTGGTCTTGAACTTGCAACAGTCCTCCTGCCTCAGCCTCCCGAGTGCTGGGATTACAGGTGTGCACCACCACGCCAGGCTGAGATTCCTTATTCAAACAATTGTTGCTTGACTGAGCCACTGCTTATGGATGGATGGACAAGTGATTGATGTACGCATGTCATGGAATCCTGGTCCCCAGATTAGGAATAAACTGCCAGCAGTTTACTTTGAAGACAACAAAGGCACCTTTTCCCCGCTATCACTGAGCTACACCAGTAACCCTGGCACTTTTCTCAAATCAGCTATATTTGTGGAAATGCTGTGGTCCCCCTGGCACCATAAATCACTTACATACTTTTCTCTTGTCTTCCTTGCCAAGTCTTCTTCTTTTGAACTAATTTCATACTTTCACTAAAGTTGCAAGAATAGTACAAAGAATTTCCCTGAACCCTTTGAGAGTAACGTGCCCACACCGATGTCCCATCTCTCCTGAATATTTGCGTGTCATTCTTACAGCAGGAGTACTTTCCAACAACCATAACAGAACAGTCAGAGTCAGAGAATAACACTGGCAGTTGGTACCACTAATCCACAGACCCCATTGGAGTTTGGCTGGTGTCTCAGTAGTGTCCTTTGTGGCCCAAGTCTGATTCAGGGCTGAGAATTTCACTTGGCTATTTTGCTCTAATTTTTCCTCAGCATTCTTGAACTTGACATTTTTGACAATTCAAGCCAGTTACCTTATCGAGTATTCATCATCTGGTCTTGTTGATTGTTTCCTTATGATGAGAGGCAGACCATACCTTTTTTTTTTATAAGAACATCACAGGTTCTTACATAGTCATGGGTAGTATACGACTTTGATTTGTCCTTTTATTGGTGATGTTCATTTGCTAATTTGATTAAGGAGCGATTTGTCAGCTGTCTCCATTGTAAAGTTACTCTTTCTCTCTTTGAAATAAAAATATTTTGTGGGAGGTACTTGAGACTACATAAGTATCGTAGTCATGTAATTTCTCAGCAAAGTTTCACATAATCTATTGATTTTTCTTGACTAAATAATTACTGCTTTGATAGCTACTAGAGGTCCATCTTCTGATTCCATTTCTCTCATTTTTCACATTTATTAATTTATCTTCTACCTTATGGAAAGGCTTTATCTTTCTGCTTCCTTATTCATGGATTCCCATGTTTTAATCTTTTTTTTTTCACTGATGGGAACTGAGCTGGTGGCCTTCACACTGAGCTACATTCCCAGCCTTTTCATTTTTATTTTGAGAAAGGGTATTTTTAAGTCACTAAATTGCCCAAGCTAGGTTCAACCTTGAGATCCTCCTGCTTTGGCCTCCCCGGTGCTGAGATCACAGGCATGTGCCGTCCTACCCAGCTCGTTATCTATGCTGATGCTCAAGTTCTGTGACATTTACCACCCCTTCAAACTGGGCGGTCCTTTTGATATGTTCCCCAAATCTTTTGTGGACCTCCTTACTTTGTGGCCCATAGGTAGTAGGTTACTGTTCTGGTCTAGACTAGTCTTTGGCTCTCCCTGTCCCGGCCTTGAAAGCAGCCATAAGACTCTCCAGTTCCTCTCAGTGGAGAATGGAATGGTGTTTATGGCAGAAGCTATGATGTGGGCACCACCTGGGCTTGTTGCTGTTGGCGTGTTAGTGGGCAGGGTTTGAGAATATTATTTATGTATGTACTTACACATACTTTGTGTATCTATATTTATTGAGATAACTGAAAAACTATGAGTTCAGACCTATTCCTTGAGCCCTGATCGGACACCCTGGATGATGCCAGTCTTGGTGTCTGTAACTCCGTCCCCTGCAGTGAGAAGCCTGGCTCCCGTTATCTAGTTACTGTGTTGCCCGCCCATGTCTAATCTCACTTCCCTTGGCTGCCCCATGTCAGCGAGGATGACCTTCTGACCTCCTTATGGCTGGTTCCCAGCCCTGTGCAGGGCTGCTGCCCGCCTGCACCCAGCTCTGGGCTGCTCTCCTCTCCCTATACCTGGCCTCAACTGCCCTCGTGGGCTCCGTGCTCTACATGCAAAGATGCTGTGCGTCATCCTGCATGATGGGTACTGTGTGCTGCATAGCCTACTTGTGCCTTGTCACCACACCAGTGTCTACTGTGTTAGTTTCCTACAGTGTTATAACAAATGACCACAAACTGGACAGCTTAAAACAACAGAAATTTGTTCCCTTACAGGTTGGGAGACCAGAAGTCTGAAATGAAGGTGCAGGCAGAGTTGGTTCTTTCTGGGGCCCCTGAGGGACAATCTGCTCTGCTTGTTCCTCTGTTTCGGCCTCTCGGGATTGCTAGCAATTGTAGGCATTCTTTAGCTCATAGATAAATCCTTCCTGTCTCTGTCTCTGACTTCAAGTGTCATTCTCTTTCTGGTGTCCAGACTTTCATCTTAGAAGCATGTCAGTCATAATGGGCTTAGGGGCTGTTAGAGCTCAGGACACACCACCTCAAAATGTGACTCTAAGAGTCAGAATGCATCACCTTAAAACACACTTTGGTGTATCTCAAGCTGATTATTCTGGGAAACTGTAGAAAGAGGAGTAGATTTGCAAAATTGTGCTTTTGTTTAAAAAATAATATCTATAAAGGTAGTTGGCTGGATATAGTGGTACACACCTGTTATCACAATGCTCTGGAGGCTGAGGCAGGAGGATCACTGCAAGTTTGAGATCAGCTGGGGGCTACATAGTGTGTTCAAAGTCAGCCTGAACTGCATAGTGAAGCTCTGTCTTAAAAGATTTTTTTAAAAGCAAAGAAAGAAATCTGTGTTATTAAGAATATTTGTGTCTGGATGAGGATTGCTCCGAATTTACTCTCTGAGAGAATTTATCTGCATAAGAAGACAACCTTGTGTTGCCCCCGTAACTTGTGTGGCCACTGTGTCCACAAGCCCCCTTTAGAAACTCTATTCCTTTCTGTTACCCAAAATGCTGTGTAAGGCATAAAAGCATCTGTCTTCTGACTCCTTCAGTATCACATTCTGAGGGATTCCCTTGCACACATAGCTACTTAGGTGTAATTTTTCTCCCATTAATCTGTGCCGTGTCCCCTTAATTCATAGCCTATTCCAAGAACCTAGAAAGGTAGAAGGAAACCACTTCCTCCCTGTGTAGGTCCCTTGTGATCCAGTATGACCTCATTTCAACTTGTTGACATTGCAGAGACCTCATAATGGAAGCATGGGAGGAAGAAAAGGCAGAGGGAAACTTGCTCAGTTGCTTTGAGAAGAATGTTCTTATGTTCAGATTGTTCTTACTTTTGGACAAAAATTAAAGGAGGTCGTCAAATTCAAGTCCTATCTGAGCTACTTAGTGAGATCCTGTCTCAAAATAAAGAAATGAAAGGGCTGAGGGTGTAGCTCAGTAGTAGAGCAATTTTGGGTTTGACCCCCATTCCTGGGAAAAGTATCAGAGTACTCTGCTGATATGGGGGCTACCTTGGACAATTTGGGACTAAGAGGGAAACTGTACTGCACGCAGCCCCCATGCTGGGGAGCCTTGCAGCCCCACTGGCTGTTCAGAAAGTGGCTTCACCTCCCATGTATGCCCGCCTCACTTGGATTGGGGCATGTCCCTCCCCAACCCCAGCTGCCCAGTTGCAGGCCAAGCAACCGTCTTGGGTGCATGTGGTCAGCTAGGAGCACACCCTGGATTCTATAAATGGCATTTGCTGGAGCACTTCTAAGCATTCGCATACAATTTAAATATTCTTCTATAATCCCGATAGTCCATTGTTTGACTACTACTTTTTGTGTCAACATCTTCCTGAGTGTTTGGGTCAATTTAAGTTTTTGCTGTTATAAATAATACTTTTTAAACATTCTTGACCATAAATTTTTGTCTGCACAAATTATTATTAACTTCCAATACTTGCATTTACCAATTAGATTGGACTAGGAACTTTATTGTTACCATAAACTGCACTTTACACATCATATTGAATCCTTACCATAAACTCTGAGAAAAGTATCCCTATTTTACAGGGGAGGAAACCAAGGCATAAAAGATTTGGAGTTCTGCTACCCTCTTTTTTTCTTGAAGCAGTACCCTGAGAAATGGTTATAGTTACCCAGTGGAGTATCCCAGACCCCTACCACCCCCAGACCCGAACAGCTTCTATAGTTGTGGGGAGGGTGGTGGAAACTAGGGAATTGCTGAGTTCGTTGATTTCTCATTTAAGGTCACAAATCCTTGATCCTGGTCTCATATAAGATTCAGGGATAAAGAGTGACATAGCCACAGGTTCATTCCTTGAGCACTTATGATGGACACAAGAGCGCAGAGGGTCTTCCCTGATCGCTGCCCTGCCCGTGCATGGGTAGTTGTGCTGTCCCGGAGCCGTGGTTCCCATCAGACCTTGAATGCTGTTCTGTGTGCTGCGTTATGGCCCCCATCCTCCTCCATGATAAAGGCATTTGGGGCCCTATGAAGGTCACGACGGCTCCATTAAGAAGTTCCACGCTGTGAAAGTAACGAGCAAGAGCCAGAAAAGATTGACTGTCAGTATTAATATCCAAGTGTTTCTTAGGGGTGTCCCAGTAGTAAGAGTTGTGGCAGCAGCTGAGACTATGTTGGGCAGCAAAACCTTTCTTGGAAGGGTAGGTTCTCAGCTGTCCCCTGAAAGCCAAGAGAAAAAGGACTGGGTATTGAACGTTCCAGGACAAACAGCATGCTGAGAGCTTGAAGTAGGACAGAGTAGAGTTTTTGGGCTGGGGAATTTGGCATTCCTACGAGGTCCTGATATTAAAACAGAGATTATTTTTAGAGTGGGAAGGAAAACTGCCTCATGGCTCCGTATGGGCTCTTCGTATGCACTGACATCTTGGAGACAGAAACAGACAAATACTAAAAGTGCTTAGGCCTTTTGTGGTTTTCAGAACCTTAAATAAATATGAATGTGAAATTGACATTAAGGTGGTAGAACATTAGCTTTCTGTGGGGCTTATTTGTGTTCCTGAAATAGTTCTCTAGGTTAATCAGTAACAGGCTGGGCAGGGCACACTTTATTTCTTCTGCTTTCAAGAGACCCCTCAAGGACCCAGCTAGACGGCCCATGCGTCAGGCCCTGTGACCCTGCTTCATGAAGCAGAAACTAAAATGAAACAATTAGAGAATATACCCAAGTGATGCAACAGGAAAAGTCCCCGTTGGTTCTTTCCTGTTGCTCTTAAAGAGGAGAGGGAGACGATGGGAGTAGGGAAGTAATTGTTTTCCTAGTGCAAACTACAAAGATAAAGTTCAGATTGGCCAGGATATGCAGTATGTCTCTTGATTCCCTCTTACCAGGAAGGTACTGAAAGGGGAGGGAAGTGTGGGCTTCGAGGGGGGCCGGGTAAGAGAGGTGGGGAAACTGCTTTCTGTTCATCAGGCCCAGCTACCAGAGTTGGCACAGGGCTTGCTGGGCAGCAGGGCTGTCTGGACCCTGGCTGTGGCCCCTGTAGCAGAGGTGTTCCGTGTGGATGCCGAGTTGGACCAGAAGCTTCGGGGCCTCTGTGCCTCTTAATGTGGACCTCGTTTGTATAGGCTGGGTGCTTATACCTCCCCCAGAGGCTCACTGAGAGCCCAAGAACTTGTTCAAATCAAAGCACGGCCATTCAGTAGCAGCTCTGTGACCTTGGGCAAGTGTTGAACTTCACGTACCTCAGTTTCTTCATCCACAAATGGGAACTCTGGCAGTATCTAGCCTACAGGATTGCTGTGAATCTAGTGAGTTTACACTTCTGATGTGCTTAGAAGCCGGCTAACACCATTACACACTCAAGAAGTCATTAGCCGTTGTTAATATGTCTGTGGTGAAGTATGGGGATACTCTGTCCCTGCCGGCTGGCGGTGTTTTCAAGGGCCTGCAGGTCTCAACCTGGATCAGGCAGTTACTCACACAGAAGGTCCCTGCTCACCAGCAGGCTGGGTTCCCAAAGGTGACTGAGCTTGCAGAGTGTGGCTGAGGCCTTTGGAAACTCAGCTTTGCTCAGTGAAGCAGTTTCCATGTTAGAGGAGAGGGGAGTCCTGTGCAGATATTTTGTTTCCATCCTACACTTGACCAGGCCACTGTCATTTGCAGATTAGAACCAGCCTTGAAACTATGTTTCCATCTTTGATGAGGAAGCTTTCCCTATTTATGCCAGCCACATGGAGGTATTCAGTAGCCACATGTGAGTAGCAGCTACCTTGTTGCGCATGCAGATAAAATCCACTGTTGCAAAATACCTGCTAGGTAGTGCTGGTCTGTACTTCTGGGGTACCTGCAGGAGTACTGTACAAGACTGTTTCTAGTTTTACCTAGTAATCCATTTAGCAGTGTTTACATAGTTTTCCAGCTCCAGGGGAGCCTTTGTCTCTTGGTGGATTAAAACACATAAAAAGGAAATGGAGACTGGAATGCAGCCTAGGATACGTGGTAACCATCAGAGGCAGTGTGTTCTATGAATTCAAGGGAAAGGAGGACGTATGTGTCTTGAGCTGGCAGGACAGGCATTGTACACATGGCATTTGAATAATGCTCAGAGAGGGTTGATTGAATCTTTTTCCTGAGCTCTAGCCTTACACATCTGATTGTGCATACAGCAGTTCATATCCCTAAAATATTTTAAACTTAAGATGCAAAGCCAATCTCACTATCTCTCCTCTTAAACTTTCCCATTCCCCGTGTAGCATTACCTCTCACTTGGGCTGAAAAAAGAATAAAGGAGGCCATGGAAATCCAGAGAAGTTGAAGGAAGGAGGAGAGTTGAAATTCAGAAAAAAGAACCCAAAGGTGTCCAGTTTCTCTGTGAGGTTGGAGGGAAGACCCTTTCTTGGGATTGTTCCCAAGAAACAGACAGATCCGCAGTTGCTCCTTTGGGAAGTGGGATCAGAAGCTGAGGAAGGAAGAGCAAAGGAAATCTGTAGAGACTGAAAGCTCGATGAGGTGATACACTGTAAATTTGTGATGAGATTATTTGGCCTATCATGAATTTTTGCAGTGGGAGCAAACAAGAGGGAGGCAGTGAGATCCATTTGCAGCGGGAAGTGGGAGAGCTGCTCGGTGGAGGGTGGGTGGGAGCAGAGAATGGGCGTTCTAGGGAAGGGGGACAAGAAAGTCAGGTCAAGACCCCAAAAGGAAAGTCAGGGAAATAGTGCTCATTTGACAGTGGCAGCGCACAGGATTCTGTGAATGCCAAGGTAAACAAGGATGCCAAAGTGGATTGCAAACCTAGCAAGGGCACTTGTAGGCCTTGATGGGGAGTCGACTCTTTGCTAAGGGCACCAGTGGAAAACCAGTGAACGGTTTCTAAGCATGTGAGTCAGCAGCGCAGATTTGTTTTTGAGGTTGTGGAATCTCTGACAGAATGTGGACAAGGGCTGAAGGTCGGATGGCCTGAACACGGATGTTGCTGTAGAGTGCAGGCGAGAAACGAGCTCTCCCAGGCCGGGCTCCACTCGTGAGCGCGGGAGGAGGGTGTGAGTGATGGGGGCAGCAGACTGCAGCACTCGGTGACTGAAGTGACGATGGGTGGGAGGGCAAGGAGATGGGGATGGGGCGGGGGTGGTGCACAGAGGGCTCAGTGGGGACATCGGCTGCTTTCCCATTAATGTGTTTAAATTGGGTTTCTTAAGTTTGTCCAGAGTATTGCCCTTGGGGCTCGCTGAGAGAAACGCATATCTGTGTTAACATTACATGCAACAGGTATTTTCAGAGCTCTCTGTCCAGATGAAGACCTGCTGTCCTTATGAGGCTGCACTGTTTTCTGGAATGATTGCTGATTCGCTCGCTATACTGAAAACCAGGGCCATATTGCTGTCTTTCTGAGTGCATGAATGGAGGCCCGCAGGCAGTTTCTCGGTCTGCTGGGGACTGTGATGAAGTAGCGTACCTTAATAACAGAGGCCGAATCTCACTGCTTCAGGCACCAGTGTAGTGTGTGGCCAGAGATGATAAATGTTGTGAAGTAGCTATGGTAAAATCTTCCAAAAGGAGACAACATTTTTTGCCTAATAAGAAAAGTGTGGACAGAACGGCAACTATGGTAACCTATCATCTGGGTGAGTCTTAGTGTGGACAGTTTGTTTTGTGGTAAAGGCATCTTGGGATGTTAATTACATGTGCATGTATTTCCCAGTAACAAGGGATTCTACTCGTACTTGGGCTCCCCCTTCCTCGTGTCCCAGTTGGAGATGTTTAAAGCCACTGGGCCAAGGGGTACTAAACGGCAGCGACTCCCATACTGCATGGGCCATCGGAACTACTCTAAAATGATCAGAGATGTTCCTGTTTGTTTCTCCTTCTTAGGATGGAACCAGAGAATTTTTTCAAAAGTTCCCCACGTAATAATGTTGAATACCAGTTTAGGAATACTGGTATAAATAGAACGGAAAAGTGTAAGTATGGGTTACGATGTATTTAGGGGTTGCCCTTTGTGGCAGTCCTTCCTGCAGCACATTCATCCTGAAAAATCCACCTAGTAGAAGTCATGGTTGAATGACTTAAAACCATATGAAAAGACCTGAGCTAGAATCTCAAATTCTTTAATGAATCCATGATATATATCTTCTAAAAATTCAATGAATGCATGAAATGAAGATGATATCAGGGATACAGTGGGTATGATACAACTGATTTCTGTTACTTACTCACTTTCCTGTAGTTGAACAGAACTTTTAAAATTCCGTTTTATGTAAGTGCAGATAATATGCACAGTTCAGAGGCTTGCTTTTTTCTGAGTCTGGCATTCCATCCAAATGTTACATGTCTTTTTAATTTCATGACTGCCAATTGTCAATTTTGTCCTCCAGGGTCCCATCAGAGTGTGTCCAGTGATACAGACAGATATTGCAGGTGAGGAAATATCAAGCATAGCCAAATAGAAAGGTCTCATATCTCTCCCCTGCATAGAGAATCAGGTTGTCTTTGCTCTGAACATGATGTTTTCAAGCCAGACTTACGCAATTAAGCTTTGCTTATACGTTTTATTTCTATGTCCCAGTGGTCAGTCCAGTACTAACAGTGAGTTTGCTTCTCCTTGTCTTTCTGTTTTGTGCTCTTCGTTTTCCACTTTACTCCCTCCCCCGACCTGCCACACCCCCCACACCTGTAGACACACTCTCAGGAAGCATTTCAGCCTAATGCAATGTTTTTTCATTTCTGTTGGCCATAACCCAATATGACAGAATGTGATACAATGTAAAATTGATAAAAAAAAAGTTTAATAAAACAATACTTACTCTACATGTGGTGAACATTCATATTTTCTATTCTACATTCAAGCACATTAAAATTAAATTTAAAATGCTGATCATAATCCAGTAATATTAATCTTAATCCCATAAACTGATTCCATGACCTCCTATTGGATTGTTAGCAAAGGTTTAAAAAACACTGGTTCTGGCATATCCTTTGGAGGCAGGCAGATCTGGATTTTAATTTTAGCTTAGTAGACATTGAGCTTGGTAAGAAACTTCGTTGCCTCATCTTTAAAATGAGGGAAGATACAGTGCCTCATGTAGCTTGCTGGGAGGTTAAAGAAATAATGCATGAAAAGCATTTGTCTTAGCATCTGACTCCTGTAAGCACTGGAACAAATTCTGTGTTTAACTTCAGCTTTCTCTCAATTCATATAACTGTGCATGGAAATTCTTTTGCTGAGAAGATATAAAATAGTGTGAAGGGTGTAGAATATCATAAGAGGAGCTGTATTTGGGGAAGGATTATTGTGTGTGTAGGAAAAAAAATACTAGTAAAAATAGCTGTGATGTTCCTGTGTGTTATCACTTGTGTTTTGTTTTGTTTTCTGTACATTCTTACAGCCACCATCCTGAACCAGAGCAGTATTTTCTGACTTACCACCTTACCTCTGTTCGCTCTGTATCTAGTGCAGCTTGGTTTATGATACTGATACATGGCTTTTTCTGAAGTCACACACTCAGAAATCTTTAATAGCTTATTTAGACAAGCTCAGAATTTAGCCAGGCATTTGAGACCCTCTAGAAAGACTTGGCTTCAAATCCAGACTCTTCATCTGGAGGCCTTATGTGACTTGCACATTCCTTCCTTTCTCTTTTCCCCATTCTTTTCTTTCTCTTTTATTTTATTCATTTTTCCTTCTCCTCCTGCTCCTTTCCCTCCTCCTTTCCCTGTTCTTCCCTCCCTCTCTCCTTTCCCCTTCCTTCCCCCTCCCCTCCCGCCTCCCTTCACTCCCTTCCTCCACCTCCTCCTCCTCCTTCTTCTTTGTGGGTTACCTCTTAGCTATACTTTTCCTCATTTGAGAATAATAATTGGTAAGAGCTGTTGTGCAGGTTAGAGATGATGGATATTAAATATTCAGTGCAGTAATTGCTTCCCGTGTGCTAGATGAGTCTTATGAAACTTCACCCATGGTGCCGCATAGCTAGGTTGCTCTGCCTTATCAGTAAACACATCTTCCTCAGCCCTTCTTTGGCTATGGACACCAACCTTTTACCTTACCTGGTTTGCCTGCTACCTTCCCTCTGCCTAAGTAATGTCTCTCCATTTAAAACTTTTTTTACCGTAAAACTTTCCTTTACAAATCCACTTAATGATTTATGTATTCCTTGTGAGCTAGTTAACTTAGTTGGCAATTAATCTTATACTACCGTCTGATCTCTATTGCATAGTTTTATTATTATAATTGTAGTATCATTAGTTAGCCTTATATAATTTATGTCTCACATTGCCAGCTAACTTATTAGTTCCCTGAGGGTAATGATCACATTTCACACATCTTTCAGTCCTCCACAGCACTGTGCACAGTTCCTGGTAATCCTGTGTGTGTAAGAGATACCTGTTGATGTGCTGGAATGTGGAGGACTAACTGGGTCACTCTCCTTGAAGGAGGAGCAGTTGTCTCCATTTTGGCTGAACTTGACTCTATTTCCAGGTATTGACATGTACAGAGCTGGCTAGGACTTTTCCCTGTCCTTTCAGTTGGCTTTATGCAATGCATATCGGTCCAGCCAAGGTGCTGATGATAGTCTTTGTTTGTTTGTTTGTTTTTCTGGTACCGGGAATTGAACTCAGGACGTCACGCTTGCCAGGCAGGCGCTGTGCCCCCGAGCTAAATCCCCAGCCCCCTGATGATAGTCTTTAAAGATGGCAGGCAGTGTTTCCCCAGACCCCCCGTTGTTCCCTTGTGTGAGCTGGGACAAGGCAAGATAAAGAGCTCCACACTGTTGCTGGGATGGAGCTTTGAGATAGAGGCTATGACTTGCTAGGGCTTGAAAGATTACACATCAGAGCTGAAGCACCAACCCCAAAACATTAGATATAATCTCAGTTGTGTTATGCAGATTTCTCTTTCTGCAGATCCTTCTCTCTGCATATTGCAGAGGTGATTTCGAGCCACCTACCTAGCCCAGCTCATGGCACTCACGTACTTCCCACCACTTCTGCGGTCACTCATCCTCAAGCCTCTCCCCTCTTCACAAATTAATAAAACCTGGGTTTGGCGCTGAGTTGAGGCCTTTGTTCTGGATGGCCATTATCATGACTGGACTTCGGATCCCTTGGCTCCCCATAACTACAAATATGCCTTAGTGTCTTTATTCTCACCATGGGTTGCATTGGAAGTGGTAGATTAAAATTAACTCACTAAAATCCTGATAACTTCCAGGGGATTACAAATGTAAACTTCCTGGGCCACGACAAGGACTGAGTGGGGCTCTCTGTACCGGGTGAGTGGGCACTGAGAAGGCGCATGGCGAAATTCAGGAGTGTGTGCTGCTTAGCACTGTGAGAGCAGGCTCAACAGGTGAAAAGAGGTTGGAGTCAGCTTTCACTGGAGGTTGATGGAGAGGCAGCCTCATGGCTATGTGGGGGCAGCTGTTAGGTGACGGGAACCCGTGCTGCTGCCTGAGGAGTGGGACAAGGCACTGCTGTGTTCAGCTTTGGTGACGCAGACGCAGCCACCAGCCCCCTTCCTAACTCCCCTTCCTTTGCGCAGCTCTGACGTGTCTCCTAGGATGCTGTTCCTATCACCTGATGAACCGCAGCGCCACAGACTGAAAAGTCTCTTCAACTTTTCTCTGAATGAAGATGATTTGATTTTATGTTCATTTTTAAAGGAAATATTCTCCAGACATAAGATTTTTAAATGGCAGTTATTTTTTTCAGCACTTTGAAAGCTTCTCTCCAGATATTCTGTCTTCTGTTGTTTCTTCTTTTGAGTAGTCGCTGGAAAGGCTTGTGGGGTCGGGGGTTGTGTGTGAATTTTTTTGGCTATTTTTTTTTTAAAGGTAACGAGTACTTTTCCCCTTCTAGAAGTTTTTATGATGTTTGTCTATGCTTTTGGCAAGCATTCTACCACTGAGTCACATCCCAAGACCATTATGCTTTTGGTTTTTGGCGGATGTGCTACAGTATGCCTAGGTGTGCTTTTTGATTTGCATTTGTCTAATTAGGCTTTGCAGTGATTCTTAAATTTGTGATTGGAAGATTACAAATCTTTTCAAATACTATTTCTGCCTCATCCTTTTTCCCATCTTTGTGAAATTCCAAATTACCCATATTTTAGACCTTTTCAGTGTTTTCCCTATGGATTTATGTTCTTTTTATTTTTAAACATTTTTTCCCAACCTATTGATCCCCTCTTTTCTTTTCTTTTGATTTTTTGAGACAGAGTCTTGCTATATAGTTTAGGCTAGCCTTGAACTCGTTGTGTAGTCCAGCTAGGCTGGCCTTGAATGCACAATGACCCTCCTGCCTCAGCCTCTCAAATGCTGGGATTACAGCTATGCACTACTGTGCCTGGCCTCATCCCCCTGTGTCATTTTCTGTATTTTCATCTGCCCCATCTCCTGGCTCCCTTATATATTTTTTTTCTCAGTTTGTGTTGAAGTTAATGTTAGACCAAACCATTGAGTTCCTAATTTAATGATTTACTCCTTAGTTCTAGTCTTTTTTTTATAGCTTCAATTTATTCGCCAAAAATTTCCACCTTGTCTTCTAATCCTTTAAATATATTAGACATAGGCTTTTTTTTTTTGTAGTGGGGATTGAACTCAGGGCCTTGCATATGCTACGCAAGCATTCGTCCACTGAGCTACATTCCCAGTCCAGGCATATGTATTTTAAAGATTGTGTTTAAATACATTTGGTCTAGGTAGATTCATCAAATCTTTTAAAGACCCGTATCTATTCCTGTGGGTCTGTTTATATTATCCATTACTTCCCTTAGTTTTTTTTTTATTTTATTGCCTTTTATCTTCATACTCCTAGTTAATATTGATTGAATGCTGGTGATTGCATATGAAAAGCTCCAATAATATGAACCCTTAGATAATGTTGTCTTCCTAAAGATAAGATTCACATTTATTTCTGGTAATTCCAGATCATTTTAATTTGATCAAGGGTGACATGATTCAAAGCTGGGCTTTGATCCTTGATACTACTCTGTGTATTTCCACTTAGTTTTATTACTTACAACATTGGGCGAGGTGGTTTCTAGGACTCCCTTTTCCTGGTCAGTTCCCGCTCTACAGTTTTTGTTCCCTTCCTCACCTGAGCCCTATGCCTTTTCTTTTAAGAGACAGTAGATTCCCTGGGCTGGGAGAGGAGCCCTAAATATCAAGCTTACCTACCTGGGTGGGTTTCCTTCTCCCAGGCTTTATCCACCAAACTTTTCACACCCTTGTCAGCTCCCTGATGCTTTATTTATTTATTTTTTCCATGATGTTTTAAAACAGATTTTTAAAAATATATTTTGTACATGTTTCTAGCAGGGGCGTTTCGATGTCTCTAGAACTGAATAAACACAATTGAAGTGTGTCTTAGGAAGATGATGCTGTTCAGTGGTGTGCAAGTCAGAGAAGGACGGGGAGAGGTTTAATAGTAGAACAGCGCAGAGACTGTCCTAACCGAGGGCCGCGTAAAATAGGAGGAAAACAAAGATGAGGCTGATACACCTGGGCTGCTCACATTAGATTGACCTGACTAAGTCTTGGCTTCCTTTCTGACTAACAGGTTGCCTTTTCCCAGTTCCCCAGTCTATCCTGCATCTGTTGTAAGAGATAATCAAGTTCCTACCACCTAGGGTTGTAAGAGTTAAATAGTGTTAGTATCAGCACAGAGTGAGAGCCAGTAAATAGTAGCCATTGCATTACTACTTCGAGACCCAAACTTCACTTATTTAGGTGAAAATTTAGCATCACTGTTTATGGCACTAATTAGGACCACAGCAATGTGAACTTCATAGTGGATCATTTATGCTATGTGACTCACAGTGAGTAGCTCTGACATTAGTGATATTTGAAATACATTAATTCCCCTTATCTGGGCTTTGTTTCATGTGATTGCAGTTACCCTGGGACAACTGGGATTTGAAAATATTAAATGGAAAAATTCCAGAAATAAGTAGTTCATAAATTTTAAATTGTGTGGTATTTGAAGTAGAGTAATAAAATCTCATTCCTTTCTGCTTCACCCTCTCTGCGGTGTAAAATACCTTTGTCCTGTGTGTCCGTGTTGTGTACCTTACCCGCTCATTAGTCACTTAGAAGCCATCTCAGTCATCAGATCAACAGTGCTTGTGTTTAGGCAACCTTTATTTTATTTAATAAGGGCTTCACAGGGCGAGTGTAGTAAGCTGCCTACTTGGATATGACGGAGAGAATCCGTGAAGTGCTTTCTCTAAGTCAGAAGATCAAAGTTTACCATAGATAACTGTTTAAAGAAAAAAAAACCCAGTATATATAAGGTTCAATGCCATCCATAGTTTCAGGGATCTTGAATCATATTCCTTATGGATAAACAGGGATCTTCTGTGCCGAACATGGGCTGAATTGATTTATAGCCAGATGCCCTGGTTTTGAAGATGACCCCCATCCCAAATCTCAAAGGTACTATGATAGCTGATTTTAAAAAAGCACCTTTGGTCAGGCCTGAGGGCAAATGTTTCAACTCTTGTCTTTCTTTGAAGCAGAAATTACTTGTATTTTAAGTTTATAGGGAAAAACTTTTAGCATTTTACTTTTACAAATGACCTGGTATATAAGAATAGAAGCTTATAAAGAAAATCAGATCACAAGCCTTCATGTTACAAAAGGATTCATAGAATTCTAGATAATGGAAATCATCTTTTTTAGGTGTTTTGGTTTTCTAGGTGATCAAAACATAGACTGGGAAGCTGGAGCCAGGAGCCCAAGGACACACACCAACAATGGCACTCAGGGCCAGAACGCAAGTGTCCCGATGTATGTGTACTTCGGTTCTCCTAGGAAAAGTAGCAGCTTTGTGTCTTCTCCACTTAGTTCCCACCTTCTCCAACTCTGTTCACTTGTTGCATGGCCCGGGAATTTATGCCCATGGGAAACTTGCCTTACAGAAAGAAGAACAATGCATTGCCTTGAATTTCGACTGCAAAAGATAGAAAATGTATGCCGAACTGGCATCTTTTCTTTCCAATACTCAGTCCTCTGCCTCTTGGCGCTTGTGGAAATAGGTTCTGTTTTCATTGCCCACCTAAATGGTCAGGTCTGGTGGTAGGGCTAGTGTAGAATCTTACTTTGTTTTCTTCTTGGAAAAGGGTGTTTACTAATCCTCTGATTGTTGTGAGGAGTCAACATAAAAGTGATTTTTCGCATGTTCACTGTGTGTGGGATGAGGCCTAAGTTTTCATTGTGTATCACTGGTGATTCCCTAGCTATTAAATAATAATAATAACACCTGAAATAGGTGAAGTTCTTTATAAGAGTTTTCCCTAAAAAAATATTGTTCTGTTTGTCCTTCTTAAAAATTCACTATAATTAATAAGAGTCCTGATTTAAGAGCTTTAATATTTGAGTTGACCTCTGGTCCCACCCTGCAGGCACTGGCCTTGGCCACTGTCTTGCTTGGGGCCAACCCTCCTTCCCAGGACCTTGGGACTTTGTTGATACTTAGGGATATGGTATGGTAGAGTACATCCTCCCACAGCTGTTTGTTAGGATGTAGGTTTAACTAGCTCTTAAATGAAAAGAGAGATGAATGAACTGCAGATCTTTCATGTCCAAGAATAATTCATATATGATTGTTTTAATACACATCCTGGGTAAAATGAGAAGCAAGAAAACATAAAAATAAGTCTGTAAAATTTTTTTTACATCTTCAGTTTCCATATGTCTTAGTCTATTTTGAGTTACTATAACAAAATACCTGGGGATGAAGTGAGATTTTCTAAAGGTAAGGGGTTTAGTTAGCTCACAGTTCTGGAGGTTCAAGACAAGGCTACAGTGCTGGCTTGGCTGTGATGAAGACCTCAGGGTAGATGACATCACAATGCCAGGACTATGTATAGAAGAGGGATTCAGGGTGAGACTTCAGACTTGCTTATCATAACCAGTCCTTGCAGGAACTACTCTAATCCTGCAGGTCCTGATGCACTACCAAGAGATGGCATTAATCCATTCATGAAGGTGGAGCTACCAATGGCCTAAATATTTTACAGTAAACCCTATATCTTAAAGGTTCCAGAATCTCAATGCCACTACATGGGGTACCAAATTTCCAGTGTATAAACATTTGAGGGCAAAACATATCCCAACTATAACACGGTGATAGTTTGGCTAGGGAAGCGATACATTTTGTGTGTTGTTGAACTGCATCCTTGTTAGAAAACTATGGTATGCAAATAAATAATGGATCAACAGTAAGATGATAGATACAGTGAGAAGATCTGTTCGCTAGGATGACTGGACTTTATAGGAAGTCACAGATTATTCACTTAATTTTTATGCAAAAATTAAGGAGAATCTAGATTCTCGTTTTTCAGTGTGTGGTTCACGGACCTAGGAGCTTGTTAGAAGGTAGAACCACAGGTCATCAAGAATTACTGAAGAGAGATTTGTATGCACATTAAAGTTGACAAAGCACCCTTGTGGATACCATAATAAGGTCTTATCTCTACCACAGAGAAAACTGGCCTTATCATTCATTTGTTTAAATCCATTAACTTTCAGTCTTAAGATGTTGACCAAATTCCGGGGCACCATCTTGCAGATCCTGCAGGGCCAGCCTGGTCTCTGGCTTTCACTCCTCCTGTTGCTGACTGCCTTCTGGAGCTGGCCTGTGGCCTTCACTTTGTCTCTCATTTTTCTGAGTTCTTAGTGCTGCCATAACAAAGTACCACAAATAATGTGGCTTAAAACAACAGAAATCTATTCTGTCACAGTTCAGGAGGTTAGAAGTCTAAAATTCAGGTAGCAGAAGGCTGCCTATGAGCTACCTCTGCAGGCTCTAGGGGAGAACCCATCCTGTCTCTACCAGCTTTGGGTAGCTCTAGGCATTCCTTGGCTTGTGGTAGCTTCATTCCAGACTCTGACTCTGTCTTCACATGGACATTTGCTCTCTGTGTTTTGTTTGCATTTGTGTACCATTTTTGTGTGTGCCAGTGTCCAAAATTTCCTTTTTTTGATGCTAGGGATCTGGTAATTGAACCCAGGACATTCACACTGTGCTACATCCCCGGCCCTTTGTAATGTTTTACATTTTGAGGCAGAGTCTTGCTAAGTCTGCTAATTTGTCCAGACTGGGATTGAGTTTGCAGTCCTCCTGCCTCAGCCTCTCAGAATGCTGGGATTATAAGTGTGCACCAATACACCAGACTTTCCCTTTTATAAGGATATCAGGTTCCTTGGAGCCTCTGGTTAGATTTCATCAACTGATCACTATACAACTTTATTGTATATGTTTTCTGTTTAAAGACACCTTATACATGTTATCAGTTGATTAATTCTGAAGTCACGGCCTTTATCCACAGCACTATAACTCACGCCTCCATGAAGCCTAATTCATGTCTTCTCCATAGGGCATATCACAGCCTTCGTGCACAGAGGAACACTGCACAGCCTTTCAGCACCACTCTCAGGGCCCATTTTAAATGGCAAAATGACCACCTGAAAGGACAAAAGTGTGGAAAATGTCACTAAATAGACCATGAAAAGAACATTGATTTGCAGTAGGTGAGCAAAAACAGGAAGGTAGCATGCTGCCTTGTTTGACCTCAGCTGGGAACATGCCTGTCGGGTGACTTGCATTATTTTCCCCTCTGTGCCTATCTGCTGTGGCCACATGATCACCGTGAGTTACAGATTTTGCAGTCGCAAATAAATTTTAGCGAGCAGAAAAATTCATACTGACAGAATTTGGAAATGATGTGGTTCAACAGTATCTCCCCTCGTAGGCTATAGTTTTAATGACAGAAAACTTCCTGAAACATATCAGGTGATCATTTTTTTCCCAAATGGGTTATGTGTGAAAAAATTTGGGAAGAAATGTATTATTATGACTCTGAATTGAAAGCTGGGCCATTCACACTTCCCTCTTGAGGTTCCCTATTTCTGAGGTTCATACAACAGCAGCAGTTCTACATGCTATGTTGTCTCCTTAGAAGAACTGGAGTCTGTTGCCATCAGATTGCAGCTACTGTTCCTACCCCTACTTCTGCTCTTCCCTTGTCCCACTCTATGTCTTCCGATCTTCTTACAAGGGAGGATCCAACTGGGCTGGTGGCCACTTCCTTGTAGGGTCACCCACTGTGATCTTCGGTGTACAGTGTTCCTAGAGCTCTTCCGTAACTCCTTACTGTAACTCTGTATTGTCTTGGACACAGGACCCTTCATGTTGGTATTTCTCCTGCATCTCAGTTGACTGGACAAAGAACATTTTATCATTTCCCGTTTTTGGAGCCTCATTCTCAATCCATGACATTGAATGGGTATATGAATGAAGGAATGGGACAACTTGAGACCCATAGGGAGCAGATGCACTGAGGACTGTGTGTGGCTTTTCCATTGCCTTTTGTGATATCTCTAAGGTTCCTGCTTTTGTCTCAAAGCAGGGTAGCCTGGAGCATGCAGGTGTGTGGACAGACCAGCTTCCAGTGGATCCCACTGAGACTGAGCTTCAGTTTTGCCCAAGGCCTTATATCAGATATTTCCCGTGTAGGAGGCTGCACCTGGGATTTGTAGACCTATAAGAAGGGAATCTCCTACTCTCAAAGAACTTTCCAGACTGGAGGTACAGCTCAGTGGTAGAGCACTTGCCTAATATGCATGAGACCCTAGGTTCCATCCCTCAGCACTGCAAGAACAAAGCAAAACCAAAAACAATCATAACTTTTTTAGGAAGAGAGGGTGTACAAAGCTGGAAAATTTAACAGTAAGGTGACAGGTCAGTGTAAAGACCTTACGTACAATGGCTGTCAGAAACAATGTTTGACTTTCAGATGAGCAGTGTAAGGTCTGTGAGCACGGTAGGAATTGGAGGAGGAGGGATTGCTTCAGCCTGGAGTGGTCTGCAAAGGTCTGGTAGAGAAGGAGGGTGGAGCCTGGATCTCTGAGGGATGGAGACCTGTTGGCAAAGCCCAGGAAAGAGGAGCAAAGACCTTGGAATGAGCAAGGAGCAGGAAGTGTCTGTAAGAATGAGTAGCCTGGAACTGGAAGGTGGTACAGGGAAAGCCAGCTGGCTCCTGCAGGCACAAATGAGGCCTCTCGTGGTTCCTATAATGATGCTTCTCCTCGGGGAATAGCTGGGGGCAGAGTGTGGAAGAGAGAAGTCGTTCGCAGGCTAGAAGAGAGAGTTCTGAAACATTGACCAGCTCAGCTCATGTGCATGTGAATAGAATTTTCAGAGCTCAGTTTTGGAGGAAATGAGTTACAGAACAAAGAGATTGCTAAGGGTAGAAATGAGGGTTGTAGCATCAACACTCTCCCTGACATCCTGTAGTCTTAAGCTGGTGCTGTCTTTGCTTTTAGATCCCAAATGAAGTGGAAATGTAGGCATAAAGAAGTTGAAGATGAGTGGGAGGCGGTTGAAAGATGTGTTGTTAGTGTTTCCTTTTTGGCTGTATTTTGGCGGACAAAGGAAAGATTCCTGGAAAGAAGTCTGGGAGGAGAAGGGAGAGGCACAGTGTGGACGGGTGGAGGAAAGATGGGCAGGCTGTGCAATGATTTTCTAAGGTAAAGTAAGTCAAAGGGAAGGAGACGCTGTCAGGTCAGAGGAGGGAGTATCGAAGAAATACATTTGAAGGAGCAAATAAGACATCACAGGGTAAAAGCAAAGCAAAGATGAAGGAAGGATAAGGTGCTGGTGAGCTCTGAACGTTGATTCCTTTACACAGCTTTAAGTGCCGCTGTTGGGAGTTTCCACCATTTCTATAACCCAGATCCTCAAAGGAAGGAATTGGTTATCATAACTCTTTACCACAAAACTGTTTTGCTGTGACCATTCTTGGTTTTCAGAGGATAATACTGAAAGTATTATAAGATACTGGTCCTCACAATGCCTGATATGTTGAAACATTCTGCTGTGAACAAAGCCAGGGTAGAAAGGGACTAAGGCTTGGCCTGAAGCAGCATCATGGAAGATGTCTTGGCTCTCTAGCTAGCTGGATGTCTGCTCGACCTGGCCCACCATGCCTGTAGCCCCCTGCAGCTGAGGGCCTGCTCAGAGAATGGCAGGTCTGGTCCATTCCATTGCCCACCAAGGCAGGATGAGTTGGATGGATAAGCAAGGACGGGTGGTGGAGGGTAACACCCCGGAATACACTCATCCAGCCCCCAACCCCAAGGAAGGGGGAAGTAGGAAAGGCTCTCGTGCAGATGGGAGATCAGTAGCAGAAATGTCTAATGTTGTGTTTCCCTTCTGCAGAAGGGTACCATGCCGGTGGAAAGGATGCGAATGCGCCCCTGGCTGGAGGAACAGATAAATTCAAATACAATACCGGGGTTAAGGTGGATTAACAAGGTAAGTGTATTTGGTGTGTGAAATTGTGCTTGTGCACATGGGAGAGAGAGTCCTCGCTGAGGACAGGCCCACCTGCACCACCAAAAGTAAAATTGGCTTTTGTGTTCAGAATTTTAAGCTTATTCATTATAGGAATCAACCAACAATGGTTATCATAACAGAGGTTTCCATCTTCTGACGGTCACCTAAATCTTGAGTTCCCAGAGCAGGTCTCTTTTGGTCTTTTGCAGGACTTCTTGGGAAGCTCCTTGCTGTGGTTTCCTTCAGGGATCCTGACCCTCTTCTTTATCCATGTCCTGCTTTTGTAATTGCTGGCTTTCTAGGATTGAAGACATAGACACTCCATAGTTTTATATTGGGGATGGGGCATTTTGGGTTCTTTCTGGCATTGCCTATGCAAAGAATTTTGGTTTTTGTCTTCTAAAAAATGTCTTTTGTCTTTAAATGAAACCTAGTTTTTATGTCCATGTGTTCTAAAAACGTAGTCATTTATTTACAACTCTCCTTCTTCCCCGGTACTCCTTTACTTAAATTTTAACCTCTAAACTCTAATTCAGTTGATTCTAGCTGTTAGGGGTGATTTGGAAAGAGGTAATGTATGTAAAAGAAATTTAAAAACATAATTATAGCATAGAAAGTAACTAAAAATCATATATAATGCCTACCTAAAGGAAGCCCAAGGGAGAGGTTTCTCTCCTACTACCTGGAATAATTGCAGTTCTTCTGAAGAAATGTCTTTTTACTCTTCTCCACCCGCCCTCCTTTTTCTTTTTAAATCTGAAGGACACAGTGAATAATCTAGCCAGTCAGGCTTTATCTCTACCAGGTATGAGCGCTTAGAGCAAGATTGCAGATTGTGACCTGCTTCTAGTGAGTGGAAACAATATTATGGTTTCTTTTTTCAAACTAATTCCACTTCAGGCTTCATTTTATCTTTTCAGACATCACTCAGATATTACTTCTCTTTGCTCTTATCCTTTTGTCTGTTTTAAATTTAGTGTTATTATATTTGAATATCTGTTTAAATGAGTCTTTTTTGAAACAAGGTGGGTATAGGGTAAATAGAAAGAAACAAACCATGCGGTTATTTCATGTATTCTGCTGCATACTTTTAGTCTTATGTCAAAAAATCTTTTTTTTTTTTTGGTGCTGCTGAGGACTTTGCACATGCTGGACAAACATTGTACCACTGAGCTACATCTTGCGCTCACAGTATATTTTTTAGCCATACTGTATCTATAGTGTTTTACATTTAGATAGGTAATTAACCTTTTCCAAAGAAACAAACAAAAGATCAGATTGTCTTTTTCCTGCTCAATTAGGAGGTATCAGGGCAAGGGAATGGTAGTAAAGGGGACTTGAAGGGATATAGTATATTTAGTAATAAATATGATATGATGATGATAACAATGATGACGGTGATGATAAGAACCAACATTTGTTGAATGCTGTGTGCCAGGCACTCTTCTAAGAAAGGTATATGCACTAGTTCATGTAACCGCCCCCCTACTGTGGGATTCTAGCTTGAAGAAAAAGATAGCAATACCTGATTTGATTTAGAATATGAGATTAAAACAGATGTTCCTGAATTCTGAAGAAATGCAAGTTGTCTGTTTTGCTTTTGGTTTTTCTAAAACACATTGGAGCATGGAGAATGTGGCATCATCTTGCCTCGCTTATGCTGTGTTAGTTGTCTTCTGCAGCAGGTGGAGTAGTGGCCTCCCCAAAGATCCATCCACCTTCTGACCCCCACAGACTGTGAACATGATCTTACGTGGAAAGAGTTTTTGTGCACAAACCTTAGAACTTTGTGGTGAGATCATCTTGCATTATGTAGTTGGACCCTAAATCCAATGACAGGTGTCTTTCTGAGAGTCAGAAGACGGGGTCCACACAGAGAAGCCATGTGAAGAGAGGCAGAGATTGGTGTGATGTAGCCGCCAGCCAGGAATTCCTGGAGCTACCAGGAGCAGCAAGAAGCAAGGAAGGATTCTCCCGTGGAGCTTTTGAAAAGAGTGCAGCTCTGCTGGCACTTTGATTTAGGATCTCCAGCTTCCAGGACTGTGACAGAATAAATCTCAGTTGATCGAGATGTTCAGGTTGTGGTCATTTGTCACAGTAGTCCAGGATGGTTGTTTCCTTAGAGGTGCCCTGCATGGAGACCACTTTCCTTTCATTTACCTTGTCCATGTTCCTGTGATCCAAGACTAGAAGGCAAACAGAGTTCTCTTTTTACAACTGAGCACTTACCTTGGGTGGCCTTTCCTTCTGGGCTTCATTCATTAGGGCCTCCGTGTGAGAGTTCTTTTCCTCAGGAGGACCCAGAAAGGAGTCCTTCCTGCCACCTCATGGATCCTCTGCTAGAGTGGATATGAACCCAGCTGACGGAAGGGGAGTGTGTGCCAGAGGCTGCCAGCCGCTGCTGCCTCTCAGGCCAACTCTGACACAGGAGACCCTAGGCTGCCAAGTGGCCTGTGGTTCCTGTCAGGCAGGCACCCCATTGGGGCCTGGCCACAGAGGGCATGGGGCCATGTCTGTGCCTACAGGCAGTGCCACCACTGTACTGCAGGCCTCAGGTGGGCTCACGATGTTTTTTCTCCATTATGGTTTTTCTACCAGCATCTTTTCAGATGCTAACTTAAGTTTGTCATCATTCATCTATCCACATAAATACTTAACTGAAGCCTGATGTTATTTCCCTCCTACTCACAAGCATTCTAAGAATCCTGTTTATATTTTAGATGGTTTGAACTCATTTCTCTGCTGAAGACTGTAATGACTGTAAGAAAACAGATGCTATACCTGGGTACTTGGTGATTTACTTGTGCTTTAGCTGGTATCTTGGTTCACTTCGTGTTGCTATAATAAAATACCTGAGACTGGGTAACTTACAAAGCTTGCTTGGTATGTGATCCTGGTGGCTGGAGCACCCAAACAGCATTGGGCTCTGTCCTGGTGTGGGCCTTCTGGGCTGTTTTATGACCTGGCAGAGAAGCAAAAAGCAAAGTGTGCAAGTAAGGAAGAAAGAGACCAGGGCAGGGGCTGGCTTGCTCTTTTTTAAACACTTGTTCTTGCGGGAACTAATTGACTCCTCTCTGATCTGGTCTACTCCTGTGAGATGTGTTACCCGTTTATAAGAGCAGTGGTCTCATGACCTAATTATCCTCCATTAAGACCCCAACTCATCAAGATTATACCACCTCATCCTTCCACACCGGGAGCCAAAGGAACCTTGGAGGACACGCTGAAGCTGTATCCCAACTACAGCAGGTGGTAGTCAGAATGTAGTTTTGTTTATAGTGTAGTGCTCCAGGCCAGAAGCTCCATGTGCGGTACATGGCGGTTGTGATTGTCACTCAGTGACGGGCTAGTGAGTAAAGCCACTCCATAAAGCTGCTTCTGCAGCTACACGAATGAAGGTCATGTGCTGATGAGGAGCAGCATTGCTTGTTTGTGTTAAGATTACTGGATTTATGAATAGTGAGTGTGGGTTGGCCATTGTCACATGTCCCCTCCATGAAGAGTCCATCCAACCCAATATATTTTTAGAAAGAAACACATGGGTGATTACTGCCTTACTTTGTTTCCATTTCCTGCTTCTGATAAATTTGAAGGATGTTGGTGGTGAAATGAATCCTTTGGATTCTGCCAAAGGAACAGAAAGGAAGGCTGCAAAGCAGCATTATATGCATGGAGCCTTGACTTGAGGCATCTACTTTTTATTATGAGCATTTGCAAGGGTCCATAATATGTTTTTAATAATGATTAGAATGAGTAGGATAGGGGCTGGGGATTTAGCTCAGTGGCACTGCGCCTGCCTGGCAAGAGCAAGGTCATGAGTTCAATTCCCGATACCGGAAGAAAGAAAACAAACAAAGAATGAGTAGGATAGCAAATTCCCATATGCCCACATCTAGATTGCTAGATT
This sequence comes from Chinchilla lanigera, assembly GCF_000276665.1. Taxonomy (NCBI): domain Eukaryota; kingdom Metazoa; phylum Chordata; class Mammalia; order Rodentia; family Chinchillidae; genus Chinchilla; species Chinchilla lanigera. The sequence continues at coordinate 24,482,719 of NW_004955403.1, forward strand.
TATTAATATTTTGTGGTATCTTTATGGGAGCTTGTGTTTGTGTGTGTGTGTGTGGTATTTTAAAAGCACTGAGTATTTTAAAATCTGACAGTGTACGTGTATAAGACTTAGAGACATTGTCTTACAAATATACTATCCCCTTATCAGTTGGAAAGAATTAATGCAATTTTAATATCATCATTACCCTGTTTATATTTGAATGCTTTTAGTGTTCCCAAAGTATCTCTTTATGGTTGATTTGTTCAGATGAGAATCTAAAAAAAGGTCCACTGTGTGTAGGTCTATGATGCTAAGCTTCTGCAGATCCTAAACAGTAACCCCTATGTTTTTGTTTTTCTTCTTGCCATTGATGTGTTAAAAGTCCAGATTAGCTCTAGATATGTCCAAATGCTTGCCCTGGTGTCTTCGGGTCATTTATTTAGGAAGACAGGAGGGAGCAACCTCTGGGCTCCTCATTTGCATCCTAGCTCTGAGTGATTCATACTCTGGTTATTGGTGTTTCTTACTCCATACTGGGCCCGTGTACTGTACCACTCCCTAAGTATAGGGCCTGTTCGGCAGTGCAGAGCCTTCCCTTTTCTTCACTTTCAGCCGGGCTGTGTTAGTGTGAACATCAGACGACCTCTCCACACGGTAAAATGTCCAAACCAAAAAAGCAAAATGATTGGAACATCTTACAAATACTGGGAGAAAGAGGAGGCAGCGGGAGATAACAGCACTGCTTTCCACAGGGGGGCAGGTATGTGTGTCTGCACTGCTGAAAAAAAACTCAGTTGTTTTTCTGACCAGCGCTTGTGTCTTCTGCTCTCACATGGACAGAGGTGGGCATACGTGTCCAAGGAGAGGGAGGGCCGGCACATTCAGTGCCTCCGTACACAGAGTGTACAGCCACGCAGGGGCAGCGCGGTCACTGGGGTGGGGCGAGGGTGCTTGATGATGCCACAGGCTCTACATGGACGCAGCGTCACCTCACTGTTCCTTGGAATACTGGTCCTTGTTGAGGATGCTGACACATGAACACTCTTAAGTTTAGAAAGGAAGCTCATCTTTTACCTTTAAAAATAGTCTTTCTAGAAAACATCTCTGTGATACACTAACATGGTAGTTTTTCTGCAATATGAAAAACCTAGTTAATGTTTACATGGAGCTTAAAATATGTTTTGTCATTTGAACTATTTAAAAATGCACAGTTGAGTAAGATCAAGTACATTCACACTATTGTGTAGCCATCACCACCATCTATTTTAAAACTTTTCCCAGACTGCCAAAAGGAAATGCCACACTCATTAAATAGTCACTGCCTATTTCTTTCTCTCCTAACTCATGGCAACCACTGAGCTACTTTTAGACTCTAGATTTTCCTTTTCTAGATATTTCACATAAATAGACTCATTCAGTATCTGTCCGTTTGCGTCTGGCCTCTCTCTCTCAGCATAATGTCTCAAAAGTTCATCCATGTGTGCGCGTGTCATTACTTCATCCCATCCTTTGTGGCTGGGTGTTCCACTGCAGGCACATGCAGCATTTGTTTATCCATTCATCGGGTGGTGGGCACTTGGGCTGTTTCCATCTTTGGGCTTCTCTGAGTATTGCTGCTGCTTACATTGTGTGTCGGATTTTGTTTGAACAGCTGTTGCAATTCTTTGTTATCTGTTCAGGACTGAAGTTACTGGGGCACCTGACAGTTGTCTGTTTAGCTTTTTGAGGACCGTGCAAGCTGTTCTGCACAGTAGCTGTACTGCCTTACATTCCCTGCAGTAGTGAATAAGATTCTAGCTTTTCCACATCCTCACCAGTACTTTTTTATTTTCTGATTTTTTCTTAATTACAGACATCTGGTAGAGTGAGAAGTTTATTGTTTTGATTTTTAGTTCCTTATTGATTAGCAATATTTACTGTCTTTTTATGTGCTTATTGTATATCTTTTTTTGAGAAAGGTCTTTTGGGTCCCTTGCCATTTTGAAAGGATCCATAGTGGGTATTGCTGCCTGAAATCATGGCTTTCATGATTTCCTGATTTTTGCATGGTGTCCTTGAGAATGCATTTGATTTTGTGTGAGCATGTGCAGCTCCTTAAGATGATTTATCTTCCCTGTACTAACCTTGTGTCTCGCAAGGTAGACTTCAGGTTACCACCCCAGAGCTCTTTCTATGTAGAAAATGTATAACAGCAAATTCTTCAGGGTCTGTATCTCTTTAGCAGAAAGCTTTAGTTTGTGGGTGTGCACTTTAGGAAAATTCTCTGAAATCCGTTCTTTTTCCTTTGTATTAATTTTCACGTGAACATAAAAAAATTTGCACTGAGAGATTTTGTTTTCTGATTTTCATAGATATTAAAAAATAGAATTTGACTGACCCATATATATATGTATATATATTTATTTATTTTTATTTTAAAATTTTTTTTGGTTTTTTTGGGTTTTTTTCTGGCACTGGGAATCTAACTCACAACCTCGCACTTGCCAGGCAGGCGCTGTGCCGCTGAGCTAAATCCCTAGCCCCTTGACTGACCCTTTTCTAATCCACTACCTTTTGACTCACACCCAAGAAGACCCTGCTATCAGTTTGGGTGACCCAGAATGAACAAGGAGGGGTTTGTGAAAAAGTCTCTCTTTCAGTTCTTCTTTATTAATTGACTTTTAAAAATATGGCAGGATTTTCCCTTGTAACAGTTTTTGGGAAACTCTCCAACGTTCTGAAATATTTTCAGTTCAGTATTTGTCAATGATTCTGTGGAGGGGGATTGAGTCCCTTCTGGGACATCTGGAACCCCTTCCGATTTCTCTGTGTGAGACTGAAGTGATGGAAAATCCCCACGAACATTTCCTTTCCTTCCCCAGTGTGTAGTGCAGATCCTGTACCTAGCAATTACTAGAACTGCCTGAGAGCTTTTGAAAAAAGACAGTTTCCTGAGCTTTAATTGCCAGGAAACTGGCAGAACCTAAGTCAACAAGTCTGTCTTGGACAGGGAATCTGCTAAATCTAAAAGCTGAGAGACAATGTGTGGTATGAATATGGGGCCACCTAACCGTGGTTTTGAATTTAGACACTTTGACCATAAGCTCCTTGGCTAAGTAATTTGATTCTGCTCCTTGGTTTCCTCAACTGTAAAGTGGAAATTGTAACATAAGCTTAGATCATTAGGCAGTTGCAAAAACCAAAATTGAGCCCCATGTGGACATGTGGAGTCAAGCGCACAGTGCCTTGGGGACCTCAGTAACTGCTGGTGCAGTCAGAGGGCTGATCGCCCCAGCTTTTGCACATGTATTTTCACTATGCATATGACTTTGTTTCTGAGACATTAGTTTCTAATCATGAGTTTGCCAGGGTTCATTTAGGCAATTCGGAGTTACCTTCTCAGGGTATAGAAAGTCTGGTGTAAGGATTGTATTGAGGGACTTTTGGCAGAAAATAAAGATCATATTTCTACTTCTTGCTATTTCATGCAGGGCGGTAGACTTATAGGATTAGAAGGGTAGACAGAATCTTCTTTTTTTGTTGACTACACCAGACATTTGGTTGATGATACATAGTGGCCTCAGATGCATGCGAGTTTACTTTAGCAGTATAAAAGGTTGTGTGTTCTTTCGGAAAAGTACCTGATTTTTAATTTACCTAAGGCAGCTAGAGTTACTATTTACCAAATGACAAGAAGAAATTAAGTGAAAAGCACTAGAAGTTTCAGTTGTTTGCGAATTATTTGTGGTCCGCTGAAAGGGGAGAGACATGAATAATGCAACACATTTGCATATCCCAGATCCTCCCCTTTGACTTTGTAGTATATATATTCCTTCTCTGCCGGGCTGTGTAAGTCTGGTTCTTGCCCAGAGTAGACTGTCAAGATTTATGAGTCAGCCAGAAGTGAGGTTTAGTTAATTTAACTATAGACACTCAACAAACTCAGAGGTGCTTAGTGAGGACTCTCACTAGCAAGAACCCAGGCTCCTTCTGCCATGGTTGGCCGATCCTGGTGACTGCAGTTCTTCTTTACTTGTTCTTATTCTAGGAAAAGAAGATTTTCCAGATCCCGTGGATGCATGCGGCTCGGCATGGGTGGGATGTGGAGAAAGATGCACCACTCTTTAGAAACTGGGCAATCCATACAGGTATTAAAGGCCCTGCATCCCTATATGGAGACAGGCACTCTTGTTCATTTCTGTTTTCTTTACACATGTAAAATATCCTGGCTTATAGCCTCATGAAGAGAGTTATGAAAACCCTGTGACTTGTCACCAAGCACCTCCAGGACATATGAATACAAAATACATCCTTCAGAAGTGATGTTCCACCCGTCCTATGGGATCTTAGTCTTTAATTTTCCCATAAACGTGGTATTCCCATAAGTTCTCCATAGCTACCAGAGAAGTACAAACTCATTTGTTTTGGAGCTATAAACTTGAGTTGAGTTTAGCTTCCCAAAGGGTAGTCAAGAATACGTGTATTTATAACAATTTTTAAGTAGTGAGCCATTTTGAGGGCTGGACTTTTTACTTAATATTTGAATGTCAGAAGTTACTTCTGCTTGTTGGCTTTCCCACCCTTCCGGTCTTCAGTATCATTTACATTCATTCTTCATTCCACGTTTTCTCTCAGGCTGTCTGATAGAACCAAGGAGACTAATTTGTCCCAGTTTGCCTGAATCTGTCTAGGTTTTAAAAATAAAGTACCCACATCCTAAGAATGGTCTCAGTCTGAGACAAGTGGGGACATTTGGTCACTGTAGGTGGGGCCTGGAATGAAGAGGTTTCTTTGAACAACTTGTCTAGCAATACTGTGTTTCCAGAAACTTTTTTCTAACCATGTGTCTAATTTTTTTTCTCTTTTTCTTAACCTTTGGTTATTTTGTTAGGGAAGCATCAGCCAGGAGTAGATAAACCTGACCCAAAAACATGGAAGGCAAACTTTCGATGTGCCATGAATTCCTTGCCTGATATTGAAGAAGTTAAAGATAAAAGTATAAAGAAAGGAAACAATGCCTTCAGAGTATACCGGATGCTGCCCTTATCTGAACGACCTTCGAAGAAAGGTAAAGATATTTATTAACTATAATAGTGATCTCTTAATATATACCTTTATGGTTTACTTCTGCATCCAAAGGTACAAAACCTGTTCAGGCTATAGGTGACAGTTCCGCCTTTATCTTGCCTAGAAAAACGACTTTCAAGTCACCAAAAAAGGATACATTTGCATAAAAGATGCATTTGGAATTTTGATCTTGTGTAAATTAAAGTAATGGGTTCACTGAGAGATTCAGAGAGAATTTAATGTATGAATTTAATGTAGTGGGAAGTGTTTCTACATGCTGCATGAATTAATCCAAAAACTACTTTTTTGTTGTCACAGGAAAGAAACCAAAGACAGAAAAAGAAGACAGAGTTAAGCACATCAAGGTAATCTTCGGTTGTTCAGAGAGAAAGCCAAAGTTGTGACCATGTTTATGATTCCTATTCTGTTTCATAAAGACCAGAAATATGATCTCTGTGGAGTGTTTAGTCTTCTTTCGCTGTTGTGCTTTATGTGCTTTGTGTGTCTCCTCTTTGGCATGGACTCACTTGCAGACACAAGTACACATATCCCTTGCTCAGTCTGATGCTGCTGATATTCACTCAGGAATGAAGTCACAAATTCACATGGAGCTTGACAATCTGAAGCTTTTTCCTGGTCAATGCAACTCTTGGCAGCTGGTCACTTAGTTCCAACTAGGCTCCAACAACCGGCTCATTCTGATGCTAGGAAGTATATTTGCAGCTGTTTCTTCTTTACTATGTGTTAAATAGTATGCACTTCTATCAATTTTGCCATCACAGGCCATTAGTTGGAGGACATAGTAGTCAGCATAAGTGTAGTTCTCAGTAGATTATTTTTATGGGTCCACTGTAGAATGGTCTTTCTCACTGGCTTCTGTTTGCAGAAGAAACTGAACCACATGGTTGAGTGGCACACATCCAAGATCAGGTAGTTATTTAGAAATGAATTTGAAGGAGATGCTGAATATTCTGATTTACAATCTAGAATAGCTATTGAAGAAAAAAACTTCACTGTACACATAGCGTGATCTTTAAAACCAAGTCAGTAAGTCGAAATTTTCAGAAAAAATTCAAAATACTTTATTTCAGATAATACAGTTAGACTTGTGAAGATATTGTTTAGGGAATAATGGCAAAGAAAAAAATGCTACATGTTCGGTACAGACACGATATTTTGAGAATATTATCAATCTACTATTGATTGACTTCGTAGCTGCAGAACCTGTGGCTAAGAGGGCTGACTGTAGTTAGATTTTGAAGGAAAACAGAGAGATAGTCAAGTTTTAGAGATATTTACCTCGAACATGGAAAATAAATACTTTAGACAGAGTATTTTAGCAGTGATATTTTCAGTTTCACTTTCACTGTTTTTAGTTTCTGTCTTATTTTAAATATAGCATAGTATTAAGGCCTAATTTTTTTAAACTTTTTTTTTAAATTTTGAAATAACTTTATACACATAGGAAGGAGATAGATGGGTAAAATTTACTCAAAGACATCACCCCAATTTTGACATTAATCAGCTTCTGGCCAATTTTGTTTCATCTGTGCTTGTACCTGATGCCCAATTTTCAATATGAAATTGATCCATTTTGACCTACAAAAATAATTTTTTGTTTAGCTTAATATTTTGAAGGAAATTCCAAACATTTTATTATTTATTTCATGAATATGTAAGTATATACCTCTAAAAGGTAAATGCTCTTTAAAAATACCGCAGGATGGCCAGATGTGGTGGGGCACACCTGTCCTCCCAGTACTCAGATGGCTGAGGCCAGAGCACCAGTGGGAGTTTGAGGCCAGCCTGGGCTACATAGTTTAAGACCAGCCTGGACTGAGACTCTGTCTCAAAAAACCAGAAAAAAACCTTATAGAACCATTATTGTAGCTGAAAAAATTGAACAAATGACACTAATTTCTTATATCAAATATCTAGCCACTGTTCAGATTTTTAATTGTCTCATAAATTTATTATAACTTTTATACAGTTTACATACAGTTTTTGGATATGTCAGTTAAGATTTTATTTTACTCTGTAGGTTTTCCTAAATCATTTTTTTGAAAATACAGTTTTCCTTGCAGTTGAAAAAACAACTAATTGTTAGCTATGTATAGTTATCTACATTGAGAACTTTTAAGACCTACATTTTTATTAGTATTGTTTAGTCATAATTGTATAACTTTCCTACAAATATGTGATTTTGAAGAACTTACAGCATTCTTCAGTGTGACTGTTCATATTTATTATTTTCATAGCATCTAGCCCAGTGCCTGGCATAGAATAAATAAGGAATGCATATTTAATAAATGAGTGCATACATAAGCATTTTTTTGAATAAATTAATAAATAAAATATGTGTGGTGAGGAGGATGCAGATTTTCATATTTGCAGTCAATAGATAAATAAGAATGAAGTAATATGCTCACTTTTCCAAATGTCCAAATATATTCACCATAATTCACTGAATGTCAGATTGTAATCCACTGTAGTAAGATGCTCCATTATTTCATGTCTCTAAGAAAGAGAAACTGCTTTCAATGAAATGATGACCCACAGTTGACTATAAGGCAGGTCCTATTTCAGGGGTGTGGAAATGTGCAGCCTAGAATGAACAAGGTGAGGTGTTCTCATCAGTTAACACATTGGACTTGTAGTATCTTCCACATGGCCACTAGAATTAGCAGGTTGTGGAAGGCACAGCCTGGGGTGTCCTTCAGAGTAAGGTCCCCTTAAGTACACTGATGTGTGTGAGTGAGGTTCCCTCTCAGCACAGTGTAATTAGGAAATCCTTGTGTAATAAAGATATACTTAATACCTGAAGTGTGTCCCTCGAGGGACATTGTTCCTTCAGCGGAAGGCAGATAATTCGTCAGCTGTATGCACAGAATAACTTTTGCATGTAAATCTGCTTGCATGTGTCTTACAGTACAGTTGGAGAACATGAATAAGACCATTTGACTACCCAAGTTCTGGGATTCATGGCTGCTAGGGCCCTTGTGTTAACATACCTGTAGAGTATTTCCAAAGTTCATTCCTCAGATTGTATAGTCATGGATTCTTACTCTTAAGTCAAAACATCTAATCGCCAAGTTCATATGCCATGGACAAATATATAATTGAATGGATTTTTTCTACGGAGGAAATTTGTCAGTACAAACCTAGTGTAGTAACTACATATGAACACTAACTGTTGAGGCTAGCTCTTCTCAACTTTTTGGTTTTTTTCTTCTGGTACCAGAAATCGAACTCACGACCTCGCGCTTGCCAGGCAAGCACTGTACTGCTGAGCTAAATCCACAGCCCCCTCAACTTTTGATTTGAGTTGGATTGAAGTTTTAATTAGCAAACAGTGTTTAGAACGTGCTGGCCAGGTAGCAGAACTTTTCCTGGGTCACTCAGATCGTTTATCTCTGTGCATTTGCTGCCCCAGAAAATAGCTTCCCCAGGGCCCGTGGCCATGTGGTAACTTGGAAATGGTGCCTCCACATTCTCTGGAGCTTTGTGAGTCTAGCCCATGTACCAGTGAGTAATATTTACTTGAACTAGGCTGTGTGAATGAAACTGGATCTTAAGGAAAATAAAGCAAGGAAAACAGTAGTGAGCAGTACTCAACTGTACGTCGTCATTGTAAAAACACTAGTATGTTTTCAAAAATACAGAACAAAATGCTCTGTGGGGATTCAGACAAGGCTAAGAAGAAGAGAAAAAAGTAGGCAGAATACAGGGGTATTAGTTGACAATTCTGAGCCCCTCCAAGTGATAATTATTACTTCATTTGGTTTTCCTGGTTACGAACAGGTTATCTCCCTTTCACTCTTTTTAGGAAGTGGGGCCACAGACAGGTTTAGTCATTTCCCCAGAGTTGTACTGATTCACGGGGCTGGGAATTCAAGTCAGTCAACTCCACATTAGGAGGCACCAGTGCTTCTTAGTCCTCCGGAAGCTGTAAGAGCTGAGTCAGGTGATGGGAGTGGATGGGATAAAATGGTGGTGTTTCCTGGCACTTGGAGGTTCACAAGTGAAAGAAGGCTGAGAGATTATACTTGTTGCTCAGTCTTCCCAGGACAAGTCAGGAAGATGGTTTAATTGGAACAGGAGTTTGTGTGAACGAACAGTGGGAAATAAAGACCTGCAGGAAGGGTGGATATGAATGAATACTTTCTGCCTCAAGGATTGTTTGCAGATTGAAAGCGTGTTCTCCAAAACTATAGAGTGCTTCCAGATCAAAGCATTCGTGTTATGATGTATTATATTTAGAGGACCTTTGCCCTAAAGTCACGTGCTGAAGAGTTGGCCTGGGGTGTCTTAGTTGTGAATAAAGGCCCATGGGTAGAAGTTATAGAAAAAGAGATAATGGTTTGACAGAACTCTCTCATAGAGCTGTTGGCTCTAACAGCAACTTGAGCTGGACCGAATAAAATGCAGGGTGCTCTCTGTCATCATTCAGAGAGACAGGTGAATGGCCGCCTACCTGTAGGGACTGTTACTGCGTTGATCCCTGCCTTGGTTGGAAGAGGTCTTCAGCTTTTAAACTTTAGCTAGATGAAAACCCAGCCAGCAACCCGCTTGAAAAACAGATAAAAACAGGACCTCTTGGATGAAACAGGTTATCAGGTTTAACCTGCTGGCTCTGGTCCCTGCCTTTCTCCAGCTCTTGAGGGAACTGCTCAGAGCAGTTTGAGAGCTAGTTCTCTTATTTAAAGGTGATCTACTGAAAAGAGGCACAGTTAAACTGCTTGGAGCAGGTTTTCACAGCACCATGGAGTTATTTAAGAAAGGTCTTTCTGGTGGAGATTGCAGGGCATGGAGGGGAAGAGCGTCTGCAGCACATGTGGACAATGACAGTGGCGTTGGAGTGGAGAGGAGGAGATGTTTGTCCAGAGCCTGAAAGAGGCTGTGGAGGAAGAAGAAGGAGTGGGTTAAGGAGGAAGCCCCAGAGAGGGAAGGTTGGGAACGGTGCTCACTTGTGCAGAAGAGGGAAAGTTTAACTTTGAGCATGTTGAGCGTGAAATGGCAGAGAGCACTGTAAAGGAAACATCAAGCAGAAAGTTGGGTCTCACAGGCTACAGCTGTGGTAAGCGTTGGAGTCATAAATGGGTGGCCCTTTCCCTGACGTTTACAAGCACTGCAACTGTGTAGTCTTTACAGAGATGCCTTGTCCAAGAGAAGCTCTTTGAGATAAAGATGAGTCTTAGGCAGGAGAGGGAGGGAAGAGTGAGCTAAGGAGAGAAGTCAAAAGGGGAAGCTGCCAGGAGAGAAGGAAGAGAGGCAGAGTGATCTGGGCCCTTTCCAGGGAAAAAGGGAAGGACTAGGCATGTTCCCAGAGGCACTGCGGCCACTGTGGTATACAGTGTATCCCTTCACCCTGGTCCAACTCTGAGGCCTAATTTACAAAGCTTGGCTGGCAGCCAGAGATTTTTGTTAGCAGACAGAATTACAAAGGCCCTTGACTTGCTTTGTGCAGGTAATTAGGGCATTTTTGGAGTAAGAAATGAGTTGGGGACGGGAAATGATCTTATGGCCATTACATTGGGTCTCAGGGGAGGGGAGATTTAGACAAGGGCTTTGACATGGGGTTGAGACAGAGTGCACTTGGAACAGAGATGAGAGACTGTCCAGCAGAGCTGTCTGCTGTCCTTTAATTTAGGTTTACCCCAAGCTCAGATAGCAAGTCTTGCCTTGAGACCAACCAATGGCAGATTATTTTATGGGTCAAAAAAGGCCACCCCTGCCCTTGAACTCTCTTTGGTGCAGATTTGCTTTTGCTTAAATTGTAGGCCAAACCTTAGAATTTTTTTTGGTTTTGGTTTTGGTTTTTTCTCTGGTACCAGGAAACGAACTCATGACCTTGCGCTTGCCAGGCAGGCGCTTTGCCGCTGAGCTAAATCCCCAGCCCCCAAACCTTAGATTTATAATTAAAGAAAATTTTCTTGTGCCTAAATACTTGGCAGAGCTGGGCATGGTGGTACATGCCTGTAACCCCCGTGCTCAGGTGTGCCAGGAGGATTGCCATGAGTTTGAGGGCAGCCTGAACTACATAGACCCTGTCCCAAAAAAGAAAAACACTGTAAGTACTTGGCAGAATAAATGTACCATGGAGGTATCTGGACCGAGCATGATCTGCGTGGCTTGCTTTGGACCAAGAGGATGAGGAGTGGAGATAACTGCACGCTCTGTGATGTAGAGGAGAACCTGTGTTTAAACGGAGGAAGAGAACAGAGAGGAAGCTGACTAAGCATGAAGTGTGGCAGGTTACGGAGCAGCAGAGGGAGGTAGAGTTGAGACTGGGTAATAGGGGCACAGAGAGGACCAGAAGAGGAACAGATCACTCACGGTCTGCACTGTCCCTGTGCACATGTCACCTAGAGAACTTTACATCTCTTCTGAATTTGGGATCCTTGGATTTTAAAATACCTTTAGATATGGATAGCCCTACTTCTGATTATCGTGAAGAATTTGACTCAACATAGTGAAGACCTTTCTCTCATGGCCCTGTCATTCTTCATCCTGGATGGAGACCTTTCAGGAAGGGCTGACTACATTTTCACTTACAATTTGCTGTCTTGCCCTTCCAGAGTAGTTGTACAAGCGAGATGTTTTGCACTGAAGACTTAGAAACTAACAGTGTATTTTGAAGTGGGGGTAGGAAGAGTAAAAGAAGATTCGAAACAATCTATCTCCATTGGTAAAATGTTCTTGTTTCATTATGCTGCAGAAACAAACAGAATACAAGGTAGGGACTGGGAGTGTCAAACAATGATCCAGATAGTTCTGTCTCAGTCTCCATTGGAATGCATGCAGGATACAGGCTTTATTAAGACCAAGATCAAGAATTCCTAGAATTGAACCCTACTGTGTGACTAAAGACTGGGTTCAGTTCATATATTTCATCAGACTAAAAGCAGTGTGATCTTGGAATATTAGCAGTCTCTGAATTATGATTTTCTCAAGTGAAAAGTCATAAAAGTGTCATTTGCACTTTGAAGTCTTCAATTGGGAAGTCAGAATAATTTAGGTTTTGGGATATATATACATCTGACTGCTTCATTACTTTGATAAGAGTTAAAAATTGACTTAAAATAGCAAAAAGAGCTCATAAAAACCAGCATCTCTTTCTATAATTTCATAAGATACTTAGTTTTATTTTGAGATCATCAAGGGAGTAACAGTGAAATAATGAAATGTGGGGTGTAGTTGGGGAGGCGGAGACAAAAAAGGGCCACCAGGGAAGCCATTGACAGAGGAAGGTGCCATCAGAGAGGTAGGGAATCATCAAGTAACTCAGGACTGTCAAGAAAGGAGTGTTTGGTCCTTCCTGTTGGATGTCAGAGTATGAGTTCTAGGGAAAGGGGCTTGAGAAAAGGCCACTGGGTTGGGGAGAACAGACTTGTACTGATGACCTTGACTTGTATTGATAAATGGGAACATCTACTTAATAATAAGTGCTGTGTACACATTTGTCTCATTTAATCTGTAAAGACAACATCCCTGTGACATGGATCTTGTTATTACCCTCAGTTTATAACTCTCTGCAGTACCCTAAGAGAAGCTTAAAGAGGGTAAATAAAGTCCCGTACCTGGTCAGAAGTGGAGGAGCCAGGCTTTGTTCCCTGGTCTGGCTGGTTCCAGAGCCCATGTTCTCAGCACCTTTTTAGGAGATTGGTTCTGCAAGTGGAACAGAAGAGAAACTGTGGGTACTTACAAGGATGCAGGTGCTGAAGTAAAGTCAGAAAGGCCAACATTTATTCTGAAGTTTAGCTATAGGAAGAGAAAAACTCACAACTCAGGTCATAGGCAAGTGAGTGTTTTCCTAGGAAGGTCAGATTTTTCATGCAGCACTTAGAAAGGAAAGAAATGTACAAGGTGTTGGAGGAAACAAGAGAAAGCTCTGGACCAGTGGGGCTGTTCTGGGCCTTTCCTAATGTTTAACCTTTGGTACATCTGGTATACCACACAGTGTGCGATTTCTTTATTTTTTAACTGAGCTGAACAGTGAAGTAATGATTCTGAAGCCACAGTTGTCATGGTGGAAGTTTGCCTTCTGGAAGGCATCATGAAGGGGGAGAGTATTTCCTTTCCTTACCTGTGTAAGGAAACTTCTGTAAGATTTGGGGGCTTACCATGGATTTCAAGTAGTATATAAATAGGTAAGCATACTTACCATGCCTTAGATTGCTTGCCACTCTTGACTTTTCAAAGCACGGTCTTCTCTACTGCCATGATCCTCAGCTCCCAGTCCTATGCTCCTTCTGCCCCTCCACCCTCTTCTTTGTTTTGGATTCTTCAGGAATTGTTCTGCGTGACTTTTGTCTGGCTTATTGCTATCCTTGAAGCACATGCAGTCTTACCTTGAGAAAATGCTGTCCTCAAAATGTTGAAACTGAATATGTGCCTAGGACTGGTTTTCTAGGGGCTGGCCAGTACCCTGGGAGTGGAAAGTTGAAGTGCAGCTGAATGAAACAGATATTCAGAACTGTGAAGAGGAAAGAATTTATTCTCACTTCAGGAGTGGAAAAGGGTAGCCTCTTGGGCTGGGTAGGATATTTGGGCACTTAAAGGACATTGATGTGAAGCCATGGGTCTGGGGTTGAGCACCTGAACTTGGGCCAGAGAGAGCTAGTATGGCCTATGTTACCAGCCAGCTAACTAGTGCAGGATGCTGAAGGGGTTCAAGCCCATGACAAACCAAATGTGAAGAGACTCCATCCACAGCTTCTACTAGGTTCTTGTTCTTGGTCCAGTTGTTGAGGTAGAGTTTTTCTAAGAAGTAATGGCAGAGTAGAGGCCTGACTCCTGCGTTAGAGAGGAGGCCAGGAGTTGACCTTTCCAAGCTCTCCCTCAGAGAAGGAAGGAACACCTAGAATCTATGGAGTGCAGTGTTTTACAAGGATAGTTCTGCGACTTTGTTTGCAGAGCTATTGTTTGCAGCTGTAAGCATTTCCTAAAGGCAAGTGAGATGGGCTGGTACCTTTTCCTTGAAGGAAAATGAAAGAAACCAAACATCCAGCAGCACACTCTGCAGAAATGAGCTGCTTTAACTCCCTGCTAATAGCAAGAGGTAGAGGATGCATTTGTAAAAGGAACACAGATCATCCTGCTGTTACAGAAATTAGACAAAAGGTAGAGTTTAAGCTAAGAAAAACGAGGGGGAAGAAAGTGTTCTCAATTCTTTTTTCTTTTCTTCTTCCTAGCAAGAACCAGTTGAGTCATCTTTGGGGCTTAGTAATGGAGTAAGTGATCTTTCTCCTGAGTATGCGGTCCTGACTTCAGCTATAAAAAATGAAGTGGATAGTACGGTGAACATCATAGGTAAACTGTTTTGACATCTTATTTTTCATATACACAAGCAGCCCTCCAAGGTCTAAAATTTGGAAAACAGAGATCATGAAATAAAATAGTAGGAGGAAGTCTTGGAGCCATTTTAGAATCCCAGTTCCAGTCCCTAGATTTCAGGACTGAAAAATAAAGGCCTTTGCAGATCATGTAAAGGAACTTAGACGTGTCAGTCTGAAGACTAGAGTGACTTTCAGGAGAAAGGTTTTTCTCCCCTAGGGGCTCATGGTTAGCTCATCTTTCACTATGTAGTCATGAACAAATGAGTAATTCATTTAATTTGGGAACCAACCCGAGGAAAAAATGTCCTTCTTAGCCCTTTCAGCAACGGTTCTGTGCACCCCGATACAGACGTGGCGCTCACTTTATAGGCTGAGAAGCTGAGGCACAGAATCTTGCTGACAAAGGGCACAGTCTGATTCAACAGATATTTTTGAGCACTGTGCACACAGCACTCAGTGCTGTGAACAGGAAGTATAGAGAGGAACAACACAGGCCCAATTCCTATTTTCATGGAGAGATGCAGACTGGAAACAAACCCACAATACCCACCGCATTCCCATTTGAGGTAGGTACAGTGAAGAAAAGAATAGAGCAGTGAGGGAGAATAACCTGGCAACAGATTTAGACTGGGAGTTCTCGGGGTTAATGAAAATGGGCTGTTGGGGGAACTGCAGGTGGTGTAAGGGGCAGACACAATCCCGTGGGACCCCGGGTGGGAGCACGTGGAGAACAGAAAGGAGGTCAGTGTGGCATAGCATAGCAAGCCAGGTGAGACGCATGAGGGTGTCACAAGAGGTCTCCCTCAGAAGTAGTCAGCGGCGTCACAGAGACTTTGTAGGTCCTGGGAAGGAGGTTGGGTTTGATCTCAAATTACTGAAGGGTGTGTTGTTAAAAGAGTTAATCAAAGCATAACATGGACGGTGAAGTACCTGGATATTCACATATACCCGATGCAAACACCACCCTTGGTGGGCTTTAGGCAAGGGGTGAGAGCCACGAAGTGCACCTTAGTAGACTCCCACTGGGATGCAACGGTGAATAGATGGTGGTGACCCTTTATAAGACAGAGACCTAGAAGTGAACTTCGCTCAGCTTTGAAGCCAGAATCCAGAGCTGAGGCTTTGTGATCCTTGGGTACCTTTGGTTCATAAAACTGCTCCAGTCAAGGCTTCTGATGTTAATAAGAACCAGAGAGATCAAAGTGCTATAAAAGTAAGCATCCTAGCTGGTTGCTTTTATTTCTAGGATCTCACTTGAGCACAATCAGGAGGCACGGCAAGTATAGACATCCATATCCCTCCCTTGCCCTTGGTTTTGGAGTTGTGGAAGTACAATCACACATCAGGGCCATTCTGCACACTGAGATCTTTGGGGGAATGCGTGTGTATGAGGGATGAACCAGCAAGGCAGATTTAGCCTCGTTTTCCCCACAGACATTTCCATCACCCAGTAAATTTTGAGATGGGATCTCTCAGAGACCAAGCATTCTTCTCAGTTCCCAGGGAGGAAGCTGAAAACTGAGTCCCTCTGAGGGAGGTGACTTGCCTGACCTATAGCCAGCTGTCTTCCTTCCAGAGTCCCTTCTCGGCTTGGCCCCTGCTTCTTCTCACCACCTCTGTGGTGAGATCATCACCTTGCAGTTTCTTCCTTGCCTTACCTTCCTCAGCAGGCAGTCCCTAGAAAGTGCATGGATGTCCCATGTTAGCCCTTTCAAAAAAGGAAGCTGTTTGTCAAACTCCAGCACGTTTTCTTCCGACTCAGCTTATTCTGAGTGGGTTGGTTTGTTTTTGGAGTACCTCTTCATGTATGCTGCGAAGTCGGCCTCAGACGATATGCCAACCCAAAGTGAGAGCTGTAGTGGGGTCTTCCTTATCCATTTCAGTGTTATTTATTTGTGTACTTTTAATTGATAGATGAGAATTGTTGTGTATGGGATTCAGTGTCATGTTTTGATCTAAGTATTCACTGTTGAAGGATTCATTGAAGACACTCCACACCTCTGTCACGTCACCACCTTATTTTTTGAGGGTTAAACAATGTTTAGAAAATTTACCTTTTAGCAGTTTTGAAATATACGTAACTGTTAACAAAAGATCATTAAATATACAACAGATCACTAAAGCATACTTCAGTGTACGTGTGCCTCCGAGCCCTTCTGATCAAACATCTTCCTTCTCCCCAGCCCTCCTCCCTGGTGCCCGCCTCCAGAACCACCTGTGTTCTCTGTTTCTGTGAAGTAGCTCCTTTAGATTCACGTATGGGTGAGGTAAAGCAGTAGTTCTCTTTGTGCACCTGGCTTATCTCACTTAGCATAATGTCCTCCAGTTCTATCCTGTCTCCCCCTTCTAATCATTTTGGTTGAGCCTTCAGCTCACATTTTGAGGGTTAAACAATGTTTAGAAAATTTACCTTTATGTTAGGTTTTTTTTTTTCCCCCTTTTATATAGATTGATGCTACTTGAGGCTGGTATGTGTTTAGTGAGTCAATACTCTCAGACAAAGTGGTCAGATTTGGTCAGATAATAACCTATTGGATAAACCAGGTGTGGTAGTGCATGCCAGTAATCCCATCACTTGGGAGACTGAGGCAGGGGGATCATTGTGAGTTTGAGACCAGCCTGGGCTACAATGTGAGCTAAAGGCCAGCCTGAACTGCATAGCGAGACCCTGTCTCAAAAAGACAAAAAAAAAAAAGCCTATTGGATAAAATTCTTTTTCTGGTCCTAATAATAAATTCATAATGACTATAAGCAAAATGAGCTTGAATATAACTTTGCATTGATTGGAGGCCTTATGAATGTATGCATGTGAAGTACATCCATGGAGTATTATAAGGAGCAGGGTAATGTTCAGTTATTGGTCACGATTGTTCTGTCTCCAACTTTGAACCCTACACAGAGCCTTTACCCAAGGCCTCCTGCCTGATTATTAACTAGCCATCTTAGTCCACGTGATTTGTGGATAAACATGGGATTCAGATCCCAAGGCCACTGTGGCATTTGAGATACTCTGTCTCTGTCTCCCTTTATCTTGCATAATGGTTTATTTAAAACTGACACCTTTTCTTGCCTTCACTTTGTTTCTAAGACATTTCCTTTCAGCTTTGTGCTTGAGTCCCAGTGTGAAAGCCGTGAGGTGATTGCATCCTACTTCAGTGAGCATGTTTATAAGATCAAAATTAGGAGCCAAACTGTGTACGTAACAGGATAGTTTTTTTTAAATGTTGTCTGGAGGATTTTTAGCTAGGGAAATGGTCTAGAAATCAATACCCGAATTCAGCTGAGGCTAGCCACAGGTAGATTTGCATTCTGGACAGGGGTGGCTGTTTTCCTAAGCAAATAACAGTGTGTGGAAAATGTGAAATGTACTGTTGCCCTGACAAATGAACTCTTGTTTGATTGCTGTAATGTTTTTGCTTTTATTCTTGCCACAGCAGGAGCACACAACCACACACACACTCACATCAGAGGGCTGTGTCCTGTCCTTGCTGCCTTCTCCATTAACAGCTGGATGTACTTTCAGACTCAGCCAGCTGTGCACCCCTAAGGCGTGCTGTCTTCTAAGGTTCCTGAGCCTCTGTATGCCGAAGTACCCAGTTTAGCATCCCAATGACCTATCTCTGCCTTCCCTTTAAGAGGAGGGAGGGGAAAAAAAACCTCTTTACTGTTATTTTTACTTTTCTTTAGCCCTGAGTTTTTGTTGTGTGTGTGGTGGCTTCACAAGAAGCCAGCCACGTGTTGAATTGTTCTGAGTCCTCGCTGACCCTTTACCCGGGTAAGGGCACTCTTCCTGAGCTCTGTGGAAATGACCTCAGGCCAGTGGAAGAAGGTTGCAGGTGTGGGCCTTCTGTCTGACTGGCCAGGCAGCACTTTATAGAACCATTGTGTTTCTTGATAAAAGGTAACCCCACCCTGCAATAGAGCAAAGATTGCTTGGAAACTGTGGAGACTGTTCATCACCGAAGTACACACAGCTGGCCGAAGTGACTAGACACATTGCCAGTGGGAAGTGAGGCATTTTGGATTTTGTCTTATTTTTGGCTGCTCAAGGTACACTGTAGAGGTCATTCTTTTCTGGCAGTTGCCTCTAACTTGACTTTTTCTAAAGCAAAATTCAAGTAGCTTTGTTAGCCCAGCCTGGAAACCCCAATATCAGCAGAGAAGACTGAAAGCATGAGAGAACAAATTCACAGCTTAGAGGGTTAGGGAACCCATGAGGTCTCACAGAATTCAAGGATGGCAGCCTCTGCCACCAGAATTTGTGTAGTTTGAAGGATGATGATACCAGGCTGCCGAGGTATCCCTTCTCATTCCCACTGTCCCCTGGTGTTTTGCATTTTCCTGATAATTAAAAAGTGAAATTGCATGGACAAAGTAGAAAGTAGCTTCAGGAGGATCTTCACAGGGAGGGCACTCTGTGGAAGGGGATTGTCCATCTCACTTCACTGCGATGGCAACTGTGCTTTGGGACTCCTGGAAGGGCCAGGTTACTCCCCGTTAGTGGTAGGGGCCAGAGACAAGGCATGCAATTGTATGGGCTCCCCTGGAAAAGTCCCAGCAGTATAAAACTATGTGATGTGTGAGCCGAGATACCCCGATATCCTCAGATGCAGAAGTCATGGTGTACTTTCTTTGTCTTGGGTACATTGGGTCTTGGAAGACATGGTTTTTCAGTTGGGCAGTGCTCACGTGCTGACCAGGAGCCGCGGACTCTGGAGCTTGGCTGTTCTTTTTTCAATCTTTTCATCCATCTCCTTCTCGTTTTGACACTGTTTCTATTTCTACCTGAGCTCTGCTTTCGTTTTCACAGAGTCACTTTAACATGCTAGCATTACCGTGTCATCGTGGTCCCCTAGGCAAACAACGGAGTCCCCCTCCTTTCTGGTGTCACCTGGTCCCTGTCCACCAGGGGTGTGTGTGTTTGTGTGTGTGTGTGTGTGTGTGTGTGTGTGTGTTGAAATAGGGTTTCACTGTGTAGTCCAGGCTGGCCTTGAACTTGCTGTGTAGTCCAGGCTGGCCTCAAACTCATAGTGGTCCTCCTGCCTCAGCCTCCTAAGTTCTGTGACTACAGGTGCCTGTCACCACACCCAGCTATATACCACTTTTTAAACTTCACTTATTCTGAAAAATCTGACCTGTAGGTGGGCAATTGTCAAGAAAGTGGAGCATCCACCAAAGCTCCAGCAGTTCTACTGAAAAGTGAGAACGATGATGTCTTACCCAGATTTCTGCTCCCAGATTGCTGACCCTAAGAAACTGATTATTTCTACTGAATTTTTACTATGATGCACTGTTGGTTCCATTCTGTGCAACACATGATTCTGTTTTCTAAGGGGGGAAAAGTACCCACTGCACCAGCCCCTCTTCCTTCCTCCTGCCCCCGCTACATGTGGAGGTGGGGAGTGCTGCAGGGGCCCATGCAAGAATGGACCCTTCCCTGTCGCTGAGCTGACTGACCCCACCATGGCCGTATCACTCACTACTACACAAAGCAAGAGTGACTGTGGTTTTTTTTTTTTTTTTTTTTTTTGGTTTTTCTCCGGTACCGGGAACCGAACTCACGACCTTGCGCTTGCCAGGCAGGCGCTTTTGCCGCTGAGCTAAATCCCCAGCCCCTGACTGTGTTTTATAAAATACAAATCACGGCTGTTCTTACAAAGACAAGAGCACTAGATTAGAAGTTAAAGAACTTGGATTCTGGACCTATTTCTGAAGTTTTTTGTTTCCCATGATCTGAGGCAAACTTCCCTGATCTTTCTGAGACTTATTTATGTATAAATTGGAAGTAATGCATATATTATTTATAAAATGGAAATATGTTAAATTATATATGCAGACATAATTTCCTATTTATAATTATGTATGCATTTTACGTATGAATTATATATAAAATGGAAATAATAAACTGATCCTTCCCATCTCACAGAGTTGTGAGTATCCAAGGAAATATACGGCTAAATTGTTCTTTGTTTAGTGGTAAAATAATACAATTATGATTATATTATCAAAATCATATTAAAATATATGTGAGTAGGAAAAGCAGCCTCTGCCTGTGCTGTGTTATCAGGACTGGTATTAACAGTCTCCATAACTAAGGAGAAATTTCTCCCTCTGGTTTGAAGCTAGTGGTCTGATTTTTTATGCCCTGCTAGTAAGTTTACCTTTTGACCTTGCAGCCACCTGGCCTGTAGGGTTCAGCTTTTCAGCTGTAATGTGACAGCCCAAGGCACTGCCAAGACTTTTCTGTATCTACTAGTCTCTGCTTCGAAACACTTTCTCTGAGCATGGGAGCAACCTGCCTTCTCAGTTAGAACCCTACACAGAGTCAACAGTGTTAATAAAATAGGAATGACCTTTGAAGCAATCAAACTGGTCCATCAGTAACCAGCCATGAATAATATTTCAATTCTCAACAACTAGCTTCAGATAAAGTTACATTCTTGTAGGTGACTTTCATGATGTGCTGACCTTACTAAGCTTGAGGAGCTGGGTGAATTCCTAACTCAGCTAACCACTTGAAAATTTCCCTGGCACCCAGTAGAGAACTATTGAAAAGAAATTTCACCATTGGTTTTGAGCCCAAAGTTTTATTAAGGTGAAATCTGAAAGGTTTTATCCCAAGAGGGGCTTAGAAATCCGAGGGTAGCTCAATTTGGATTTCATTAACTCTTCTGTTATGGAGACTATGTCACTAAAGATTTGAAATTGGGGTCAAGTAAAGCTGACCTTGAATCCTGATTCAGCCACTTACTGGCTGTCCAAACTTGAATTGGGGACCATAGTTGTGCCTTCCTGGTAGGGTTGGGAGGTTTTTTGGGGGGAGGGGTGTTAGGGGGAGACAAAGGTATGTGCTAAGAAAGAAAGAAAGAAAGGAAGAAAGGAGGAAAGAAAGTTTGGTTTTGTTGTTGTTATTTATCAGTCAGGTTACCGTCTAGCACCAGAGAGTTACACAGAGAGAGAGAGATCGGTCATGGTGTGGAAGCACATCCAGAACACATCTCAGATGATGGGATCTCTCTGCTTCTCTTGTAGGCTTGACTTGAAAGTTGGAAAGCTTCTAAAGTACTCTCAATGTTCAGATTTAGAGAAGTGGCCATTCCTTTGACAAGATACGATATATACAAATAAAGTGATAAATAAGGATATGTAGAGTTAACTAGCAACAAGGTTGCTTTCTGAGGCAGAAAGCCAGGAAATGCCACAGGATTGTTTCCCATTGTAGTTTGGGCTGAGCTCCAAGGACAGGGAGTGAGAGGCGCTCCCCGGAAAGAGGTCAGTCTGTGCTGGAAGGGTCAGGAAGGGCTCCAGAAGCTGGGGCTATTCAGAGTGTTGCCCATTGTCCAGCCCCCACTCTAATGGGGCTGCCTCATAGAAGCCTTGGATTTCTCACCTTTCATGCCTTTTATCTCTCCCCTTCTGTATCTTTCCTTCTTTTCACCTAGTCATTGCCTTAAACTTACTCTCTAGATGATTACTTACTGGCCTGTCACTCGCTAGACTTCTTACAAACTTACTCAGGTCTCCACGATCTTTCCCAGCCCTTCTTAGTATTTGCTGGATAACCATGCCTGTGTCAAGCAGGTGCTCTGCAAAGCTTTCTTAGTTGAATAACAAGTTGGGCATTGAGGGAAAAACCACTTAGGGAAAGAATCATTGGTGGGAACAACAGGACAGGATTGAGAAGATACTTGAGCTGCTGCCGTTGTTCGTAGTCGTGACTGAGCTTCTTGTCTCTGTAGGGGGCGGTGCAAAGAAGAAAGGCATTTTGGAGTACTGCATATTAAAGTAGCTTTGGTTTAAGTGAAATGTGTATGAGATCCTAACTGCCTAAATGTGCAGGTATTATTTTCTGTCCCTCCCTCCCTCCAAACACGCACACACGCATGCACGCACGGGGTAGCATAGGACTTTATTTTGTATTCCTGCTATGTTATTTACTGGGGAGAAAAAGCTGAAGAAACCTAAGAGAGATAAATATCAGCACTCAGTCCAAGTCCAGTGAACTGTGTAACTGATGCCCTTGCACTCAAATAAGATAGTCCAAGGGATGAAATAAGATTTTGAGAGTTCACCTGCCATATGTAGTCTGCCTTCCTTTTCTGTAATTATATCCCCGCCAGGAAACCTACACAGCCTCCAATTTCCTTTCTGTTCTGTGTGCTGTGGCTTTGGAGGCTCTGCTATCACTTCCCAGTCCTTTTTTCCAGCCTCTTCTGTCCCTTCTTTTCTTTATAAATGAACGGCTGGATTCCTACCACCCTCTGAGACCTTCCCTGTGTAGAAATCAAGTATCAGTTTCACCCCTCCACCTCAAGCATTTGCAACAGAACTTCCTCACAAACAAAAATACTTCAGCCAATAAGACACTTTGAGAACAAGGCGCATCCACGACCACTGACCTCTCCCCCAGCCTGGAAAACGGTCCCTGCTATCTCACCTGAGCATCCTCCGGTTGCAGAAGGAAAGAAGAACAGAAACAGAACGCAGAGCTCTGCGCAGCATCCAAGCTGTGTGAATTTGGACAAGTCAGTCTGCCACCCTGTACCCAAGTTCCTCTGTAAATAATAAGACATCGTGTTATCTTCTTTATTCATTGGAGCCAGTTTTCAGGGACATTTCATGCACTCAGCTGCCAGCAGCAGTGTGAAGTCGGTTCTGTTTAAAATTAGAACAGGGCAGATTCAAAACACAATGGACTATCATTGCTTACCTATAAGAATGGCTTAAAAAAAACAAAAACAGTGACAGTACCAAATACTTGTAGAGACAGAGAAAATAGATAACTCAGACTTTGCTGGTGAGAATATGAAATGATGAAGCCACTGGAGAACAGTTTGACAGTTTCTTATAAAACTAAACATGCAATTTCCATATGAGTCAGCTGTTGCACTCTTTGAGTATCATCTGTCCTAGAGAAATGGAAGCTTATGTTCAGTAAAGCACAGACTTTCATAGCAGCCTTCTTTGTAGTAGCCAAAGGCTGCTATCAATCCATAAGTCTTCCAGTGGGTGAATAGTTCAACAGATGTTTTATACCCATACCATGGAATATCACTCAGCAATAAAAAAGAACTAACTCTTGATGCACTCAACAACTTGAACAACTCTCCAGGGAATTATCTGGGGTACAAAAAACCAATGAGTTACTGTATTAGTCCATGTATGTAGCATCCTGGAAATGACAAAAATTATAGACACAGGGAACAGATTTTTGGTTGGCAGGGATTAGGGACAAGGAGGTAGAGGGGGAGGTACTAAGGAAGTTGAATGTAGTTACCAAAGGGCAACAGGAGAGGTACTCCTGGTGGTGGAACTCTTCTGTATTTTGACTGTGGAGGTAGGTAGATGAAACTACTTACGTGACAAAATTGGGTAGAACTAAGTTCACGTGTACACCTACAGGCATAAAAAAGTGCCAGTAAAACAGGCAGTCTGAACAAGATGAGAGATTTTTATCAACATCAATATTCTGGTTGTGATATTAGACTGTAGTTTTGTATGTTTTTTTTGTTTGTTTGTTTGCTTTGTTTTTGAGACAGAGTCTCACTATGTAATGCATGCTGGCCTTGAACTCAAGGCGATCCTGCTGCCTCAGCTTCCCAAGTGCTGGGATTACAGTCATTCACCACCACGCCTGGCTGTATGATGTTATCATTGGAGGAAACTGACTAAAGGGGCACTCAGAATCTATTATTTCTTGTAACTGTATGTGAGTTAATAATTGTCTCCAAATCAAAAGATTAATTAAAAATCATTAAGCTGATTCAGAGCCAGAATTACTGGAAATTCATCTTATCTGCATTCTGGGGAGTTAATGCTTTTAACGTTTGTTAGAATTGGAAGCCTGATTATATCGTCGTTCTGATATTTTGGCCACAGTCATATTCTGAGCAGGAAGAAGATTGGGAGTGTGAAGGCGACGCCCCACTGCTGAAAATAGCACAGTGGAGTGGGTTTCTGTGGCTTTTCCTCCTCGCTAAGGTTCAGTGATGTCTCTCTAGACCACAGAATCCAGAAAATGAGCACAGCACCTTCTTTTAGAGCAGAAGGAGCGAACAGAAATAGGTCAGATTCAAAGCACTGTCCTGTCAGGCCTGGGGCTAGTTCTGGATGCAGCCTGTAACCTCGGCTGTCACTGGGTTCAGTTTGGGACTCTGCTGCACTGGGTAGAACACTGCCACCAGGACATGTGACTGCAGGCATCCTAGGGAGAGACCTCGGAGCCCAGGCACTGAAAGCTGTTTTTCTAGAGACATTCACTCAGAACTCAGGTTTGTTTTCCACCTTCCTGGCAGGCGACCTGTGGCAGCCAGGAACTTTATTCCTGGCTGGTGATCTGTCTGTGTTGGAGATTTTCTTTCTTGAAAGTATGTCCTGGAAACTGTGAAGTCGGAAGACTGCGTTGCATGACGGCTTCCGTTTCTTTGAAGTTGTAGGACAGTCCCACCTGGACAGCAACATTGAGGATCAGGAGATCGTCACTAATCCGCCAGACATTTGCCAAGTTGTGGAGGTGACCACTGAGAGCGACGAGCAGCCGGTCAGCCTGAGTGAGCTCTACCCCCTGCAGATTTCCCCTGTGTCTTCCTACGCAGGTAAGTGGGCAGGAGGGGACCGTGGGGACTGAGTGGGGAACGGACCAGGGCCATCCCTCAGTCTAGTGTCATCCCGTGTCACTACACAACAAAGAATCTGTCTTCTCTCCCGGGAACTACTCTTGCTAGTGTTACTCTTACTTTTCTTTTCTGTGACCAACATCTTCATGAGCACTTTTGCTCTCAGTTAGAATGCACGGCCACAGCATTATTTTACTTGATTGCCCATAACATGTTCATTCATAATGAACAAATAAGATTTCTTGGGAAAAGTGGTTCATCAGGGTATAATCTGTTCATATAAAAGTGGCAGAATGTGTTAGTGGAATCTCAAATTTGTCGGGTTGGATAGAATCTTGGAAATCATCTCTTCTAGTTAATCCCTTCATTTCAGAGAGTGAAAGGACTTGCTCTGGATCCCACAGCCGGTGTGTGGGCCAAGATTTGAACTCAGCTTTCAACCCTTAGTGTCATCACTAAGTCCATTCCGTTCTACTAGATTTACTTGTCACTCCCACGCAGTTTCTTGCTTTCTATTTAGTACAACTTTGAACTGGGCCAGGCAACTGAGCGCCTGTCTAATTCCCAGTGGAGTTGGCCCCATAATTGCAGGAATTGGTCCAGACAGGGTCACAGGATTGGAAGCAGATTCGGAAGATGCTGGCTCCTTTTCCCACCGGCATTACGTCCTCTCACACTCTCTTCCTAGTCATTACCACTCAGTCATAACTAGGAAATGTAAATTCTGACTCTGTTATTGCTTGGAAATATTAAAAATAAAAAGTAGAGCCCCTCTCCTGGGAAGCACAATGAGCTCTAGTAAATGGCTCAGCGGGCCTTCCCAGCATTCTAACGTGTGGCCAAACAGCATTTCCTCCAGTTAGGGGCCGCCAGTAACTGGCACTGAATGGGCATGACAGTTAGAGTGGGTTCGAATGAGTGGTTGTTTGTACATTGCCGGCCACCAGGTTAACTCATAGTTCTTGAGTGCCAACTCTTTTTTAAATTTGTATTTTTTTTTGTGGTAAAATACATATAACATAAAATTGGCCACTTTTAAATGCAAGTTCAGGGCAGTAAGTGCATCTGTGTTGTTCAGCTGTCCTCACTACCATCAGCCCCAGAACTCCTTTCGTCTTGCAAAACTGGAGCTCTGTGCCCATAAACAGGAGCTCCCCATTTTCCTTGTCTGCCCCAGCCATGGCACCCATCAGTCTGCTTTCTGTCTCCATGAATCTGGCTACTCTAGATAGGTCTGATTTCACTGACCCTGCACCCTAACTTCCTTTTATGTTAGGAGCATAACAGGACTGAGAGAAAACACCATGGCTCCAGGAAATTTACAACCTGTCAATCAGGACAAGTTTGTCATCAGTTGTTCATTCATCAAACATATTTTGAACTCTTATAGGTACCAGTCTTTTCTGGGTGTTAACCAGTTTCCAATGACTATATTATTTATTACATGTGGATTCAGTTTATTATGCTCTGAGAATTATGCTAAATGCTTGGTATTGGTTAACTTGCTTATTTATCAAGAGAATAACCTTCCCAGCCAGGGTACCATCCTTATACTCTTTTTAAAAGCTGTCCAGGGCTGAAAAACTGGCAGAACAGATAGAATCTATGTGTAGCTGTGGCCAAGGCCTGTTCTTAACCCCTGCATGCAGTGGTGCCCTGGACTCATCAACACACCACGGTCTCACTTGAGTTTTCACAGGCACCCGCTGAAGGAGGTGGAGCAGAATGTTTATGCCCTAACTTTGCAGTAGCAATCATAGAAATAGGAAGTGCCGTGCCATTTGACTTGTACTTACGTAGCTATGGTTTAAAAATTCACACCATTTCTTCTATGCCATGTTGGTGCTCGCATTATTACACTCAGGGTACTTGTGTGTTTGGGGGTTGAGGTGGAGCTTTAGAACAGCCTAATGTGTTTATCTGTTAAGACTTTTTTGAAGTCTTCTTGAAAATTCTGAAAGACCTCCTCTTGCTGTTCATCAGCAGTGGCTTTTGCTTTAGCAGAAGAATCCTGAGAACAGCTGATCCATGCAGAGAGAAATGAAAATTTCATTACCTTTTTCAGGATATTTGCATAGATTTCTCAAGAGAGATTAAGTGCCAGGAAGGCGGGCAGCAGGAGGCTTTGTTAGAGCCTGGCCTTTGGTTCTTACCATTGATTTCATTGTCTGAATTCTCCAGAATCTTTTAGAGCCTCTTATAGGATAGAGTCAAGATGTTCCATCACTGCTACTTTTGTAGAACTTACACAGAAGAAAATTTGATGTTACTGACCATGGCTAGGTGGTCTTTTGCTCAGGAATCTATAGTGTTCTGCTGGGAAGGACAGCTTTCTGTGCTCACCTTTCTTATTTGGTTTCCCAATAGAATAGGCTGTTTGCCTATTCTTCCTAACAGACTTCCTTTGTGCAGGCCATTCAAACCAAAGTTCAGCCGCCTCTAACCACCTTTATTCACCTGTTTAAGAAGCTTTTATTTGGAGACTGTTGTCTAGTATTTTTTTCTCCCTACTGATCATTGAAATTTAATCCCAGTAGTATTATAGAGGCACATGAAGTTTTGCAATTCTGTCTTCTCCTCTGTGATTAAATATCCCGGTGAGAAAGAGTTTCTTGGAGTGAAAATACATGTGCAGAGTACTTTTTAAGACAATATATAATCTTAATTTGATTTATAAAATTGTTATACTGGGGAAAAATGTTCCAAAGTCCTATCTATAGAAAGCTCCAGAGGATAGTCAGTTTATTTTTTGTACTTATTTATTTTTGTAGTTCTGAGGGTCTCACCCAGGGTCTGATGGGCAAGTGTTCTACTACCGAGCCACACCTTCAGCCCTCATTTTATTTTATTTTATTTTATTTTTTTGGTTTTTCTCCGGTACCGGGAACCGAACTCACGACCTTGCACTTGCTAGGCAGGTGCTTTTGCCGTGAGCTAAATCCCCAGCCCCCTCATTTTATTTTTGAAGGTTCATCTTGAAGTGGCCCGTTGCCTGATCTGTGGTACTGTGATTTGATTAGGTTGTTGGTGGTTTAGTAAGAGACAGTCACAATAACATTTGGAAGGAGAAGAGGTGGAAACTAGGCTTGAGGATTCAGGAAACATACTACAAAGGATTAACTAATTATAATAAAGCGAGTGGAAATATTATTGACCAGTGAGGGCTTTGCGTCATTATACAAACCATATCAGGCTTGCGTGTCGTTGGGTGGGACAAAGATACATTAGCTTCCAGTCTAAGAGGACTCTGTGATGAACTGTTCGGCTGAGTCATCTAGTGAAGTAACTCAGGAATTTTTGATAGGAAGAAATCCTTGTTTGATTTGGTTGAACAGAAGCCTTTCAGTAAATGTAGTAGATATATTTACCACAAAAAATGCTTTCCATAAGCTGCATCATCTCCTTTCCCGTAGTAGTCTGAGAAGGTTTGACAGTACACATACTCAGGGAGGGGTTAAAAACCCGGCTGCAGTGCATTGTAAAGCTGAGACTAGCAGAGGTGCTGCTCTCAAAGAACCTTTGAGGTCATCTGATGCAAATGTCTCCCTTCCTTCTGAGCCCAGCCGCCTTTGGAAACAGACCAGAGAGGTTAAATGAGTTACACAGATACTTGTTACTGCTGTGTCAACACTTTCCACTCACTCAGACCGTGCTTGTGAAGTGCTCCATTTTTTTTATTCTATTGTATTCAAAGTTAGTTTTAAAAAAAAAACTAATTAAAAGGGAAAATGAAACAAATACTCATGGCAGTATTTCAGCGGTAACATTGATCTCAAAGCAGCAGCTGCAGTGAACTCATTTGTCATAGAAGAAGTCACTCTGGAAATGGCAGTGGTGGAGTAAAACCAGGGGAACGGGAAACGGGGACACTCTGAGTCCACCATTGAGGAGCAGCCGTGAAAACCATTGTTAGTCTAGACGGAAGGGGCTGGGATTCCTGGACTGGAGCCACAGACATCTCCATCTCCTAGGCAGAAGGCACGCAAAGCTGATTCTTCCTAAACTAGAAACCTCAGTGTATTAATCACCTTTCTGTTGTTGTGACAAAACATCTGAAATAAACAGCTTGGAATAAGGAAAACATTTATTTTGGCTCACGGCTTCAGTTCATGATCACTTGGCCCCTCACGTAGGGGCCATGATAAGGCTGAACATCACGGTAGAGAGTGTGTAACAGAACAGTGCTACTGCCCTCATGGTGGCTGGCTTGGAAGCAGAAGGGAGAGAGGAGGGACCAGGGTCCCGAAGTCTCCTGCTAGGGAACACTCCCAGTGGTCTAACTTCTTTCTCGCAGGCCCCACTTCCTAAAGTTTCTACCACCTCCTTCCCCAGTAGTGCCACAGGCTGGCAGCCACGTCTTCAACCTGAGGCTTTGTTTGAGGACTCCGAACAGTTTGCTAACGTGGAGAATCTTTGTAACTTTTCAGAAGGAGTTGGTCTTGATGTAAAAATGATGTTCCTCACCCACCACTCGTGCCAGCCAAAACTATAAGTTCAGAATGGGAATCTTTCCTTATCCACAACTTTTTCCCTGAAGTTGAACACTGGGTGGTTGGAGGAAATTAACATTCTGATCACGTTCATGATCTTTTTGCAAGGTCTCACCAAGCAGTAAGATCTGACTTCCAATCCTCCAGCAGCTGCAAGTTGGACTGGGTGAGGTCCCAGCACTGTGGTGTCAGTGGTGCATTTACCCAAATCTTCAGTCCCCAAAGCAGGCCTGGTTTGTTTGTTTTTATTTGAAACAGAAAGGAACAGAAGACCGTGGTATTGAAGAAGTGTCATCAGGAATGAAGAGGGCTTGGCATGTGTAGAAGGAAGAGAAACCTTAGCTGCAGGACACAAACAAAGCTAAGCATAAAAATGAAAAGAGGATCTTGAAGTTTCATCGGAGGCAGAGCCAGCAGGGAAGCAGAGTGCCTGCGTTCGGTGTGGGTCCCTGGAATCAGAAGTGCAGTTTTGTTTTCTCTCTACTGTGCTGACTCAGTCTGCGACTTTGGCAAGTTTCTCAACATCTCTGTTCCTCATTTTTCTTCTTGGGAGTGGCAGTCCCACCTCCTCCGAAGGCTGAGCCAGTGTGGGGGTTGTGTTTGGAGGGAGGTCTCCTTTCCTGTTGTTCTTCTGTTTCTGTCTGGAGACATTTCTTGTGCCTCATGTTGTCGGTTTGTTTTTGCAGCTGAGATCATTGCGAGCTGAGGCTGAGGCTGGGGCTGAGGCTGGGGCTGAGGCCTTCTCTGGGCATCCGTGACTCTTGGCTGGTGGTGCTTGTGGGAAGCACACTTGGTCTGAGGAGTACAGTAGCCTGTCCTTTAGCTGCCCGTGGTCAGCCCTTGGCAATATCCCAGGCTTGTGTGAAGCCCCGAACAGTGGCTGAGTAGCATGCAGAGCACTCCTGGGTAGAACCTGTGGAGTCCACGCACTTGCTGTTTGCTTGTGGAATTTCTGTTTGTCCATTTGTTCTTTAGCCTTTAATTTATAGGGAGTCTGGTGTGTAACTAGGACTCCAGGTGGTAGAAGGGGTTTCTATCTGGGGTGGAGCTCTAACCCTACCCAGTTCTGCCACCATGAAGGTGGGAGCCTGCAGGCCAGTCCCTCGGTAGGCACAAGATAAAAGAAGGTAGATGGCTGTGGAACAGAGTGGCTTTTCTACGTATTGGGTGATGGTTGTAACTGCTTTCCAATTTGGCCTCTCTGTGGGGGCTAAGTAAGAGCTGCCTGCAGGACTATGGCCCAGCCTGGCCCATAGTGCTCCGCGAATGTCCACTTACAGTTCCTCTTTCAGCCTTGCTCCAGAATAAGTGACTCAGACAAATGATCCTTAAGGGCCTATGGATTTTGGAATTTCTGTACTCAGTGCATTCATTTCTTAATGCCTGTGCATCCTGAAATACTTTTTGAATACTTGTATTATATGTGCAGGTGATGTACAATCACTAGCTATGGAATTTCATTCTGTTAACACAGCCTGTCATGCAAATCCAGTGTTGAACAATGCCGATTATTTGTGTATGTGCTGGGTGCCAGGCCCTGGGGTGGACCTTCCCCAAACACCCTCGCAATTACTCATCATATAATCCTCTTTTCGAAGGGATAAGTAACACCCTCATTTTTTCAGATGAATAAACTGGAAATCAGTGAAGAAACTTGCTCCGTGTCTTAACAGCTGGCAGATGGAATCAGGATGGTCACTGATTAGTTAACTATTGCTACATGACAATGGAGCCACAAACTTAGTGGCTTAACACAACATTTCTTCTTCCTTAGTTTCCATGGCCCAGAAGTCCAGGCTTCCTTACATCCTGTACAGCGGTCTTGCATTCCTGCAGTCCCTTGTTGGTTAGGGCTATGATTTAATCTGAAGCTCAAGTGGAGAAAAGTCCAGTTGCAAGCACCTGTCATTTTTGTCAGAATTTAGTTTCTTACAGGTTGTTGAATCAAGATCCTCAGTTTCTTGCTGACTTTTGCCCATAAACAGTCCTTAGATTCCTGTGAGCCAGCTAGCAAGAGGATCTGTTCATCAGACAGGTTCAGTCTTATGTGGCACGATCATAAACATGTACTATGTGTATCCTATCATCTTTGTTATATTCTGCTGGTTAAAAGCAAGTCACAGGTTCTATCCAGACTCAAGAAGGGATCCCAAGCTGGATGTGCTGGTGCACACCTGTAATCTCAGCACTCTCAGAAGCTGGAGGATTTCAAATTTGAACCCAGTCTGGGCAATTTAGCAACTTAGTAAAAGCTTATCTCAAAATAAAAATTAAAATTTAGGAAAGGGGATATAGTTGGGATGTAGCTAGTGTGAAGCCCTAAAGAAAGTGAACACTAGGTGAATGTGTGGGTGTCACCCTGGAATCTGTCTGCCCTCAGTAATCCAGATCGATGATGAAACAACAGAAATCCAAGACAAAAGTCCTAACAGGATAGAGGTGAAAGGAGGATCTGGTTAGATGGGAACGGTCTGGGAAGATGTCCATGTGATGACTGACAGGCGCTGGAAGAGGACAGGTGTGGGGCTCGATGGCTGGGGCTGCAGCTCAGAAAGGACACTGCAGGGACAGTGTCCCGTGGTGGGCGATGGCGACTGCATAAACACAGCCTGGCCCTTGGAAAGTCAGCTTCCCTTCAGCTCTAAGCTCACTTCCTCTTGGGGTGGGGGCAGGAAATGAGAGAATTAAAAAAACCTCGTGTCTTCCACCTTACAAGTGGAGGGAGATGAGGAGTTTAGTTACCTCTTTCTCTTTTGAAAAATAAATGCTGATATATCTTTTGAAATGCTGCCTGGGCCTCAGAACAGCTTGAGTGAGTGACAGGAACTATGTGTTTTTCTCTCTGTGAACAGAAAGTGAAACTACCGATAGCGTGCCCAGTGATGAGGAGAGTGCCGAGGTAAGTCCACTTCCTGCTGCCACCTACCTGCCCTGGCTTCCGACCATAAGTTTTACGTTTGGATTTCCTTTCAAGTATAGTAAGATATTCATTCCCTAAAATATACCGTATGCTTGGACTTTGAATTACAAAGTTAAGTGTTGGGCACGGAAGGAGGGGACAGGGAATCAAATGCTACCCGCAGAGGAGAGGCAGCGCAGGCAGGAAGAGGAGATTGAAGTGGAGGCCAGGAAGTGCTGATGTTCTTACCACTGTAAACATCCTGCTCAGCAGCACAAACAGAAAGTCCCGCCTGGGCCAAAGCAGTGACCAGTAGATATCAGAAGGAGCTAAGCAAATGACCCGCACACACCCTGGTTCATTCAGTGTGATCCTGTCTGGAGACCGCTGTGTGTGTGCAGTCTCAATGCCTGGCCGCCTGCGTCCCGGTTCCCAACTTCCCTCTTGTGCAGTGGACTCACACAATGGTAGGAAGTGACTGTAATGGTGACGGACAGAGAAGAGGGGGTGAGAGGGAGACAGAAGTGGAACAGGGGAGAGAGCTTAATGGTTGTCTGAACTAGCAATTTCTCACTGTGCTCAGTACTTACCAGTAGAGTACAGGAACCCTGAGAAGACTGTAGGGACCCACGCTGCTATCTTTAGGCTCAGAAGTTCAGTTCTTTTGGGTGAAGCCACCTTTGCCTTGAGGCCGCTGTTTGCTGAGCATACTGACTCTCCAAGCGGCAGCCCTTTGAAAGCAGTCAGAGGACATTCACCGCGTGCTCTTGAGTTCCTCACTCCCCTTGCGCGGAAAACAAAGGTGGACTTGCAGATCTCACAGGGTTAACAGTGAGGAGCCAAGTCACCTTAGTGAACTGTGCATCATGGCCTGAAACCTAGGGAATGATTGGCTGGGGGTACATAGGGGAGCTGGAAATAGGTTCTCCCCTTCTCTAAAACAAGTGGCCACCTTCTTTTGCTGCCTTGATGGAATAATCTTGGCCATATTTCTGGGAGGTGGCAAATAGGAATTGGTTAAAAAAAGACAAAAGAGGAAGCACTGCTTGGGGGGATGACTAGCTGGGTACAGGCTGCAGCTCACTGATACAGAGTTGTGGAGCTTTTCTTCCTTCTACAGTTCTTAAAACATTCATTTCAGACACCCACGCATGAGAGCAGTAGCACATTTCATAAAAGCTATTCTGTGGGAGAGAAGGAACATATGTATTTTACTGTTTTCTTTGAAAGGGGAGACCACACTGGCGGAAGAGAAACATCGAAGGCAAACAGTACCTCAGCAACATGGGGACACGGAGCACCTACCTGCTGCCCAGCGTGGCATCCTTTGTCACTTCCAACAAGCCCGATCTCCAGGTCACCATCAAGGAGGAGAGTTGTACGATGCCTTACAGCTCCTGGCCCACACTTTCAGACCTCTCTCTCCCTTCGTCGGTGACCCCCACGCCCAGCAGCAGTCGGCCGGACAGGGAGACTCGGGCCAGTGTCATCAAGAAGACATCAGATATCACCCAGCCCCGAGTCAAGAGCTGCTAAGTCTTTGACCCTCCCTAGTGGTTGTTGGGATTTCTTGGCTTTGTGTTACTGTTTGTATTTTATTTTCTCTCTGACACCTATTTTAGACAAATATTAAGGGGAAAAGCCTTGACAATAGAACAATGATTGCTGTGTCCAACTCCAGTACTGGAGCATTTTTTTTTAAACTCAGGACTCCAGCCCCTTGGTATTTCTAGAGCCTGCTGGATCTCCCAGGGCTACTCCCTCAAGTTCAAGGACCAACAGCCACATGGGCAGTGGAGGTGCTGCATTGCCTATGGTCAAGGCCAGCATGGTGGAGTGGATGCCTCAGAATGGACGAGAAAATGTGAACTAGCTGGAATTTTTTATTGTTGTGAATATGTACATAGGGCAGTACTAGCAACGTTGCAGTCTGCTTCCGCACCTTATCTTAAAGCACTTAGGCCTTCTTGTGATCTTGCTCTATCTCACAGCACATACAGCGCCCCTTCTTTCCCTGTTGCCCTGCCTCCTACCCTGTCCCGGCCAGCTTCTTTCCTCCTTTTCCTCCCTCAAAGGCTGTGCTCTACACCCTGGAGGAGGAGAAGAAGAAAATGAACTTTTCCACAGATGTCCCATTTTAAGACTGCTTGGGGAAAAAAAAAAAGTCTAATCTGCTATGCTTGAATGCCACGCGGTACAAAAGAAAACTATCATGGAAATATTATGCAAATTCCCAGATTTGAAGACGAAAATACTCTAATTCTAACCAGAGCAAGCTTTTTTATTTTTTATACAGGGAATATTTTATTCAAGGTAAAATTCTAAATAAAATATAATTGTTTTTTATCTTTTCTACAGCAAATTTATAATTTTAAGATTCCTTTTCTTGTTTATCAGCAGTTGTTATTACATCCTTGTGGCACATTTTTTTTAATTTTGTAAAGGTGAGAAAAGCTTTTATGAGCTCATGTAGCAATCAAATTATCCTGTGGATTGATAATAAATGAATATGATATATAGTTAAATTTTTAATGGGCATCACTCCTGGCTTTGTCTCTGTCTGATTAGAGCACGGTTATGGGGCAGGACTGACAAAATATCATTTCTTCTTGGGGACAAACCATTCTCTTGCTGATCACAGGAAACCCTGGAGACTCCCACTGTGAGGTGACAGATGACTTCCTCTGCCGAATGCCCTCCCTATACTTGGTGCCATGTTGAATGTCTTACCCAAGTTACCTTCTTTGCTCATCGCAGTTGTGCTCAAAATAGGGATTTATCTCCATTTCACATGGAGACGTGGAGGAAATGGGGACTCAAAGTGTAAATGCCTTTCCTTAGGTCGCTTTAGGGAGTAAGAGCCAGGGGTATTGAAGATGGAGCCCACGTCTGGCGTGACTGTGGAGGGAGACTGTTTACCCACCTCACTGTGAGCAGATTCTACCCACCTCTGTTTTCCCTCTGCTTCTCCACAGAGTGTGTGTATGGCTGAAGTTTTCTGTGTATGTCTCACACCAGGTGCATGAGTAAGACATTTTCCATAACAGGAAATAGTCATTAAGTGCTAGTTCCTTGTCTGTTACTCTTTCCAAGACCTGGGTCTTAGATGGAGGCCCTGCCTTCAAAACTTAGGGTTTGTGTTTTGGAGTGAGCAATGTGACCACAAGAGCAACAGTCCCCAACACTCGCTTGGTATTTCAAGGTGTGTACCTGACCTTGTCACTGCCTTAATCTCTCATGCGCCCCAGAATAGTACTAAAACTGTTGCCTACCTACCACCTCTGGGGCGTTGTGAATAGATTGGTCAGTTAATATTTGAAAAGGTTCCTTCAATTTATGAAAGGACAAAGGGCTATTTTTAATGCCTATCTCTCCATATGTGGCTGCAGATATAATCAGCGGTCGTAAAATTCTCCGCCCAGAACAGATACCCACTGAAGCAGTTACTGGTGGGTTCGTTGGAGCTGAAATGCCGCCTGTGGAGAGTTGACTGCTTCTGTGGGGACCACCTTTCTGGAAGGTATTTATGTCGACTTCTTAGTGGAAGGAGGAATCCGAAGGTCCTAAGTAGAAGAGTTCAGTTCTTTGTGACGTAGCAGAATCCTGTCATTCAGACATCCTGTTCTGAAGTAAATTGGAAAGAAAGCTACGAGAAGCTGGCCTGGAATTACATGGCCTGGTGATGAAAGGATTTAGGGTAGCTCTCATCCTCTGCCCTCTGCCCTCTTCCCAAACCCCACATCACCACCCTTCTTCACTTTTGTGGTGGAGAACAGGCCAAACCTCACCTGGTGGATGCAAATTCAGGATCTGGAGACAAGTATGGAGACAGTTAGGTACTGTCTGGAGACAGTTAAGTACTGAAGATAATACAGCACTGTCAGTAAGGCTGTGAAGCTTGCTTAAAACAGAAAAATGCTTAAAATACTTCTGAGAAAGGTTTCTACATGATATTTGCCATGAATATAGAGAATAAGTAAGTTATGCAATGCCTAGGGTCCACATGATAAAGAAAAACACATGATGGGACATCCGATGAACCCAAGCCGCAGACTTCGTTGTTGTCACTTAGAGGAAGTACTAGGGACATGTGCTTCACTTGGTTGGCATCTGTATGAGTTGATAAGGTTTTATGATGGGTTTGGCTGTATGCTGTGTTTAAGTAGCAAGTTCAGGGTAACTGCCCTTGAAACAATCGTTTCCATTCTCTGCAGCCAGTACCTGGGTCACTTCCTTGATAACGAAGCTCATTGCACAGCTGCAAATTGTGAATTTGGCGACAGGCACTTCTACCCAGCTGTGAGATTGGGAGTACCCAGCATGCACCTGGATACCAAGGGCTCCCAGAAAGCCATTTGAAAGTCTAAATAAATTCATCCTCAACCAGAGCACTTCCATGTTCAGATGGAGTAACTGCCAAAAGCAGTGTTTAGTCTATTTAAACATATTTCTAGAGAAGAAGAAATATACATGAGTGGATAAGAGCCACAAATTCTGTGGACATCAAAATCCTAAAATAATATCCTCCTCCCAAATGTACAGTGCATTCTACTCTGTTTAGCCACTACTGAGAGGCATTTTAGGAATGAGAAAGATCAGTGATTTGATTTCAGAATTCTCAGTCTTCAAACTTGTGCTTTTGGAAGTACTTTGCATGTGAATGAAAAAAGCGCTAAGCCTCAGATGGCTTCCTGCACA
This sequence comes from Chinchilla lanigera, assembly GCF_000276665.1. Lineage (NCBI taxonomy): Eukaryota > Metazoa > Chordata > Mammalia > Rodentia > Chinchillidae > Chinchilla > Chinchilla lanigera. The sequence continues at coordinate 24,519,785 of NW_004955403.1, forward strand.
TAAATCTGAGACATGGAACATTAGATTCTCCATGTGCTTGAGGCCATTCTGTGAGTACTGAATTCATTAGGCTTTGAAAGCCCCCTGTTATTCTAGCTTTGGACAAACAGACCCAGATAAAAGGAGGGAAATAAGAACGCCTACTCTTCTGCCAAATTTCTACTGAAGAGAAACAAAAGCCTAGGAAAAGATTGGCAAACAAGATAGCCAAGCCGTGTCCCGGACGCACAGAGGTTGGATAGCCCGTGCCTCAACGCCCATTTTGGTTAGGAGAGAGAGTGGAAGCAGAACCTGGTTTTTGGTGAGTGATGTTGAGCCCCCTGCCTTATCCTGAGACTCCATCCGTGGCACATCCAGGGCCAGGATGATCAGCCAGGGGACAGGAGCTGACCTGCCTAGGCTGTGGCAGCTGCTTCCCCTCTGTGTCGAGGCTGCAGTGCTCCCTAAGGTATCATAGGTGTTTCCCTCTCCCGTGGGGCTGTAAGCGTCTTCTGGTGGTGTCTCAGCCACATTCACATCTCAACAAGTAGAACAAGGTAAGGGCCCCACTAGGCAGTCGCTGTCAGGATCTCCTTCTCCCCGAGCGTTACCATCCCCACTGTCAAGAGAACAGGCTGCAGGCTTCAGGTGTGCCTTTTAGCAGGGAGGCCAGCTGCAGACCTGGGCAGGAGAGCCCTGGCTGTGCGAAGCTTCAGGTCAGCAGATGCAGAATGACGATGAATGGATGAATGTGCCCTCCCTAGGCTCCCAGGCTTTTGGGACACCGCCCCCCTCCAGCCCCAATGGACATTGGAACAACCCCTTGCCCAGAACTGGACATTGCTGACTCTGCTGTGAGGACAAGAGAGGGTTCCGCAGTGGTTAGTGGCCACACTAACAACAGGTGCAGAGGCCCTGTCTCTCGACTTCTGAAAATAGTGCCTGGAAGGAAGTGGTCAGGCCTAATAGCTGGTTTTAACAAAAATGTTAGGTCTGTCCAAGAACCTGGGTTATGCTGTGTGGAAGACTCAAGATACAGGGCACTGCGGTGTTCACATAGTCTGACGAGAGCATGTGCGGAGCCCTTTGACCAAGTTTCTTCAGAAGAAAAGCACTTTGTGTGCTTTGTTCCTCTAAGCAAGCTGCCCTTGGGGGTTTGGTCTGTTTCTCCATATCTGCTTTGTAAACTTGTTCAGACGGAGACTGCTGGCACTGGGGAATGCATTGTGCTGGGATTGCGCAAGTGCCGCTCAGTTAACCCGTTCTGGTCTGCGCTAGAGGAGCACCCCTGTCAGATGCAACAGTCTTGTCACAAAAAAGGTTGATTTTAGCAACCCAACTGTGTTTGCAGGTGCAAAGAAAAAATACTCAGAGCAGTGGCATCGCTAAGTTGCAGTTTTGGTTGAGAAAAATGTTTTCAAATCTAAATACCCAAATATCTGTCCCCATGAATCATCAGAGAACAAGAATAGCCAAAGTGTCCCTCTGCCCGAAGCTTAGATCGTGTGTCTGAAAGTGCTCTTTTTCTCCAAATTCTCTCTAAGGTGCTGGTTCAAAGGCTCTGACACTTTGAATCCAGGTGTTATACTGGGACGTATTGCTGGAGTTTCAGGGTAATGATAGCAGCTAAGTAGGGTGATTTCCTTATGGGTAGTGATGCGCAAGCCTGTATTCATTCCTAAAAGTAACACTGACAGATTTTCTCCCAGCAGTACTTCTCCAGTGCTGTTACTCAAGAGCTCACCTTTATTTGTAGTATAGTTTTTCTCTGGGAAGTGTCATGTGTTTCACCTAACTGAAATACAGGCGAGATTTCATTGGCTCGGCTTTAAAATATTCATTATCCAGGCAAATGAAATTTTTAGTAAAAAAATGCAGAATACAGCTCAAAGTCATGCTCATATTTTACCTGGTAGTTATAGGGATCACATCCCGCATGGCTGTGGTAAGGGAAGGAAGCCATAGGCTGTACAGATTCGTGTTTTCAAGTATTCATTTGCAAGGATGATTAAAATTAATAGAATTCTAAGTGCCTTTCTCATGAGTCATAGCTCCTGATTTTATTCAAGTGACCAATATCTTGATTTGCCCAGGAACGAAATGTTGTTAGGATGTGGGACTTTCATGCTAAAACCTGGAACAGCTCAGGAAAACTGGAAGGAGTTTGCTGTCCTAAATAGAATGGTGAGATTAGGGGATGCGTGTCATTTTGTGCTCTCTGTGGATATTAAAAACCCAGATAAAAGCTTCATGAGGAGGTATTATCAAGGGTATTTCATTGATGATTTTATTACTAATAATTTAATTTAGTAGGAGCATTTTATTAAGAAAAATAGATTTAATTCATTCAACACCAATGAATTGCTGCTATTTGCCAGTACTGTTCTAATTGTTAGAGAGTTGTACAGAAGTGAACAGAGCCTTTCTTCTAATGGAGTTTAAATTCTCATGGGGGGGCATTCAACCAATAAATAAAAATAATCATTGGGTGACTCTAGATGCTGTGGAGAAAAATGAAGCAGGATAAGGAGGCTAGAGGAAGATATTCAAAGCTTTCAATTCAGTGTTCACAGGATTAATTGCAGGGTTGGCAGTTGCAAATCCAGCAGTTAGAGGCAAAGGAGGAAAACGGTATGTATCAGCAGGGCTCAGTTGCAGGAAACAAAAACCACGGCAGCTATTTTAAGCAGAAAGGCATTGACTAGAGAGAGGCAGGTGTTTGCAGCATTGCTGGGAAGGCTGGAGGAGCCAGCTTCTGGGTTGCTTGCACCTCTGCCACCACTATGAAGGCAGGACATTAGGATCTGTCATTGGAGGCATGGCTTCTGAGATCTGCTCATCAGAAAGTTCCTGTTGCCCCCACCTTAACTATCTCTTGCAGCCCACGAAGTTGGGTTTAATGAATGGACACTGAGACATTATGAAGTCCCGCCACCTCCACAAACCACCTTCACTTCATGGCTACAGCCAAGTCAGCAGAAAGGTGGCTTCTGCTTTAGCTCTGACTTCTGAACTTCTCATAAGTACATTTCCTTGGCTGAACCTAATTTGCAGTTAGAAGTCAGCTGCAAGTCAGACTGGGAAATATAGTTCTAGGAGGTGTCATGTAGAACCATAATGTGGTAAATGATTCAAATTTTGAAAAATAATACAGTAAAAGACACATTGCCATTAGCCTCTCTCAGAATATTTCCTCTCTCTTTAAACACACCCCCCATCATTCTTCCCACATTCTTGCAGTTTTGGAAGTCAGATGTTCTGAGTATCTTTAGTTGTGCTGTCGTGGATGCCAAAACATTTACCTTTCACGGTCATTTTGACTCTGAAGGGTAGCCAGAAGTTGCTATGTCAGATCTGGCAAATAAGTGAATGAGGACATGTTTTTATGAGGCCGCCTTTCTGTTGGATGGCACTTAGCGGCAGTGTTCACTATGTTTTTGATACCACTTCCTATAGATACCCACAAAATAAGACTTCCAGAACAGCTTCTCAATGTATCAAAAGTGGTGGGTTAAATGTGTTAGAAGTGAGGGGGAATGTTTTGAGGGAAATTAATAGCATGGAATAAAGTATTTACTTAAACATTCACTGTACATTCCGAGTACACTGCGTACATTTCCAGCCTGTGCAGCAGCAGAGGCCACGCTAGAAGGAGGTGGGAAGGGGTGCGGAGATATTCAGGACACTCATCACACCTCAAGGATCCATGCCTTGCCAAGAATACCGGAGGGAGTAAACAAATCCAAGGTAAGACTAGCTGGACAATGGCGTCTTCATCCCACACTCTCAGTGTTCATGGAAAGGCAACATTGCCTAGTGGGAACACAGTAGGCTTTTGAAATAAATTGGCCTGTGTTCAGTTCTCAATTACTTGCGAATGCCTTTAGGCAAATCTCCTATCTTTAAGAAGCATTTTCTTTATATATCAAGCGGGTATAAAGACATTCTTTGCAAAGTTGTTATAAGAATTTAATGTTGTTGAAATATGGGGCACATTGTAGGTACTCATATCAGTCCTGCAATCTGTATATATAATAGATAAGATCCATATTTTGAAGTGTTGATTGCAAATTACCCACTGTCTTTCAGACTTATATTAATCCAAGGGTTCAGCTGAGGAGCCCAGATCTGAAACATGGGACTCCAATTTGTATAAGCTGAAACTTGCACCTCGTTAAGGGCTGGCCTTTATTGAGCAAGCCCAATCCTAATACTGAGTGGGCCTAAAGGAACTAGAGAACTTACTCTTCCAGTAAAAGCTGAAGGAGACCAAAACCTGCCAGTACATTTATTTTTAAACAGCATCAATTCAAATAAAAGTTTGAAGTATCTTATAAAATCACCAGGTGGATTTAACTTTTGATGATGGAAGTGAGTTTCATTTGCTTTATTCTGGGTCAGAGATACAATTTCCATTGTACATAAGTGTGTACTATAATTCCCACCAGGTTCATGGGATGCAGGACCTTTTAGCTCAGAAATTTTGAAACTTGCAATATTTCAACATACTTATAAGATAGAGCACAAAACTCCTAAGCTTTCATACTTTCTTGATATCTAAAGGAACTTTATCCTGGCTCATGGATAAGGCAAGGAAACGTGTGTTGCAGGTGCTTTTTCAGAGCCTAAGCACATGCCAGGTGTCATGTTGAGGGGCAGCTATGGCCTTTGTCTAAATAAATTCATTAATATGAAAGCTGAGGAATTTTGTGGGAAAAGAGCTAGAAGAATGTGCTGGAGACTAAAGCCTCATTAGAAAGTCTAGCCCGAGGGTGTGACCAGCTGGAGCCAATTAGATCTTGAAGGTGGAAGGGGCTTCACCCCTTCTCAGCAACTGACACTGCTGCTACCGCCCATAAAGACGTTTGCCCACAGTGAGAGGTTTACATGCTTTGGAGAGAGAATAGCTGAGGGCATACAAAGCTGTCACTCCATGTCTCAGTCACCTTTCTTAAGTGACACTTTCTGTAGCATTTTCTCAGTGGACGGAGCCTGGGCAACAGATCAAGCAGATAATGAAAACTACCCTGGAGATGGCAATGGCAGGTGGACAAGAGATGTTCTTTCTTTATTTTTTGGTACCAGGAATCGAACTCAGGACCTTGCACTTGCCAGGCAGGCACTTGTGACACTGAGCTATCTCACCAGCCAAAAGAGAGGTTCTCGTCACCCATTTTGGAGTAAGACTGCATCAGCTGACATTATGGTCTGAATGTTTCGATCCCCTATCCCCCAAATTCTTATATGGAAACCTAATTCTCAATGCAATAGTATTAAGAAGTAGAACTTTTGAGAACTGATTAGGTCGTAAAATTAATGCCCCTATAAAAGAGGCCCAGGGAGGCTTGTTAGCCCTTTCTACTATGTAAGGCTGCACATAAGGTACAATCTATGAGGACAGGGCCCTCTCTAGACACTGAATCTGTCAGCACATTAATCCTGGGCCTCTCGGGCTCCAGAACTGTGAGCGATAAATGTCTGTTATTTATAAATTGCCCAGTCTAAGATTTTTTTTCTAGCAGCTACACTGACTAAGACAGTAGAGCAAGCAAAAGCCTTAGTTAAAGAAGGAGAATTTGACTAAAGGCAGCAAGGCGGTATGACAGGCAGCTGGCCCAGGGCTATCGCAGTTTCAAAGCTAGGGAAGAAGTATGCGTAGTGACTGAGACACAAAGGCAGACCTAGAGACCTAGAGGTGGAAGGGGCCTTGGGAATGGATGGCTGATGGATCCCTGAGGACACATAAGATGGACTTTCAAGTTTAGGGACAACTAATAAACAAATTAACCTGACATCATGTATACCCACAGAGGCGGAAACGCTGGGACATTGAAACTATAATTGGATAATGAAGCATAGGTTTTTTATTATGACCTGATTCCTATGAGGTAAAAAAAAAATAATACCCCTTTCATTTCTTCAAGAAACTTTCAAAATTTGTTCTCGTTCTCTTCCTTCTGTCTTTCCTTTCCCTGCCAGTTCTGTAGGGACCTCCACCTTTTTTCTATGTATCAGGCAAATGAGATATGACACGAGTTAGTCACTATCTTCATTTCTTCATACAGCATATGATACTCCCAACTTAAAGGAGAAGGGGTTTATTTGGGCTCCTGTGTTCAGTTCATAGTACACTGGGTCCAGGGCAGGAAGGCATGACAGAGGGCACACTGAAGGGAAAACTACTCACATCACGGTGTCCAGGAAGAAGAGAGTACCGTGGAGGGTACACCCTGCCGTCTCACACCCCAAGCACCTGCCTCTCCCACCAGGCCCAACTTCCTGACTGCACGCTCAGCTGTAGCACCCCCATGATTCAATGACCCTTCAAAAGCCCCATCTTTGAGCTCATGAGGCTTCGGAAAACATTTCCAGTTATAAATCTTAACAATGATTTTGTATCCAGCCAAGCCGGCCTTCAAATATCAAGATAAAAGGAAAACAGTCGCACCATGTAATGACTCAAGGAATACTGTACAGATGTGCAGTGTGTTCTTCAAGATGATGAGCTTTGTCCATCCAAGAGATAACTGGGAAAATTTAGCAAAAATTCTGGTAGTGGAAACATAGTTTATGACGTAATTCTATTGCATAGTGAAAATTTAATACATTTAATTGTTGTGGGACTATGGGTTGAAGAGTAGTAGGTATACACTATGCTCTGGAAAGGTACAATTTACGAGGGAGGGAAGGAAGAAGAGAGTGAAGAGATGGGACCCACAAAGTAGAAAGGAGAGTAGTATGACTGACAGTTATACAGATAATAGGTCAGCCACAAGATTACAAATGGACATACCAGGCTATAAAATGTTCAGTAATATGGGGATTTTGAGTGCTATAAATAAATGCAAAGATAATCACTGGAACAAACGTACTAACATCTTGAAATTCCACAAGAAATGAAAAAAATAGCAAATAAAATGTGCCAATTAAAGAAGGAAATATAAGCATAGCACATGCATAATTACAAATTGAAATGACACTTGGGGCTGAACGTATGAGTCGGATCAATAAACAGAATGGATTTAACTGGCTTCTCTACTTTTCTTGTTGTAATGACAGTTGAGCCAATTTTCAGGTGAGCCCATCAGGCTAAAGCTGACCCTGTACTCTGCTCTCAAACGCAGTCACTCGAAGGCCCAAAATGTTTTTCAAAGGGCAAAAATATACCAAGAAAACAGAAACAAGAAGGTGGAATAGTGATTCTTATATCAGACAAGTAAATTTTAAGCCAAAAAATTTTAAGTGAGACGATGAGTACGGTATAATGCTGAAAATCGTGATTCATAAGGAAGCACAATAATTATGAATATGCACCAAATAATACAACAACTACTGAGAGGGAACAGAAATCACATGAGAAGAAAACAGAAATACCTGAAAACACATTAATAATAGGAAACTTCAAAATACTATACTTAGTACATGACAAGTTGAATGCAAGGAAAGTAGAGATATGAGTCGAAACAATTTAATCAGTAATAAGGTAGGACATATGTATATCCAGTAGTAGAAAATGTGTGTTCTTTTCAAATGCACAAGGATCATTTTGACAAATTAATCATATATTCATATTAACATTTGCATTAAATTAACCAGGATAGATCTGACAGACCTCTGTTTTAATTCTGTGTTGCGCTGTGATCTTATCTGGTGATAAGATCAGTTCCCACTTTAATGTGTGATTAAATCTGAGAGTTGGCCAGTAATACTGCTCTCTTACCTGAACTTTTGCAGATGCAGCGTACTATTATCTCCCTTTTAAGCACAGCATATGGGATGATTATAAGTGAAATGTGCTTTTTGGCAAGAGTGTAGGGGTAGATAGTTCCTTTGGATCCCTAGGTCCTGTTAGGTACTGGATACATCTGTTCCTGCAGGACACTCACCTGCCATCAGATGTGTCTGTGATCTGTGCTGAGCCCTGTCTGATCAATGTCATCATATTGCTATTCAGCAGGGTCCATGGAAAACATGGGAAATGAAAGGCTACTTGCACATTAAATATGTGCAGAAAACAAAAGCTAAGAAATCCTCCCTTAGAACATATACAAAGTACAGAATTCTGGCTCTTCTGTAGTTTCATCATTTATTGTAGCACATGCACCCACAACTATTTACTTAGTAATTCCTTTTTCTTTTACAATAAACAGTTTTGACAATAGTGAGCTTTTTAAAATGCACATTAAGTAAAAAATTATTACCACCTTTTAAATTCTCAAGTTGATGACAAATACATAATTTACACAAAGTGTTTGTAGACATTTTCCATCCCACAAGGAAGGAGCTATAGTGCTGTCACTGACCACAAGACAATCTGAAAACATGGGGACAAAACCTGCTAAAGAACTGTCACAATCTCTCTTAATAGTTAGTCATTATTTAAGAAGGCTGTGATAAAGAATGACTATTTAATGTAAGTAGATCTGACGGTGAATTTACATAAACCTGTGAAGCAATGATAGCTTTTTATTTAAATCTGTTCTTCTAAATGCATTTTTAAAAATTTTCAGTAGTGGCTCCTGATTGAAGGGTTGGTGGTGCTAGCAGGATAAATAGTGCATGGAAAAGTCCAGGTCCTCACTGTGCCACACAGAGACATTCAGCAATGTTAAAAAAAAATGAGGCTTTTTCCTATAAAAGTAATCACCCCGAAGCTGGTAATAGTGACACAAACCTGTAATCCCCATACTTGAGAGGTTGAGGCAGGAGAGTCCCAAGTTCAAGGTCATAGAAATTTTCTATATAGGGTACATAGAAAATTAAAGACCAGCCTGGACTACTTATCTACTTTGAAGGACAAATATATATATATATATATATATATATATATATATATATAACAAAACTAGAAAAGAAAGAAAGAAAAAGAAAGAAAAAGAACCCACCCTGAGTATGTAAGCTATAGTTCAAAGCTTGCACGCCAGAAATGAGAGGAAAGTGTTTCTAGCTGTCTTAATAAAGATGTTAAAGGTGTTTCTCTTTACTCTCCTGCAAACAAGTACAGCTCAGGCAGTGCAGCTAAGGTAAGAGGTGAGGAGCAGAAGCCTAGTTTCCCGAGGGCTTTGTCTCAAGCTGCCAGTGCATTTGCAAGGCTGCAGAGGCCAGCAGTGGCAGCTGAGTGCACAAGACATAGAGGGTGTGTTCATCCTCCCTTTGGGGCTCGCTGTGGGCCACTGAGCTTCCCCAGGGTGATTTCCAGAGTTTTGCAAATTCCTTCCAGACACCTGCAAGTTGGTTTGGTTTGGTTCTGTCCTTCTGTATAGACTCTTACCATGTATTTCCAGATGGGGGGACTTTTCCTTTTAAAGGACTATGGGAGAATTGTTTCAGAGGCAGCAAAGCAAAACTCTTAGTGGTAAAACAGGAAGGGAGGGGCTTTTGTGTGTGAGAACTTTAAACCACCATAAAAAGGTTGTTTGCTTTATTACTTTATCACAAAGAAGGAACAAAACTCACCACAAGCAAAAATAACCACATGCATGAACATACAAAACTGCAAAATACTTTTATAGGATTAGTTCTTAATTCCTTTATTAGCTTCAGGTTGGTGTTTCACAACGGCTATATGTCATTACTAATTCAGATGAGGTTCAAAGCCCTGGAAAAGAGAACCGTCCTTTCTTAGCACAGCCATGAAAATACGCATTTGCTCATGAGCCGTCAAGAAATGAAGTCTGATCTAGAAGAAATTAGCCTAATGGCAGTTCAGGCAGGAAGCTTAAAATAAGCTTAACCATTGTCTTCTTCCTTTTTAGATTGGTTTTCTCTCCAAGCTGTGATTTGAACTCTCTTATCACTAGAGTTGGAGCTGGAGGGGGAGGTCTGATGACAGGAAGGCAAGCCATACACACAGCTTTTGAGCTGATGGATACCGCTGCAGCTCTGCAGGCTAAACGAAATTCTTAAAGTTTTGTGACTTTTGAAAACTGCCATATTTCCTCCAGCTTTAGTCTTACATTATGTTTTCACATGTTAGCATTTACAAGATTGGGATGTCAAATCCTGTTGCCAGCTGCTGAGCAGGGGAGTGAGGTGCTAATACAGTTGGCACTGCCTGGGGCCATATAAATCTCAGCCAGCTTTACAGAAGTATGTTTTTCCCACTTCTGTTTTGTTATTTGCATTGGTGGCATTATGTTGTTAATTTAGGTTCAGGTGTCTAATTTTCACTGAAAATATCTTCACAAATATTACACTGCTTTATTGTATCAAAAGAAAAGTCACCATGTGTGCATAAGATTGCCTGGAATATTATGTTCCAAGCATTGAACTGTTGGTCTTCATCACAGTGAGTAAATGAAACAATTTCCAAAGCTAGAGGAAATTGGTATGAGCTCTTCATGTGTCATAATAAAAGCTTGTTATTCAGGGCCCAATCCATCAAATTCTTCTGGGGATGTTTGTAAGAAGCTCCTTCCGAGTTATTTTTTTAAAAGGAGAAACAAAATTATAAGTTTAACCAAAAAGGAAATGTCAATAAAGCACCAGGATTCTCCATGGTGTCTTCCTATTACACTCTCACTCGTAAATGTGCTCAAGAGGCCAAGCTGCTAAGCGCGACTCAAAAGTGTGACGTCTCCATAAGGCTGTGGATAACATGGTCTCTGATGCCTGGAGTTCAACCATGGTAATGAAAGTAATATATAATGGTGTGGATAAATAAATACTAAGATAGTCTCCATCTACCTCGTCCTTTCTTTTTCTTCCTCTTTCCTCTTTTCTAATCTTCCTTTTTTCCTCTTACTGGAAGGCTGTTATTAGACTGATGGAGCATCTTATAATCAATGAAATCTTAGAATGAGGAAAGAGAACATGTGTCAGGCTGCTTGAGGTCGCCATTGAAAGATGAAGGGATGGATCGGATTTCAATAAGCAAGATGACTGAGTCTTTTTAGAAGACTTTTCATCATGAGATGAAATTACCATTGCAACCAAGGGCAAATAAAAACATCAGCCCCTAGGGCCAAGTTCTTCCAAGTTACTTGGAGCGGAGAGAGAAAGAGGAAATCTTGGGTTTGTGAACACTGCAAGTAGGTTACGTGGGCAGAAAAGTAAGTGGCAGGGTCAAAAGAAGACGAGACAGTGGAGTCTGAGCACTTGGAGTATAAAGTTCAAGATGCAAGAGACCTTGGCCACCTCATTGCTGGACGGCTTCATTTAACAGGTGAGAAAAACAGGCTCATATGGCAGAAACAATCCACAGAACTAGGACTAATTTCCAGATGTTAAATCTGATCTAGAGCTTTTCATCAAGCATGTACTGCCTCAGAGCCTTTGCACCTGTTGTTCCCTTCACCCTGACCATTCTTTCTCTACAAAGCTGTATGATTTTCTTTCACATCTCTCACATTTCTGCTTGAATTTCAGGTTCTCAGTGAGACTTTCTCTGACCATTGTAGGTGAGAACATACCACCCTAAAATATGCCTCCTTGGCATAAAAATTATTTTGAGCAGGTTATTTTGAGAAACTCCAGACACAGGAGAAGCTCAGAAAATAGATTAGAAGTTACCCTTTGGTGGGGGAAATTTGCGTCTATGAGGAAAATATCCTCATGATTTCCTCTCAGTGGCAGAAAAAGAAGAAGGACTCCAAAAATGTAGACACCCTTACCAGTGGAGGAGGCTCTGACAGTGACAAACATAAAAAATCTTGCCCTTGTTTTTGATTATTTTCTGGGCGACCTCGCTACAGCTGTCCCTCCAATACTTTTTCTCTTGTTGCAACTGATGGTGGGTTTCAAAGTCACCTTTCTGAGATTTACTCATTTTCTCTGGTGTCTCCCATGTACAGATAAGGTATTTGTGTTCATAACTTCTGTTTGTTTTTCTCTTGTGAGCCCGTCTTGTTACAGGGATCCTCCTCAGCTAATAAATCACAAAGGTGAAGGAAAAATCACGTTTTCTTTCCCTATCATCCTTATTAATAATTATAAGTTCCTATTCCTGTTGCTCTCTGATCTTCTTTGCATTTTTCCCCATAGAATTTGTTACTAAAGTGCTCTGTAAATTTACTTTTTATTGCCTTTCTGTACCTAGCATCTAAGTTCTCCAGTGTAAGCACTACTAGAGGTAGCTGTTGCTTCTTTGTTTACTGCTCTTTTCTATTTGGGAAATAATTATGATGAAATCTTTCTCCAAAGCATTAAACTTCTCTATAAGAATAGAAGGGAGGAAAAATTACTTTGTCGTTTAGGGCGCATTAATACCACATGAGGGATCTTTTCACCTAGTGTTAATAGAAATCGGAAACCAGGCTGGCAAGTATGAGAACACAGGCAAAGGTTTTAATTGAGAAGGAAGAGAACACTGGAAGGGGCTTCAGCTTAAGGAGAAGAGGTGCGGGGGCATGCACTCCTGAGGAAAGTTAGGCTGGCCTGTGAGCCAAGGAAGGAAGCAATGGGATTGCTGGGGAAGGTTGGGGTCTGGTTGATCATTAGCTCAGTGCTGGTTCTGCGTGGTGACTGTGGACTTATTGCTTAAGGAGAAAATCTGGTTCCCATAGGGGCGATCTCATCCGTCTGTTAAAGCTCTGCTGGAATTCAGAGTGACTGCAATTTTACAGCAATAGCTGGACACTTGTAAGTGCCACTCCAGGGGGTCCAGAACAGCAGGTTGTAAAAGCTGGCAGATGAATGTCCCTAGAAACATTTAAAATACGTTAGTTTCTTTTATCTTGGTGTCTGTCCTCAGTCCTGAGGGGGAATGAGATAGGTTAGGCAAAACTGAAGGCTAATAAACTTTATTTCACTAGTTTTTCAGCTTTTTATTTTTTTTTATTTTTTTATTTTTTATTTTTATTTTTTTTTTTTTTGGTTTTTCTCCGGTACTGGGAACCGAACTCACGACCTTGCGCTTGCCAGGCAGGCACTTTTGCCGCTGAGCTAAATCCCCAGTCCCTATTTCACTAGTTTTTAAGTAGACACTTTTTAAGTGATTCACCTGGCTGTGTGCAGAGCTGAAGAGCGATGTGATCCAACGTTTCAGGTAATTAAAGAGACAGATATAAAATGAAGACAGTGACGTCAAGCTGTATTCTGCTTTTTGTTATCCACTGTGCATCACAGGCCCGAAGGATAAGTCAGTGCTGATGTGATGCTCATGAGAAGCACTTGGCTGTGGGGAGGTGCAAACTTCCTCTGAAAGTCTTGTGATTGGGCTGCTGAAGCAAACTGACAACGGAGAAAAATAGCTCATGCAGTCACTAATGCGCGCATGCGCACAAAAACGACGTGAAACACGCAGTGCAGAGACATCAGGTGATTGAGGCTTTTGCACCCTCTTGTTGGTGGAGCGGAAAGGGGGGATATGGGCAGTTTTAGCGGGATGTTAAGTGATTTTGGGGAGAGAGATGAGCCTGCAGACAGCGGCCTAGGGAAAGTTCCTGGGGACTCTAGTGTGGTGTTTGGCTTTCAGTTTCTTCCTCTGTGATGAGTTTATTTTCTTAGTTAATGACATTGCAGGAACAGTGCTCCTCTTCGGCGGGTCAGCTGTGCAGGCAGAGAAAGACCTCCCCTGCATTTGCTGCTCCCCAGGGAAGCTGGGAGTTCAAAGTGGCATATACTGGGGTGTCTTTTCTAAGTCCCGATATCACTAAGATGATGGCAAAGTCAGAAGCCTCAGCTTTTAGCCAGATGTAGGGTCCGATGCCTGTAATCCCAGCACTCAGAAGGCAGAGGCAGGAGGATCATGGTGAGTTCGGGAGCAGCATGGGCTACATGGTGAGTTCCTGCACTCCCTGAACTACATAGCCTACACTACATAGCGACACTGTCTCAACCCTTTATGTACTGTAGCTATAACCATTCATTATATGGCCAATTTTTATAATTTGGAGTCAAGTGACAACTGAAGTTAGCGCCATGTACTCCCAGAAAACTGGAAATTAGAGCACTATTTTGGTTGGTGATTACATTTCAAAGAGGGGGGCGCTTAGGTTCAAGAGAAACACCTTGAGTTATAAGATGGTGAAGAGGCTTATTTAGCCATTAAAAATACTCAGATACATTGGGGATGGACGGAACAAGAGATTCTGAAAGAAAAAGGAGGAAAGTCTTTTTCCTTATTTTCCACATGGAGAATTGAACTACTATATTTAATTTGCATTTGCCTTTACGTACCCCAGCATCTAGAACCATATGTGTGGCAGATACTCATTAAATATTTATGGAGCAAATGAGTGAGTGATGGACACTGGTGTGGTTATGTGAATGCCTGATCTGTAGTTTCAAACACCGTTTACAAGCTATGCTCCATGTGAAAATAGTTCCACAGGACATGGATAGGTGTTTTTGTTTTTTGTTTTCTGTTACTTGTTTGACGTCTATTCTCTCTGTCATTTTTTCTTTTATTCTTTATTCAAAAATAATTAGCATACATTTATATGCAGTAAGAGTAACCTTTTAAATATATTAGATTCTGAATTTTGACGGAAACACAAATATGTAACCATCACGTCAGTCACTGTTTCAGTTATTTTTCTCATTGCTGGGACAAAGTACCCAACACCCAAAGTTAAAGGGGGAAGAGGTTTATTTAGCTCACAGTTTGTGGAGGTTTCAGCCCACAAGCAGCTGGCTCCAAAGCAGGGTGGCACATGGCAGAGGGCAACAGTTCATGGTGGCAGAAGATAACAAAAGCAACAAGAGCAAAAGGGAGGAGCAAACATCTTTTCCGTCCTTATACTCTAGGCAGCTACCTGCCCTAGGGGGTAATCCTCCTGCGGGACTCACACCCCCAATCCCAGCACTAGACAATGAACCAATCACAAACTCTAGATTCAGCCACCTCTGAAAAGCTTGCACCCCATGATCATATGAGGCTTTAGGGGAACATCTAGACACAAACCATAACAGTCATGATGTAGAACATTTCTCTCCTCCCAAAGACCACTCTGCCCCCAAACCTTGGCAGTCGCCCCTTCCCGTACTTCCCGATTGGCATCCACTTACTGGCTTTCTCTTCTCCTAAATTTTCCTTTTTCCATGATGCCGCATAAATGGAATTACACAATATGTAGCCTTTAAATCTGACTTTTTTTCTTAATGTTTATGCTATTCATCCATGTTGTATGTTTTAGCAGTTCATGGTTTTATTGCTGAAAAGTACTCGATTCTATAGATTATCACAATTTGTTCATCCATTCATCTATTGAAGGACACTTTGAGTTCTTTCTGGAGTAATAATCAATAAAGTGTTTTAAACTTTTTTTTGGAAAGAAATGGTCTCATTATGTTGCTTTTGCTGGCCTCAAGCTCACGATTCTCCTGCCTCAACCTCCCAGGTAGCTGAGACTACAGGCACATGCCGCTGGCTCAGCTTATTTTAGGCATTTATATTCTAGTGTTTGTGTATGCACAAGTTAATTTGGGTAAATATCAGAGTGTGAGATGGCTGCATTCACAGTTAGACGTATGTCATGGGCTGACTGAGGACATAAGGAGGGCACTGCATGTAGCCAGAAAGAGGGCCCTCACCATGGATACCATGCTGGAACCCCACTTTAATGTCCAGCTTCCAGAATCAGAAATAAATCTCTGCTCTTTAAACTACACAGTCTATAGTATTTTGTTAGAAGCTCCAAATGACTAAGACAACAGAGGTTTTTTGTTTTGTTTTGGTCTGGTTTTGTTGAGACAAGGTCTTGCTATGTAATTCAGGTTGGCCTCAAACTCAGGATGATCTTCCTGCCTCAGCCCCTGAGCGCTGGGATTAAAGGCATGTACCACCACGCCCAGCTTAAGAGAGTTTTAATTTTATCTAAAAAGACTTTCAAACATTTTTCCTTAGTTGTGGCACCATTCTGCACTCAACTCAAATGCCTGAGAGCTCCAGTTACCTGAGCACTCTCATTAACACTCCGCACTGCTGCTTCTTTGTCTTTCCAGTATTAGCTGTTCTAATAGGTGAGTGGTGTTTTAAATTTACACCTCCTAATTACTGATGATGTTGATCTTTTTATGTTTAATAGAGCTTTAAACCAATCTAAATGGATTTCTTTACTTCAGGACTGCCAAAGTCCTCACTCCATTAATGCACAGTGTGAATCCCCATAGGTAGATAGCTGGGAACTCTTTTCCCAAGATCAAGTAAAGTTTATAAAGCTAGAATTCCAGTGAGGACATTTCAGCAAATACTGACTTACATATTGAAGAGATCCAGCAAATGCCACCCCAGAATGTGGCACTTTGATATGAGGATTATGTTTGGCTGAAAACAACTAAGCATCAGTAAATAAAGGAACAGTTCTCTCCACTCTTTTCCCTGTGTAAAATCAAGGCATAAAAATTTCTCTTGTGATGGTATAACTTTTAGTGGCATATCAAGAAAACAACAGCAACTCAATCAGAGATAAAATCAAGAGTCAGCACTGAAATTAGTTTGCATAAACAAACCTTGCTGAAGTAACCTTCAGCTGAGCATGGTGGTACATGCTTGTAATCTCAGTACTCAGGAGGCTGAGGCAGGAAGTTCCCCATGACTTCAAGGCCAACATGGGCTGCATAATGAGCTCAAGGCCAGCGTGAACTACATAATGAGACCTTGTCTCAAAACAAACAAACAAAAAATAAAATAAATAATGTAACAACTTTTAGTCGGACACTGTGTCACATGCCTGTAATCCCAGCAGCTGGGAAGCTGAGGCAGGAAGACCACCACAAATTCCAGACCAGCCTGAGCTATATAGTGAGATTCTGTCTCAATCCCCCCCAAAAAGAGAAAATCTAAAATAACCTTTATTGTCTATTAGTGCCCTCCTAGGCTCTTTCCAATGGTTAATTGCCCCTTGAAGCCAAATCTCCCTTTCTTTGTTAAGCCGTATGTAAATCCCTGACTAACCACTTTTTGTTTTCACTTCTTTTATGTGAGCTATCATGCATATAAAAGTAGTAATAAGACTTATATTCCTTTTAATTTGTTATCCCTTACCTTCACAGAACTTGCAAGACAGAGGACATTTTTTTCTGCTTAACATGATGACATACACACTCTTCTGTACAATCAGCTCACCCTGTGTTACCTCCTTTCCATGCCTGTTCATGACAGAGATGCTTTTGGACTGGGACCCCTGCTTCTCCCAAGCTTCTGCTCCTGTGGTCCCCTGCTGGGAATGCCCTCCCTTTCCCGGTCTCCCTTCACCTGCTCAGCGTCCACAGCCCGGCTCATGTTTCTTTGGACCACAGTGATCTTCATCTGACCTCCCTGGTGCTTGAGCCCCTGGTAGGGATTTGTGATTGGTCTCTGCCTAGTTTTTGATGTATTTTCCCAAAATGGCTCTGCTCCATTTTTTTTAATTATTAGTGGAAGTTCCTGTTATCCAAGACTTTTTATTAAACCCCTCATGCACTGATCTTTGTGCATAGCTACTGCTTACACACACTTGTTGGATTTATATAGAGTAAACCAACAGGCACTGATTTCAGTTCTCTCCATTTAGCCGGGAACCAAGAACAAATGTCAAAAAGAGGACTCTGTGGTTCCTGGCTAAATAGGGAGAAGAAATCTAATTGAAAATATAGAGCTCAAATCTGGGGCTCCTGGAACTTGTGGATGAAGCTAGAAGTTTCTGGCCAAGCCCTCCAACATAACCACAAACTACTCCTCCTTTGCCACGCTGTTCATTAAATCAAGGAGTTAGAAATTAGGTCATGAAGTCCAGCTTTGTCTCTAAAGAGGATTGCACCTTAATGGAGCCCAGGGCTTTCAGATTTCTGTGCACCTCCCTCCTCTTTTTGGTTCTCTGACCTGCCTCAGTAAACTTCCCAGGCCCAATTCCTTAGCAAGAGGGACTGGCTGGGTCAGGCAGAGGAGAGGTCAGGAGCTTTCAGGTGTTCCCAGGTGACTGTCAAGGGTAGCAACAGCTGCCGTCCCATGTTTCAGACTTTGTGGTGCACCTCAGCCCTGTGACACCATCGGACCAGGTGGAACAATCAAGATTGTATCCTGTTTTACAGTGACTGGGTCCTGAAGCTCCCTGTCCTTTCAAACAGTATAGACTGAGCTGGGCATGGCAGCACAGGTCTGTAATCCTGGCTACTAAAGAGGATGGGCAAGTGGACCATGGGTTTCAGACCAAGTCAGCCTACGCAAGACTGCCTTCAAAGAACAGACAGACATGCAAATAAGCAAATGGGAGGGAGGTAGGAGGAGAAGAAGGAGAAGAAGGGAAGAGAGGAGAAGAGAAAGAAAAGGAAGAGAAGAGGAGAAGAGAAGGGTGACTGGGCTAGGGCCCACATATACTCCCCATGGTCCTAGCAACATGACCCGTTCCCTGCAGCAAGGCCCCATCGCGTGTTTCCATCACCTCCCAGTACTGCCATCAGCCTATGCTCTCATCTGTAGATTACTCCACGTGTTTCGTTATAGCCTCCCTGATCCAGTCCCTTCCTCAAACCCCGTCAACAGCCGAGCCTTCAATCCAAGGACCCGTTGAGGAATGGATCATATCCATTGAGCCTGCTTTCACAGAAGGTCACCTTCTGAGTTCCCCGGTGGCCTTAAGTTTCAGGGAAACACTTTCAACCATGCAGAAGAGGTGACAGATATCAAAGGCAAAAGTGCTTTTTCTGCAACTCAATTTGATTAGCGCAACTTCCATTCACAAAATAGCAGATTAGAAATTCAACTCAGCCTCATTTGGATCAACTGAATTTTACGGTTCTCTCCCCCTGCTGTGTTTTAGGTTGTAAGGTGAGCCATTCATTTAGGGAGCGGGGCTCACTCTGTGCCTGTCAGTAAAGAGAGAGGTGTATTACCTACTTACCGACAATCTCTGTCTTTTGCTGGTGTCCTGGGGGTGTTCATGTTAGGGAGATTTACTATGATGTTACTGATGCTGAAATTACAGGATCCTTGACTTGCTTGGGCTTCTTCTAAAATCCCAGGAGAGGCCTGTGAATGTGTTTGAACCGTCATTTGTTCATAAAATTCGCAAAACAAGATACTTAATAAGTTAAGACTGCTGACTCTTTCTGCTCTGACTTCCTCTCTATTTCTGTTTCCCTTGAGATGGTGTTGGCAGCGGCCCTGAGTGAGTGTTTTGTGTTTGGTTTAATGGAGTTTGTGTTGGAGATATCTTTAATTTGCGTTCAATGACATTTATTTATGTGGTTTTCCGATAGTTTCACACGCAGTTGAGTTATGAATAACCATCCTGATGAGAAGTGAGTTCCAGAAATACTCCCTGAAGCCACAGGGCTGATTTACCCAGTGTCAAGACATAAAACACGCAGAGTCAGGCAACACGTGACAATTTGCACCAGCATTAGAAGCATGGGGGAGTGCAAGAAAAGCAGTGTTTTTGTTTGGTTTTGTTTTGTTTTTGAGCAGAGGTCTTGTTATGTAGTTTAGGCTTACACTGATCCTCCTGCCTCAGCCTCCTAAATGCTGTGATTATAGATGTGCCACAACCTGCCCGGCAACCAATGTTTTAAATGTGCACAGACGCATGCCAGGCTATGAAAAGTTCTTCCACCCATCAAAATAAACACTGTAGAGGATTTAGTTCTCAATAACGACTGCTCAAAAGTGTAGTTCCTTCCACTGAAGAATCACCTAGGTAACGCATCTCATTTATTTCTTAGTTTCCAGAACCTCTATGCTTGTTAGATACAAGCTGTCATTAATTGTGTCTGCAACAAGTCCTATGTGGAGGAAAGGCCTTAGACATTTCACCAGCATGAAAACAATCCAAATGTGTATGTGACACTACTGATAACAAACTTGTGAGACTGAAAGAAATTTTTGCCGACTTCACAATAATTAAAACAAAAAAATTGACCAATTATCTAGAGAAAAGACTACATTCTATGTCTATTCTCTCCACTAAATAATAATATTGTAATATAGGTAACTAATAAAAATGTATGGAAAAAGTACAAAAGAGGTGTTTTAAACATTTAACTAATGAAAAAAATCTTAAAATTTGGACGAACTGATTTTTGTATTTTTTGGCCAACTTTTAAAAATGTATAGCTTGTTATATTTTTTTCTTATTCTAAATATTAACACTCATTCTAAATATTTTCTCATTCTAAATATTACTGAATTTTGTATTTATAGTCTTGCATTCTTTCCCTGAAGGCGGGCACTGCTCTTGGATCCCACAAATTCTAAACCCAGTTCTGTTTCTTCTTCAATTTTTCCAAAGCTATTTGGAGTTTCCATTAGTCCTCCTCTACTTCCCCATACGGGGACTTGGCCTGGGAAGAGGTTGCTCTGCTTTCTTCTCTATGTTTTTCTCAAGCCATTGACCAAGGCAGAAAGCTTATGTAGGCTTTGGTCTCTCAGTGCTTAAAACGGGAGTGAGTTTCAGTGTGGAGCGAGGCCATGCTACTTAGAAAGGAATTCTTTTATTTTTTAAGACAAGAACTCCCTATGTAGTTCAGGCTCACTTTGAACTCACTGTGTATCCCAGGCTGGCCTTGAACTTGTGCCGATCCTCCTGCCTCAACCTCCTGAGCGCTGGGACTATCGGCACCATTATGTCTGGATAAAAAGGAATTCTTTCCTTACTCATTCTTTTGGGACAAGAGGGCAATAATTAGATATCAAGATAAAAGAGGAGACATGGCTGTGGTTCTTAGGCATTAAAGATGCCAGTTAGGAAAATAGTTACCCTGGGTTTTAGAACAAGGGAGTTAATACTTCCCCATCTTTAAATAATCCATTCATCCATGACAAAGAAACACTGACAACATGTTCTTCTGAGAATTGAGAATACCAAAAGTTCATTTTATTTAAAATTTTCAGACATAACCAGGGAACAAGATTGTTGGTGAAATTCTAGTCTATGGTGTAATCAACATCTTACTAAAATTGAGGGATGACGTTAAAATGTACCAAGGCTTCTCAAGGTCCTGAGCATGGGCACAATGATGCCAGATGACTTTAGCCCCCGCTTCTGCGAGGTTAGGCAAATGAGGAAGAGGCCAAAGATCTCAGCCCTGGCGTCTAACACAACTTTTGCTGTGCTTTTTGTGACACCCTCATGACAAGTGCTGAAAGAAACAAGGCCTGTGGGTATCAATGGGAAGGACAAAGGAAACTGAAGAGTGGCCCTGCCTTACATAAATTCCTCCCCCTTGAAACAGTACCAAATTGCTCCAAGGATTTTGGAGCAGTGTGACAGTTAATTAAACATGTCAACTTCAGTAAGAAACACCCAAGTAAGTTGGTTCAGCATAGTTCTGGTGTGGAAGACCCACCCTAGTGAGGACAGTCACCAAAATGGTACAAAAGGGAAAGAAGGAAGGTTTGCTGCTGTTTCTTCAGTGGAACTCTCGTCTTCACCTTCAGCTTAGTCATCATCTTCTGGCTTCCAGTGCATACTCTTCAACCTCCTGCTACAGACTCACATGGGACACTACAGTGAGCTCCAGGCCTTTGAGTGGATCTTTCCAATTCCCATTATGCAGACAGACCCTTTGCACTCTCCCACACCTGACTCTGTGGGTGGCCATTGTCAGCCAATCTTGTAATTCTTATGTATTTGTATATCTGGTATTAAATCTATTACTCTAGAAAACACTGATGACTGATACAGGTTTTGGTACTGAGAGTGGCTCTGGAGAAACAGAATTGTAAGGATGAAATTCTTTAGTGTTTCCTGGAGTTGGCTGTCCTTGTAATTCTATGGGGCACACCGATATTCCTTGGTGTGAACTGTTTACAGTAGTACCCACGTAGACCCATTTGATTGTTTTTTTTTTTGTTTGTTTGTTTTTCTCCGGTACCGGGAACCGAACTCACGACCTTGCGCTTGCCAGGCAGGCGCTTTTGCTGCTGAGCTAAATCCCCAGCCCAAGTAGACCCATTTGATTATCCTAATTCACCATTCGTGAGATGTAAGGAGCACATGAAGGTTTTGAGTATTTTTGGCAGAAGGGGAACCATAATGTTGCTGGCTGGTTGGTCTTAGTATCTCTCGACAAACTAGTGAAGGAAAACAATGAGCTCAAAACATCCATAGGAAAATCTAAAGTCTTCCTACTGTGAAGAAAAAATAATAAAGGAAAATAAGGAGTTCAGAGATTCAAATGACCAGCTCCAGACATGCATAAAAAATTTAAAAGTTTCAAGTGTGTCCTGAAAGAAAATCTCCCTTCTTTAGCCATAGGGCTGAGATTGCAGAAACCCAAACACAGGCCTTTGTAATTTGGCTGAACTACTGTGTAAGTTTAATGCCTGTCTGCAAGGGTTTCTGAAGTAAAGGTGAGGGCACTCACTGGAAAAGAGTGAGATCCCATAAATTGGGACTGAGGTGTTTGGGAGAATCTTGACAAAACTGAGGATGTTGAGCTCCTAGGCTCTAATGACATTATTCTGCCAGAGGCATTCCTACCTCCACCCCCTGTGGTGTTGGCCTCTCCTACTATATTTGAGGGAACTAATTCTATTTTTTAAATTTTTTTATTTTTATAAAATAAAAGAAAAACATTCTGTGCTTACTAACCAAGCATGATAATGGTGACACCCCTCGGGACCCACCCTCACTACCCGTTTTTGCCTCTAAGCCCATAACAAGGCTCAAATTGCAGGAGGCTTCTAAGGGTGAGGTACGCAATGTGACCCATAAGGAGTTCCACTATTCTCCCAAAGAAACTCTTCTTGAGTTTTCTAATTCTTATAGGCAAAGATCTGATGAGCAAGTGTAGGAATGGATTTTATGGGTGTGGAATAGTGGCGGGAAAAATAGACACCTGGATCAGGCTGAGTTGGTTGACATATGCCCATTAAGCAGGGATTCTGAATTTACTGTTGTAGTTCATTGAGTAAAGAGAGTTGTTAATAGTTAATTAGCTGGTTGACAGAAGGATCAAAAGATAGCCCACTGTGAATGAATTAAAGATACCTGATATTCCATGATTTACTGTTGATGAGGGTATTCGGTGGCTCAGGAAAGTGGGAATCCTGGAGTGGATTTGTCCTGTCGAACCTAATCTGCCACACTGGGATACTTCATTAACATCCTGAGAAACAGTCATGAGGGAAGCACCAGCATCCCTGAAGAGCCCTGTCATTGCTATTCTCTGTATGCCAAACCTTACAGTGTGGACTGCAGTTACTCAATTAGGAAACTTAAGGGCAATGGGTTTGATTGGATCCTGGAGTGGCAGAGGCCAAGAGGCAGCACTTAATTGCCAAAGGCTGGGTACATATACTATAGAAGACCACTTAGGCCTCTATGAATTAAAGCCTGATTGGACTCCACTATTAGCACAGAGGAGAAAGGCAACACATAGGGTGATGGCATGTTGCAGGTTCTACAGAAAAGTTTATACAGCTGAGATTAAGTTGTTTCCCTGAGCATGTGTTGTGGTTTGTGTCCAGATGTCCCCACAGAGCCTCAAGCACCACAGGGTTTTTCTGGAGGTGGCTGAATCTAGAGTGTGTGATTAATTCACAGTGCAATGGTGGGATTAAGGGTGGGTGATTGCTGGGTCAGTCCACTGATTGGATTGGCACCTCTCTAATCCCAGTAGACCGGATACAATATAAGGGACAGAAGGAGGTTTGTCGCTTTCTCTCTCATTGCTTTTGCTGTCTTCTGCTGCCATGAACAGTTGCCCCTCTGCCATATACCAATCTATCTTGGAGCCAGCTGATTATGAATGGAAACCTCTACAAACTGTGAGCTAAATAAATCTTTCCCCCTTTAATTTTGGGTGTCAAGTATTTTGTTTAGCAATGGGAAAAGTAACTAAGACAGCATGTACTAAATAGGTATTGGAAAGCAGAGGAATCATGTATTAGTTTAATTGCTTGTACTCACGTTTGAGTGAATAGAAGGAGGTTGAGCCAGAACCCTGGGGGCTCCTCTGTCTACTAAGAAGCAAGACCACCCTGGCTTTCTGTATGCTAAACTGGCTCTGTGTACTTACCACAATGGACAGCAGAAGCAGAACAATGATCAGAATGGTCTGACATACATAGACCTATGGCATTTGCTGATTGCCATGGTGTTCCCAAAAGTAAAATAGGTGAGAAGCTTACAAAATTTTTTTACCAGATTTATATGATCAAAAAAAATTTTTAAGGACAAATGAATGGAAGCCTACTTCAAATTGTAACAGGGAATCATGGCCCCTCAGCCAGTTCCAAGATTTGAGCCAATTTACAGACCCAGAACCCCATGAATAAAGAGAAGCCTGGTCCCATTGAGGAAGGATCCTGTTATACCAAAAATTTATATGGTCATTCCTTCTCCCATCTTTCCCCAAAGGGATATATGGCCTTTTGCCCAAGTGACTGTACAATGGGGAAAGAGAAATGATTTGACATTTGGGGGGCTACTGGACACTGGTTCTGAACTAATGCTGACTCAATGGAAACCAAAGCATCATTGTGGGCCTCCAGTAAGAGTAGAGACCTATGGAGATCAGGTGATCAATAGAATTTTTGCACAGGTCTGACTCACAGTGGGTCAAATATGTCCTTAGTACATCCTGTAGTCATTTCTCCTGTTCCAGAATGTGTGATTGGGAGATATATTTAGTACTTGGCAGAATTCTCACATTGGTTCCTTAACCTATAGTGTGAGGACTATTATGGTTGGAAAGACAAAATTAAAGTCATTAGAATTGCCCGGTGAAATAGTAAGCCAAAAACAGTATTGCATCCCTGGGAGGATTGCAGAGATTAGCGCCACCATCAAGGACTTGAAAGATGCAGAGGTGGTGGTCCCAACCACAACTCTATTTAATTCTCCCATTTGGCCTGTACAGAAGACAGACGGGTCTTGGAGTATGATGGTGGATTACTATAAACTGAGTCAAGTGACGACTTCAACTGCAGCTGTTGTACTAGATGTGGTTTCCTTGCTTGAGCAGATTAACACAGCTGGTACTTGGTGTGTGGCTACTGATTTGTGAATGCTTTTTCCATGCCTATCCATCAGAAACAATTTACTTTTATCTGGCATGGCCAGCAATACCCCTTCAACTACTTATCTCAGGGTTCTATTAACTCTTCAGCTCTGTGTCACAACTTAGTTGACAGAGATCTTGATCCTCTTTCTCTCTCACAAGGTACCACACTGGTCCATTACACTGATGATATTATGTTGATTGGACCAAAAGAGCAGGAGGAAGCAATCAATCTGGATTTGTTAGAAAGCATTTGAGAGCCAGAGGATGGGAAATAAATCCAACTAAAATTCAAGATCTTTCTATCTCAGCAAAATTTTTAGGAGTACAGTGGTGTGCAGACATGCAGAGTTATCTCTTCTAAGGTAAAAGATAAGTTATGTCTGGCTACTCCTGCAACCAAAAAAGAGGTACAAGCTTCGTGGACCTATTTGGATTTTTGAGGCAACACATTTTTCACTTAGGTGCTTACCCTTAATCCTTAATCCCAGCATCACACCCTTAATGCTAGCATCACACACCCTAGATCCATCCATCTTTGAAAAGCCCCACCTATACTGCAGAAAACTCTGGGAGAACATCTTTATGCAAACCACAACAAAGCTAAAAAGACTCACAGTGTTGGTAGGGGTGGTTGACCCAGACTATCAAAGGGAAATTGGACTATGCTCCACACTGGAGGAAAGGAAGAACATACTTGGAGTGCAGGAGATCCCTTAGGGAAACTCCTAGTGTTTCCATGCCCTGCTATTAATGTCAGTGGGAAACTACAGTTACCCAATCTAGGCAGAATGACAAATGGTCCAGAAGCTTCAGAAACGAAAGTATAGTGTTTGCTGAAGGTCAAGGGAATACAGAATGGGTAGTAGAAGAAGGTAGTTCTAGATTCCAGCTATGACCCCATGACCAGTTACACAAATAAAGATAGTAATTGTAATAGTTCTCTCCTAATATGCTTCTAATGTAATATAATGTTGGTAGATTTAATATTAATTCTTAAGTATTGTTAAATCTGTTAAAATGTTCAAGTTATAAAATATTAGGAGTAAACATTACCCTCCAAGAACTTGCCTTCTATTCTGGGAAGGGAATTAGTGCATTTCCATTTGCATGCAGGATGGTTATAACATGTTAGGCATAACTATGAACTTGTCTTTATATCTGGAGACTATGGTTTGAAGAAATGTGTCTGGTTGTCAAGTTGACAAGGGGTGGATTATGATAGTAGATCATGTCACCTTGAGTAAGAAACACCCAAGTAGATTGGCTCAGCACAGTTCTGAGTGCGGAAGACCCACCCCAGGGAGGGTTGTCACCAGAATGACATACAAGGGAAATAGAAGAGGAAGCATTGCTTCTGTTTCTTCGGAGGAGCTCCAGTCTTTGCTTTCACCTTGGATGTCATGTCCCGGCTTCCAGTGCACTGTTCAGCCTTTGAGCACAGACCCTTCAGCCTCCTGATCTGGACTCACATGGAACACTACATGGAGCTCCAGGCCTTTGGCTGGACCCTTCAGATCCCCAGTGCACAGACAGACCTTTTGCACTCTTCCACACCTGCCCCTGTGGGTGACCACTGTACGCCAATATTGTAAATTCTTATCTATTTGTATACCTTGTATTAAATCTGTTTCTCTAGTAACCACTAAGTGATACAGGAAGCAAGGAAAGAAATTAGTGTGACCAAATGGATGGAGGATCTTCACATTGAAATAGATATTTTTACATTTGTACATTTTCATAGTAGTATGTTTATATCTGGAAAGATAACAGCTTCTAAAGCATAAAAAATGTAAAGAGACTCAATAATCACACCTAAGAATCCTAAGATAATTGGAGGATTATGGGCAAATTCTTGGTGCTTAAAAAAGTGACTTGAGGACCCATGAAATTATGTACTACTTCACATAGTAAATATGTGGCTTTGGGAATTTGGGCATGTACACAGTGTGGGGACAGAAAGGGCTGTGCAATGAAATACATAAACAACTTGTACATGCATAGACTTGCTTTCCTACTCCCCAGGATTGCTCAGACCCCTTGGAAGAAGAATAGGAATTTCGAAGTGATGCTGAAGTCCTACCACTTCTCAGGGAGGCCATGTATGATTATGCTGGAAAACACCAGTCCTATTATTCAGAGAAGTAAAAGAGAGCCAAATTTTGGTAACAGAGACCTGGATGTGAGTCTGAGTTCAGCAACTTACTACTCTGTGGGCTTAACTTCTTTGAATTTCAGTATCCTCTTCCATACCATTCATACAAGAATCTTTTTCCTCACAGACTCACAAAGTGCTGCTGGGGTTAAATAAGAGTATGTACAGAACCTGCAAGTTGCACATACTTAATCTATGCCACATCTTCTGAAGGCATTTATACCTATAAGCTCTTAAGCCTGTGTTACAAATAACATAATATAATGTGTATGTGTATTTTTATATATGAACATTTTCATTTTAAGTAATTACAAGACTTCCAGGGAGTTCATCACCTTAATTGATTTATCTATTGTTTGAAGAGACATGCCAGCAGGTGTCCCTCATCTAATTCCATCCCATTGCTGCCCTTACAAGAGGTTTTAAATCTTAACTAAATGGTATCAGGGTCCACTGTGAAAGACCAAGACCCCTCTATTGGACTTCTAAAGTTACTTTTATGGACAGTTGCCAGCTGTGGAAGCAGTCATTGCTGTAACCACTTTTAGTATTTTGGAGGCCACTGTACTTAGTCAAATGTTACACAAAAGGCTTTTTCTGAAATCAGCCTCCAGCAAGGGATTAGCCTTAATTCTCGGATTTTCCATTTGTTCTGTTTACAGGCCTTATGCAATTTCAGAACACTGCGTTCACTTTCTTTTGTAACTGCCCTACAGCCACCTTGCCCTGTAGCACTGGATAGGCTCCCCACTCCATGCCAGGGTTTTCCTCCAGCCAACATTCTTTGCAAAGAGCACTGAGATCTCTAGCTATGGTGGTACAGAAGAAGGTACACAGGTGTTTTGTTTCATTTTGTTTTTGAGACAGGGTCTCACCATGTAGTTCAGGCTGGCTTTGAGCTCCCTCTGTACCCAGGCTGGCCTGACTATGAACTTTAGAGGTATTCAGACACACCTGGGCTCAAGCTTTCTTGCAGTCTTTTGCTATGTGCTTACTTAATCTAATTCCAAGTTTGCTTTTGTTTTCTTCTGTAAAATGGAAATATTATGGTCTTTGTAGGGTCATTGTGAGGGTTGACTAAGACAACGTGTGTAAAGAATTCAATGTAATGCCTGCCAACATTAAGTACTCCACTAAATGAAGTCATTATTTTAATAACAGCAGTGAAGGAATGTGCTTTTCTTTGCTGTGATCTCCAACACAAAATGCTCCGTCTTCTTTACAGACTTCAAGGACACACATAAAAATGTTTCACTGCTTTGCTATAATAGCTATCTGAAATTTTCTGCAGCCTGGAAAAAGGTTATCTTTGAGACCAGTTGGTCATCCTCTGAATCAATGATGCTTTTACATCATCTCTGGAGAAGGACAAGGGAAACCTCACTGATTTGTTGACTATGAAGAAGCAAATATGTTAGGTTAAGAGACATGGATATTGATTTAATAGTGACATGAATACTTACAAGATCGGAAAACGTCTTTGTGTCTTTGCAGTTTATTCATTGCATGACTAAGAAGGAGTGGGTGTGGCCACAGATTATATGTTGTTGATACGCAAAGTAAATAGGATGAGTGCTCATCATATGGCATGGAGGAAGGAGAATAAATTTTAGAGTTACATTGGCCTGGATGAAGTTCTCAGCTCAAGCACTGATGATTTACCTTGAACGAACATCTTAATCTTGGTGAGATACTTCATTTTAAAAAGAAAACAGTAATGTCTACCTTAGAGAGCTATTCTTACTATTAAGCAAAAAGCTATACTGTACTTTTCATAGTGCCTAGCATAATACAATGATAAATAGTATACATACATATATATATAATACCATTACTTAAAATAATCTAGATTTGCATATAATACCATTACTTAAAATAATCTAGATTTGCATAGCAGGTTGAAAAGGCCACAGAGCAGTCCAGTTTATGTATAGTGAGCAAGTTTCTAAACAGAAATTTTTTCCCTCCTCACTGTATACCACCTTTGTATCATTAGTAGCTATGAACAGAAGGAAAAGGACAACTAGAATTTATTACTGAGTGAAATCATGGCCAGGGCTTAGACCCTTAGCAAATCTTGATGCCTGGTGCTGGCTTTCCATAGTTCCCTGAGAGGCACTGCATAGATAAATGTATCCATCTATCGTGGAGAATAGGACACTCCTCCCTCCCTCCATTGCCCTGGGACAATGCAGCTGGCAAGAGGAGCATGAGTTCATGAGAGGAGTCTGAGTTCATGCTTCTCCCTTCTTCCACTGCCCCACAATGATGCAGCCTGAGAGAGGAATCTGAGTTCGGCTCCTCTCTTCCTCCATTGATCTGGGACACCTCAGCTGGTAAGAGGAGTGGGATTTTTGGCTTCTCCATTCTCCATTGACATGGGATCGTGTGGCTTGTGAAAGAAGTCTGAGATCCACCCCTTCCTCCCTCCACTGGTGGGACTCAGGACCCAGAGACCTGCAGGAACAGGATGGACAGGTAGAACTAGAGGTGTGGAAATATCCCATGCAACATCAGCAATATGAGCCAACAGATGATCTTTACCCTTTCTTTTTGTTTTATTGTACTCACTGTCTTCCTCTCTTTCATCAGCACTCTCACTTAACTTTATGATAATTTCATGCAAGTAAACATTGTCTCTTCTCTTTCTGGTTAACTTCAAAACTCCTATGCCTTTTCTTCTAATCCTTCCCTTCTGTGTCCTACAATTACCCAAAACCTGGATGATCATCCTGTGCCCTCCAACCTTGCTCTTACTATATTTAACCTCATTCATCTCTCCATCCTACCCTCATCCTCTTGAATCTCCCCACAACAGGGTAAAATCACTCTACTAAGTAGAAAATCATTATATACAAGTTCCTGGTATAAGCTGGATTATATTATATTTCTGTAGATCTTCCTCCTATGGTTGTAGATATCAGGCTAATAGTTACCACAGTTTGTTAATAGCCAGGCTATACTTGAGTCTGTTGTTATTGACAAATAAATTATTTTAACCAAGATGTCACATGTGCTATAACCAAGTTTTCCCCCTGTATGACAACACTGTGATTGTAAAGAGTCATAACCCTCCCCATAGTTCAGTACCAAAGAAATGGGTCCTAAGTCAAATTGGTAGCAACTCCTCAGACTTAATATATTGGGAAGGTAGATTCTTGGGATAGACATAAAGATCAAGAACCACCAATATCTAGAGGACATCCAGAGGAACAGAAACCTTCTAAGAAAGCCTCTACATGAGTGATAAGGCTATCTAAGAAATCTACAAGCATCAACACAGAAAACAAAATAAAATAGAAAACAGAAAATGACAAGACAACAGAAGAAAAATGCAATACCAAACATCCAGACACCCAGGACAAGTCCAGAGCAGAGAGAGATAGAGGAAATTGGAAGACAACAAATGGAACTCTCTGAAATGATAGCAGCAGAAATGAAAAAAATAAATGGAGGGCACAGACCCTTCTGTGCAGGCACGGCTGATGCCCAGAAAGGCAGACAGCAAGCACCCGGGAAGTGGCACAGAGATGTGTGCCCACCCTCCGGAGGCCGATGCCACGTGGTGGAGAACAGCCATGCCACAGAGAAGCACGGACACAATAGGCCTGCTCGGAGACTTGCATGAACCATCCCAACACAGAGAAACCTCTGGGAAAACATGCTACATGGCGGTTTGATCTTGGCCCTGCCCTTGAGAGCTGGAAATATCCGGAGTCAGCGGAGGAGCAGCTGGTGAACAAGGACTCGGAGAACAGGAGAGCACCGACGCCCGATGACTCAGAGGTCCAGCTGACTGGGGACACGAGAGCCATTCCTGAGCTGGAAACCAGGAGGACCTTGTGCAACACCCGGGGAGAGCCCCCTGGAGGCCATTCTTCCCCTAACTGTACAGGCTGCGGTGGAGGAGCAAGAGAAGCTCCAGAGAGGTCTGCACTGAGACTTCATGGATTACACGGGTGCCCAATATTCAGATTGTATAGAACTACCTTCATGGAAAAGGAGGAGCCCCACAAAATCATGAGTATAGAGGAAAAAGTGGATGGCCTGTTGCTGGACACTGGTGCTGGTCTCTCGGTCCTTCTTTTCAGCCCTGGCCTTCCTTCCACCTGTCACACCTCAGTGAAGGGAGTCACTGATGAGGTAACCTGCTATTTTTCGCAACCCTTGGACTGTAACTACTTGTTGGATCTTTCTTGCATATCTTTGTTTTCCTGAGAAACGATTTTGAGGATGCCAACTTGTATTGCAGCAGCCATTGATGATTTCCTACTAATCTGTACATAACTCTGTAATGTTTGTATTGCTCCTATGTTATTTTGTAAATGGATGTATGTTTGTTGCTATATGTTTGCAACAACAACCATTGAGAATAGTCAATGATTATTTGATGGATCACTCATGTATAGCTCTATTTGTTTTCCCTAGAGACCACTTTGGAGAAACCAGGGTATAGTACAACAACCACTGATAATTTCCTGCCATTGCTGTCTGTAACTCACTATTATTTGCTTATTTGTTTTCCTGAGAAACTATCTTGAAGATACCAATAGGTAAAATAACAACCATTGAGAATGTCCTACCACTTTGTCTGTAATTCAGTACATCCCCCCTACTGCTTTGTTGTCCTTCTTTTACTGGAAGAGGCCATAGAAAAAATAATCTCTAAGGTGCAAAAAGAAATGACTATCAAAATAAAAGACATTAGACACAGATAAACAAATAGAGGTGCTCAGGAAAATGATGGAAAACATGAATGTCAAACATAGAGTGGAAATGAAATCAATGAAACAGATGAAATTCAGGAGATTAGAAACTCCACTAAAAGTATATGCAGCAGATTAAATGAAGGCAAGGCAAGGATAGAATATCAGATCTGGAAGACAAGAATTTGACTAGTGACAAGGAAAAGAAAGACATCTTAAAAATCACAAGAGACCATGAAAAATCAATCCAACACCTACAGAATGAAGCAAAAAGGAACAACATAATATTGATTGGCATCAGTAAGAAAGCTGGAGACAGCACAAAAGTCATTAATAACCTCTTCACAGAGAAAAGGCAGAAAACTTCTCAAACATGGTTAAAGAACTTGACATACAAATAAATGAAGCATATAGAACTCCAAATAGCCATAACCAAAATAAATCTACATGAAAGCATATAATAATCA
The DNA here is from genome assembly GCF_000276665.1 of Chinchilla lanigera. Lineage (NCBI taxonomy): Eukaryota > Metazoa > Chordata > Mammalia > Rodentia > Chinchillidae > Chinchilla > Chinchilla lanigera. Next base: position 24,551,956 of record NW_004955403.1, read on the forward strand.
AGATTACAAGCAGCTAGAGAAAAGAAAGAGATCTCCTATAAAGGAAAGCCCATCACCATCACAACAATCTTCTGAGTACACACCCTGAAAAGGAGAGCTTGGAGGGAGGTATTTCAAGCCCTAAAGGAAAAGAGTCTTCAACCCAGACTGATGTACTCTGCAAAATTATCTTTCAAAATTGATGGAGAAATGAGATATTTCCATGGCAAAGAACAACTGAAGAAATTTATGACCACCAAACCAGCTATACAGAATGCTCTGAAGAAGATATTAGAAAGAGATAATGAAAACCACAAACATATGAACACCAATAAAAGGAATCCACCAGGCAGGGCAATCAATTAAACAGAGGACAAAGACAGGGAACAAACATAGGAAAACAACATGAAAAAGAAAAGCCAATACATATCAGTTATAACCATCAAGCTAAATTGTCTCAACTGATCAATCAAAAGAAACAGACCGACAGATTGGATCAAGAAGCAAGATCCAAAAATATGCTGCATTCAAGATACATATTTAATCTTCCCCAAAAGTCATAGACTAAAAATCAAAGGATGGAAAACAATTCTCCATGCCAGAGGAATCCAGGAAGGGTAGCTATTCTATCTGGAGACAATGCAAACTTCAAGGCAAAACTGATCAAAAGAGATAAAAAAAAGGTCACTACATATGTGTTAAGAGAAAAATCCAAGAAGAGATAACAATCTTAAATATTTATGCACCAAACACAGATTCACCCAACTACATAAAACAAATATTACAAGACATGAAAAACAAAAGAAGTACTCACACAATTATAGTGGAGGACGTTAATAGCCTACTCTCACAAACAGATAAATCAACTAGACAAAAAAAATTAACAAAAACAATAGAATTAAACCAAGCCTATGAACAAATGGATGTCTATAGAGTGTTCTACCCCAAAATGTCAAAATAAACACTGTTCTCAGCTGCACATGGGGAGTACTCCAAAACAAACCACATATTAGCTGATAAAACATGTTTAAGGAAATGTAGAGGAAATTAAATCATCCCATATATACTATCTGACCATAGTGCAATAAAGCTGGAAATCAATGATACAGGAAGCCAAAAAAACTACATAAACACATAGAAATTAAACAACACCCTTCTGAACAGCCAATGGGTCACAGAGGAAATAAAAGGTTAAATTAAAAAGTATATTCAATTAAATGATAATGCTGATACAACTTACCAAAATTTATGGGATGCAGTGAAAGCAATCCTATAAGGGGAATTTATAGCAATGAACTCACACATCAGGAAAACAGAATGAACTCAAGCAACCTAATGTTAAACCTCAAAATTTTAGAAAAAAAAAAGAACAAGTCAAACCCAAAGGGCATACAAGGGAGGAAATTATAAAGATAAGAGCAGAAATTAATGCAATAGATACTAAGAAAACAATACAAAGAATCAATGAATTGAAAAGTTGGTTCTTTGAAAGAATAAATAAAATTGATAAACTATTAGCCAATCTCATCAAAAAGAGGAAAGGAAGAACACAAATACAAGCAATTAGGAATGAAAAGGAAGAAATCACAATGGATCCCACATAAATCCAGGAGATAATCAAAACCTACTGTGAGAACCTGTATTCTAATAAGATGGAAAACACAGAAGAAATGGACAGATTTCTAGATACAACTGAATTGCCAAAACTAAATGAAAAACATATACACATTGTAAAAAACCCAATATCAACCAGTGAAATTCAAAATGTAATTAAAAATTTACCAACAAAGGAAAGCCCAGGCCCTGATGTATTCTCTGTTGAATACTACAAGAAATTTAGAGAAGAACTAATGCCAAATCTCTAAAGAAATCGAAAGGGAAGCAGTACTTCCAAAATCATTCCTGCAAGCAAGTATTATCCTGATTCCAAAACCAGAGAAGAATGCAACTAAAGAAGAAAACTACAGGCCAATCTCTCTAATGATCATAGATGCAAAAATTCTTAATAAGACTGCCAAACAGAATGTTGCAAGTTATCAAGATTATACATCATGACCAAGTAGGGTTCATCCCAGGAATGAAGGGATGGTTCAATGTATGCAAATCAATAAATATAATGCACCATATTAACAGAACCAAAGACAAAAATCACCTGATTATCTCAAGAGATGCAGAAAAAGCATTTGACAAAGGCTAGCACCCATTCATGATAAAAACCTTATGGAAAATTGGACTAGATGGTCTTTACCTCCATCTTCTAAAAGCCACCTATGACAAATCAGTAGCTAACATCATATTGAATTGTGAAAAACTGAAAGCTTTCACTCTAAAATCAGGAACATGACAAGGATGTCCATTATCACCACTCCTATTCAATATAGTTCCAGAAACATTAGCCAAAGCAATTAGACAAGATAAAAAATAAAAGGAATACAGATAGGACAGGAAGAAGTTAAATTATCATTATTTGCAGATGACACGATACTCTACATAGCAGACCCGCAAAACTCCACCAAAAAACTTGTAGACTTAATATCCAAATTCAGCACTATAGCTGGACATTCAAAAATCCATAGCATTCTTGTATACAACCAACCAACTCACACAGAGAGAAATTAGAGAATGCACACCCTTCATAATAGTATCTTAAAAAATGAAATATTTAGGAATCAATCTAACAAAGGAAGTAAAAGATCTCTACAGTGAAAATTACTATGCCCTGAAAAAGGAGATTGAAAAGGATATCAGAAAATGAAAACATATCCTTTGTTCTTGGATAGGAAGAACCAACATAGTGAAAATGACCATACTCCCAAAACTGCTATACAGATTTTATGCAATCCCAATCAAAATACCATTAACATACCTCACAGATCTAGAGAAAACATTCCTAAAAACATTTGGAACCAGAAGACACCTAGAATAGCAAAAGCAATCCTGGGCAGCAAAGACAAGCTAGGGGGCATCACAATCCAGAACAGAAATTACAAATACAAAGCTACTGTGATAAAATCAGCACGTATTGGCCAAAAAAAAAAACCCGTCCCAAAACAAACAAACAAACAAACAAACAAACAAACAAAAAACCAGGCCTGAGGATCAACAGAACAGAATAGAAGATGCTGGTGCAACCCCAAACACACTCAGCTAACTTATCTTTGACAAAGGAGCCAAACATGTTCACTGGAAGAAAGATAGTCTCTTCAATAAATGGTGCTGGAAAAACTGACTTTCCACATGAAGAGGATTAAAACTAGACCCATGTCTGTCATCGTGCACTAAACTAAATCCCAAGTGGATCAAAGATCTAAATATTAAAATAGAAACACTAAATTTACTGGAAAAGAGAACAGAAATCTTGAAGATATAAGTGTAGGCAGAGACTTCATGAACAAAACCCAGACTGCATGGGAAATATTACAAAGAATCAACAAATGGGTTTTTAACTTATTAAAAAGCTTTTGTACAATAAAATAAATCATCAACATAGTGAAAATACAACCCACAGAGTGACAAAAATTATAGCCAGTTACCCCTCAAACAAAGGACTTGTAACTAGAACATATAAAAATTGAAAAAAATCAGACCATGGCAAATTCAAAGACTCAATCCAAAAATGGGCATCTGAGATGAATACACACTTCTCCAATGAAGAAATAGAAATGGTAAATAAATACATGAAAATGTGTTCAACATCACTGGTCATTTGAGAAACGCAAATTAAAACAACACTGAGATTCCATCTCACCCCGGAAAGAATGGCTATCATCAAAAAATCAACCAATAACAAATACTGGTGGGGCTGTGGGAGAAAGGAACCCTTCTTCACTGTTGGTGGGAGTGTAGATTGGTGAATCCACCACGGAAATCAGTGTGGAGATTCCTATAAAAACTAGGATTAGAGGTCCTATTCCACCCAGCTATTCCCCTTCTGTGTATCTTCCAAGAAGAATTAAGAACATCATACCACGCTAATATATGTGCACCAATATTTATAGCAGCAGAATTTTAATAGCTAAATCTTGGAGACAGCTCAAATGCCCATCAACTGAGGAATGGATAAAAAAGATGTGGGTTTTTTATTTATATAATGTAATACTACTTAGCCACAAAGAAGGAAAACTGGAGACTTTTATAAGTAAAAGTTTGCAGCTTGAGACCATACTCATAAGTGAAATAAATCAGACCCACATGTTTAAATATTATATTGTCTCCCTAGTATGAGAAACTTAGCAAGTAAATAAGGTCCAAAATATACAATAGATATTGTGAATTGGGAGGAAACTTCTCAAAAGGAAAGACAAATTGTGAAGGGGGAAAAGGGAAAGAAAGAAAAGGAAAAAAATATATATATTTATACACAAGATATTTAGACAGCTAGTGTCTCTTAGTTCATTGAAAAGAAATGTTTGTGCTAATATTTCTTGAACAAGATATCATACCTATATTTTTTTTTTTATTTTTTATTTTTTAATTTTTTTTGGTTTTTCTCCGGTACCGGGAACCGAACTCACGACCTTACGCTTGCCAGGCAGGCGCTTTTGCCGCTGAGCTAAATCCCCAGCCCCATACCTATATTTTGTACTCTGAATAACTACAACAAAGACAATATGCAACGTATTTATTGTAACTCCTATCAATCTGTTTTGAAACACTGTTTTATTGTTATTTTTATTTTTTCTCTCTTTGAAATAAATAATAATAAAAAGAATAGAACACGCTTCCCTTTCATAAGGTCCTCCCACCTTTGGGAGACAGCTTGGGTGAATCAGCACGGGAAAGAGGAATGGTCTTTTGTTTTGTTTTGTTTGTTTTTTCCGGTTTCGGGATTCGAATTCACGACCTTGCGCTTGCCAGGCAGGCGCTGTTCCCCTGAGCTAAATCCCCAGCCCAGAGGAATGGTCTTAACACCACCATGCTGACTGTGAGCCGGGGAGGGGTAGCTTCACCCAGCTCCGCTACACTGCTGGGGGCAGCACCATCTCCTGCTTTGATGGTGCTGCTCCGAACTGACTGTAATAGAGAACAGGAGAGCAAATGCAGTCTGTGCACCTGGTGGGAGTGGGCTAGATTTGATAATTCAGACCATTATGTCAAAGCTTGGGCATGGGTAAAACCCATAGCATGGATGATACGTGTGGCCAAAGGTTTGCTTGTTCACCAAAGAACTATTTTTCCTTTATATGTGTTGGGAAGTGCTCAGTCAAGGATGATGTTGTCCAGAAAAGTTTGCATCTAATGTGAGCCTCATGACATAGTTCTGGTATTGCAAGATGGACAGAAGCCATGTACAATGCTCCTATACCTGTCTCACAAAACGTTCTTGTAAGGTCTTTACTATTTTCTCTCTTGGGCAGTCAGACTTTTAGGATGGCATCACATCTCTCAGCCGAGTCTCATAGGATTGTATGGAGTAGAGTTCTTTTATTTCTTGTTTTTTGTTCTTTGTTTTACCCTTGCCAATTTGACACTACCTGAATGGAAAGCAAATTTCAATAACATTTGTCACTGGAATTTGGGGGTTTATGTGTGATAACAGCTAATCTTACTTTAATTCAAGATGTTCTGTTACTGACTCTTCCTAGCATATCAGTCTAGTTATGGTAGAGATTTGGCTATGTAGTGACCAGATAATTGAGGGTGTGTGGTAATACCTACACTAAGACTAAGAAATCTTAACATTCAGTGCATGTTTAAATATGTACATATTATGGACAAGAGGAAAGCCTGATATTTAAAATTTAAGCATGGATACTTAAATACTGATTTTCAATGCAGAATAAGGTAGCCCCCAGAAAGAATATTCATTTAATATACATTTTTAAAGGTTCTTTCTTGGAACTTCTTTATCCAAATGAACATCTTCAGAGTTGACTGCTAAGTAATTATTTTATTTCTTTATTTTTTTCCGGTACCGGGAATCCAACTCATGACCTCGTGCTTGCCAGGCAAGCACTGTGCCGCTGAGCTAAATCCCCAGCCCCTTAAGTAATTATTTTATGATGAATTAAATTTAACTGGAGAAGAAACATGACTTTCTACTTTCAGCTTAGTTTGTACACAATTAGTTTTATATCTTAAGCAGAGGGAAAAATATTGTCCAAAAAATAATCATTTGGATACCTGAATTTTTTTTTTGGAGTGAGGTTGGCCTTGAACTCATAATGAACCTCCTGCCTCAGCCAACCCCCCCCCCCCAAGTGCTAGGCCCACAGGCATGTGCCATTATGCCTGGCTGATTTCTGAATGTCTTCAATAATACCTATAGACTGCTGGTTAGACAATGTAGTAAAATTGATTGTGTTCTGTTTTTCACTTCAACCCTTCTACGTAGAGAGGAAGATCTCTGGACAAGCATCGCTCATTTTCACCTCAGTCCCTTTGGTGGAGATTATTCTCTTTTCCTTTATCAGTCTGCCCCTCAGACTTCCTGGGAAGTTTGCCGTTTCCTCACAGTTAACCACCTAAGGCAGAACTCGGTGGAAGTGTGCACTTCCTCAGCACGATCACTCTACTCAGCCACCAGGAAGTCCTGTCCAGCTGTGGGGAGGGGAGGGATTGTGCCACAAAGAAAGACACGAACATGAAGCAACAGAGAAAGCTCTTCCCAGGATGGACAGAAATCTCTAAGGTCCCTGCTAAGCTTCTTGTATGGCTGTCCACCTCAGGGACGCTCCTTCTCCTACCAGAGCTCGCCGTGCTCTTCCTTCACTTGAGAATACAGTAAGTGGGGTGTGCTTCTTATGGTGCCCTCTGGACACCCAGATTTTGTCCACTTTTAGAAAAGTGATCTAATCCCAGAGAATATTTTGTCTTGCTTTTAGTAAAATAATGCTCTAGAATTGACCCTTGTCATATTTTCCTCTCATGCATCACAGCATCTGAGACACTGAAGAAGCTACTAGTGTTCTTCTAGCTGTCCTACATCCGAACTTATCAGTTAACATGATATCTGTAGTCATACTTCTGATTCATGAAAACTACCCAAACAATAGATTCGAAGAAAATATCTATGGTGCTCTTAAATGGAAGCTATAAGGGAGCATTGTTTGGGGCTAATCTCCTGCTCTAGACCTCAACAGACTAGGCTAAAATTTAGTGGATCACATAAATTTCCACATCACTAAGCAGAAACTAAGCTATTTATCTGAACGTCCAAGAAATCAGATTTATAGACTTAACAGCCAAATTTCCCAAATAGACCACATACTGAAGTTCCTGCTGTGTACACTAATCAGTTTTTTCTTAAACTCTTCTGTCTTCCTGTCCTCACTTAAAAGGAAAGTAACTTTGAAATCCCATCCCATAAATATGTATAATTATTATATAACAATTTTTAAAAAATTACAGGAAAAGAAATGATAATCTACCTTTTTATTTTTAATTCTGCTTTCTTCAGCCCCCAGTTTGCTCTATAAAACCAACTGTTTTTGTCCTGCTCATTGGGATATTTATTGTATTTTACAGAGTAAAATATTACCAGATGCTAGGATAAAAATTGAAACCAATTAAGATTATTAAACTAAATTTTTCTCATCTTTTCCTTTAACCCTTCTCGTGCCTAGTGCCCCAGTTCCTATTGTTTCATAAAGAGTTACTCCAAGTTTAGTGGCTTAAATCCATCTTATTTATGTTCATGGAGTTTGTGGCTTTTAAATGTGTAGAGCAGAAGTGGCTTTTCTTCACTATTATATCTCAAGCCTTGAGAGCTGGAAGTGATGCTGCAGCTGGGATATGTTATCTTTTAAAGCTTGCTTCTCTCACAGACTTGGTGCCTGACTGGAGCATCGGAAGACACAACCTGGTGACTGGAGCCCTTGTTCAGGGTCTCTGCACGTGATGCAGCTTCCTCACAACATGGCAGCCTTGAGGGCACTGGACTTCTACCATAGAAGTTCATGGCTCTAAGTGCACGTGCTCCAGCCAACAAGACAGAAGTGTAATTACCTTTTTCATGTAGGCAGCATCATTTTTACTATGCTCTATGGGGTGTAAGTTACAAATTTACCTGATTCAAGAGAGAGAAAATTTGGATCTAATTTTCTTGGAATAGGGGCAGAATTATAGAAAAGTATAGATGGAAGATACTATTGTAATCTTTTCATCTTTGGAGAATATGATCTACCATGGCTGAATCTGTTTTTCAGGGATTTTAAGAGGATTTCTACTGCAAAATTTGAAGCCACAGCTATCGTGTTCTATCCACTTTGTAGATGAAGTGCTCTTGGAGTCCAGAGTTAGGGGAAATCTTTCCTCATTGGGATAAATCTGGTTGCATTATCAAAATACCCCTGGATGTGGCAGGCAAGAGGGAATACTAGGCAAAGAAGATTGCACCTTTTGAGGTAAGGAGGTAGAGAAATATGGGGAAATGGGACCGCATAGCATCTCTAGAGTTTTCAATTTGAGTTGTCACTTAAATAAAGCAAGCACTCTTTGGCTCTTTTGGTATATTTAAATATAAAGTGCTTTGATATCTTTTGAATTCTCATGATTGTACTATCACACCTTCACACATTTCATTTGACTTCTCCCTGTCACTTTGATTTTCCCATGACCTTATTCAAAATTTAGAGAGCATACACCCACTTTGACTCTCTCTGTTTCCCTAGCTGTCTCCTTCATTCAGTTTGGCTATCTTCTTGTTCTAAAAACCTGCATGTAGTACAGAATTGCACTATTTTTATTTTTACTTGATATGGTTTGACCTAAAGTATTTTCCAAAACCTTCTGTGTTCAGTGGGGCTTTCAGAAGGTGATTACATCACGGAGTGCTTACCTCATCAGTGTATTACTCCATGGCTGGGCTCAGAGCTGAATGTGCTGCTAGGATGTGGGAAGCTGGTCATGGGGGGCATGCCTTTGAAGGGTATATCCTGTCCCCGGCCCTTCCTCTCTCTCCAACTCTTCCCCTGCTCTCTGCTTTCCAGATGCTGTAAGTTGAGCAACTTTCCTCTGCCATGATGTTTTTGCCGTGAAACCAGCTGACCATGGCTCTAATTCTCTGAAACTCTGAGCCAAAATAAAGCTTATCTCCTTCAAATTCTGTATTTTGGGGGTATTTTGTCCTAGCAACAGAGAGCTGACAAATACATATGTACTATTCATGTATTAAAAAGCCTATGCTCTACATACTGATTTGTCTTCTTGAACACTTTGCAAAGCAAATTTATTGAAACTTGGGACATTTTTGAATTATTTTTGCATCCTAATGACTAACAATATGATAAGATATCATGGTTGGCTCAACATGGTCTGTAACCCAAGAATAGACCTTTGTGTGGCTCACATGAAAGTAGGAAGGATAGCTAATTGAAAATACCTTCTGGGTATCTGAATTGGACATTTGCTCTGGGACATACAAAGAAAAAGAAGCACCCCCCTCCTCAAAAAATAAACTTCTAATCTGTTGGGGATGTCAAGGCATGAATACACTCAGAAGTAAATAACAACAACAAGGCGATAGAGAGAATGAAAATGGCTCTTATAAAATGTCCACATCTTAATCCCCAGAAGCCTATCAATTATGTTACTTAACGTGACAAAGGAGATTTTGCAGATGTGTTTAAATTTAAAATGTGAGAGGCAAAGATGACTCTAGATTATCCAGGTGGCCCAAGTATACCTGATAAGTGAAAGAGGTAGGCAAGAAAATAAAAATGATTCAATGCAAAAGAGATCTAACTGACCATTGGTGGATTTGGAAGATAGAAAAAGACAAAGGTGTGCGTGGTGGATTAACTAATGCTCACTTGGAACACCCACCTGAACTGAATCAGCATGGTGCTGGGTGTGGAAGGCCCACCTGAGGAGTATTGCCAACAACATAAAAAGAGAACTGGAGGAAAAGCTGGTGTACTGTTGATTCTCCTGGAGAAGCTTGTCATGCTGGCTTTCCTGATATGAACTCAGCTATTATCACTGGAGGAGCTTGTGTCCTCACTATTGCTGAGGATGGCTGTGGTTCCTTTCAGGGGAGCTTTGGTCTTACCTTGAGCATTGCTTCCTTGCTCTAGTGCAGGGCCCTAAGCCTACTAATACAGATCCTTCATCCTGCTGGCGCAGACTTTCTAGCCTCCACCACTGACTTTTGGGCTTTACAATGCACATCCTTAATAAAAACTTGCACGAGACATTGTTGTGGGCTCTAGCCTTTAGCTGGATTCATGGAGGACATTACCATGGACCTTAGGTCTTCAGCTGGACTTGCACAGAACATTGCTTTGGGATCTAGGCCCTCAGCTGTATTCTTTGCATCTCTAGCTCATGGACAGATCTTTTGTACTCCTCTACATTTGACTTTTCGGGTAAATATTATAAAATAATCCAATAATGTATGTGTCTTGTATTAAATCTATTCACTTGCCAACCCTGACAACCCAGGGAATCTGGAAAAGGCAGGAAAGAATTCAGTCTTGCTTCCACCTTGATTTTAATTGATTAAGACCTATTGTGGACGTCTAACTTTTAGACTGTGAGATAACAAAGTTGTATTGTTTTAAGCCTTCAAGCATGTGATAATTTATTATAATAGTGTTAGAAAACTTCTACAAACAGCAAAGTTAAATGAGATAATAACCTATAAAAATATGTCAGGGGTAAATAAGGCAGAAATTACCAAATGTTAGAATTTCTACTGTCATATCATATATGCATCCATTCTCCTCTCCCAAATTTCGCTATGAAAAATAATTGGGCATATGAGAAAATTGGAGTTGGTGCAGAGCATACAAAACTTATGGAATTTATAGTCAAGGAACAAAACAATGCTGATAAAACTAGTAGTACAGTGAACAATTCACCACAATTCTGCTGCTTCAATCAATCCATTCACTGCAGCTTTATACTTTAGATTCCAACTTTCTTCTTGAGAATAGAATGTTCTTAAAGGCAGTTATTTGTGGTAGTGACCTGTTTCATTAAGACTAAAAATTCAATCCTCAGGTAAGTTTCTTGGCCCATCATTTCTTTCTATACCTAGCAGAAGCATCTTTGCAGATTCTTCACCTTCACTGACAACTGTGGCAGAGTGGAAAGTCTACCTTCCTCATTGGAGTCATAGAACTAGCTCCTACTTGTGCTAATATAAGACACTTCTACAAGCTGCTCCAATATATTTTCTTAAAGTTTTCATATAATGTCACAGTTTTATATTTACAGCAATTTTGAAAAGCCTATCTACTTATTACTTGAAAGCATTGACCTACTTGGAAAAATTGAGACTATAATTGGTAGAAAAAATGAGGAGTATTAGCTCAAACAAGTGGTGTGGTGATGACATAGAACATTAGGGCATGGCAGAGCTGGCTGGGGAAGTAGGTGTGTCCTGTCAGTTACAAGTCCCAGGACACATGCACAGGACAGTTCCCATATCTTGCAGGTGGATTTCTTGTGAGAACTCGTGCAGGTTTTCAACAGGATGTCCTAGACCTGATGTCAGCCTGAGGCATGGGATTCCAGCACTACCTTTCAGTACCCATTTCCAGAAGTTCTCGCAGGATTACTCACAATTTGGGCAGTACAAAAGGACACAGGCACCAAGAAGAGCTTGCTGCCATGGCTTTCCTCACTGTAGCCTGCTCTGTATCCTCCAGGCTGTACTTTTACCTTGCTTTTTTCTCTTTTACTTGGCCCAAGCTCACTATACAGAGCCAACTTCTCCCTCACTCTCCACTTTACTTTTTCAAATAAACTTTGTCACTACTTTTCACTCATTTTGTTCAAATCTTTGTCTGAGGCAAGAAGAACCTGGAATCTAACTCCAGAAAGAGAGGTGAGCAACCTCTATAACCTGATAACATTTATTTGGTGGGTAGTTTAGAAGAAGCTATGTGATACCATTTTGATGAGCCAGCCAGATCACAATCTAGGATATCGCAATAAGATTTGGGCATAGACATCCAGAAGTAATGCTTAGGAACTGGAGACCAAGCTAAGGCTCACATTGAAAACAATTTTTGTTTCTCCTAGCAAGGGAGGTGCACTTGTGTGACATCCTTTCATCTGTCGATCAGCCCCATATATTTGGCATAAGCTAGAAAAACTTCAGGTGTGACCACAGACACCTATGGCTCAATCGCTGGACATGGCCCTTCTGTGTTCAGCAATCAGGACCCAGAGGAGGGACAAATGAGGTTCCTGTTTCAAGTGTAAGAAAACTACAAACTGGGCATTTGACTTCACAAAGCCCCTGCCTGGGCCCTGCTCCAAGTGTGAGGCAGCCAATGTGCCTGACTCGTGGCACTGGAAGTTTGCCTACCCTTACTCCCAGAGCAGGGCTAGGCCAGCCAGATCCCTTGTTTCCTGCTCTAATGACTCTAATGAGAAAAGCCAGCAGAACATGCAATGCCCCTGTCCATGGACATCACCATCTCCTCCAAGGAACCCTGAGTAATCTTGGATATCATGGGTAAGTCAATTCAATTACTTCAGTCTTTTTTAACTTACTTCTCTAGAAAAGCCTCCTCTGGGTCCATAGCCATAGTTAGGGTCAAGGGGACCTAATCAGAGATTCTTTGCAGCTGTACTAACTGAAGAAACTGCAAAGTTAACTTTGGGACAGACACTAGAAGTCTTGATTTCCCATTAAGTCAGAGATATTCTGGAAACAAAAAATTACTTGTTGTTAACATAGGAGTGGCTAAGTTTCAGGCCATGCTCTTAGACACCCCTGAGGTTATTATGAAAACTTGCACCACTATGGACCCACCCTGCTTCTTTGATGCCTACAGGCCCAGATGTTAGCTCTACACAAGCAGGCAGGACGTCAGTGACCTGCCCCTCCAAAACTCTGAGGAGGTGTGTTTCACTGATGGGAGTTGCCTTATCAATTATCTATAAAGTACAGGCAGGAAATTCTATCCCTCCTAGAGGCAGTCCATCTTCTCAGGCAAGTCACAGTCATGCATTGTAAAGGGCACCAAAGAGACATGTTGGAAGTCTCTTTGGAAAATCAAAAGTCTGACAAGAAAGCAAAAAGGGCAGCCTTACTGCTTCTTAACCCTCTACCCTTATTCCTAGTTCCTGAGGAACCATTAAAATCAGTCTGTACTCCTCAGGAAAGTAAATGGGCCTCAGAACAAAGGAGAATTAAAAGGAGACTCTGATGATATTTGTAAAACAAACTGGTCTTTCCTCAAGAGACACAGTGGAAGGCTATAAACACTTCATGATTCCTTCCAAGTGGGAAGAGATGCTACACTGGAAATGGTCACTCGAGTTTCCACACGATTAGGACCTGCAGCAACTACCCTATCAGTCCGCAAAGCCTGGTCATTCTGTGCTTACAACAACCCAAACAAACCCAAGGCTCGTCCTTTATGAGAACCTGTACAGAGAAGGGCATACCCTGGGGAGGACTGGCAATTAGACTTTACCCATATGCCACCATGTAAGGATTTAAACTGATGTTGGTCTTAATTGACACCTATGCAGGTTGGATTGAAGCCCATTCTACCCATTCAGAAAAGGATACAGAGATAGGCAAGGTGCTTCTTAAAGAAATCATCCCTAGATTTGGAATACATCAGTCTCTCCAGAGTAACTATGAACCTTCTTTTACCTCCCAACTAGCTCAGAGGGTGGCAAGGGCTTTAGAAATAAAGTACCACCTCCATTCTACCTGGAAGCCTCAGTATTCTGGAAGGGTAGAAAAAGTCAAACTGGCCTTAAAGTGAGTTCTGGCAAAACTTTGCCAAGAGAGATCTGAGCCCTCCAATTGCTTTCAGTAGCATTCGTGAAAGTTTGTAATATGCTCCAAAGTGGGGTAAATTTGGAATCATTTGAGATGTTATATGAGACGATAGTAGACTTGGAGACTACAAGGTTCTTACAATATCTCATTAATCTGGGACAGCTATAACAGGCTTTGAAAATGTATGAGAACAGAGTCCTGCGAGCTCCTGGTCACTGTTCATCCTAGAGACCAAGTGCTCATAAAAACTTGGAGAGAGGAGACACCAGCAGATCAATAAAATCCAAAGTGGAAGGGCCCCTTCTCAGTGATCCTTGCCATACCCACTGCAGTAAAGGTGGCAGAGATAGATTCATTTTTCTTGAATAAAGTCAGCCCCACCCAAACTGTCTAAAGATCAAGATCACTCAAAAGAAGAACTACTCCTGAGGGCTTCTGGAAGACTTGTGATTTCTCTTCAAATAGCAAGACTCCAGCACTGCTACGGGAAGTGTGGAAATGGACCTGCTCCTCTTATTTAGGCTAATAGTGAAACACAGTGACTATTAACTATTTTCTCACTGTGTTCTCATTGCGTGTCTTCAGCACAGCCAGTTGAGCCACGGCACCCAGATGTCACTGGAGAGCACATGACCCCCAGTAGTGGGTCTACAGTCCCTTGCAGCTTGAAGAAGCTATAGCAGACGGAGACCTCCGTTCCCTCAGCATCCACAAAGAATTATGGGGATTTGTGTCTCTCACAGGGAAATGACATAGGAGATGAGGACGTGGCAAAGATGGCTGGGAAAGTAGATATGACCTGTCAGTTACAAAATCCCAGAGCAGATGCACAGGACAATTCCTAAGTCCTGCACGTGGACTTCTTGTGAGAACTTGAGCAGGTTTTCAATAGGATGGCCTAGACCTGATGTCAGTCTAGGCAGAAGATCCCAGCTCAGCTTCTCGGGTCCCATTTATAGAAGTTCTTGTAGGCTTCTTCGAGATTTGGACAGTATAAAAAGACACAAGCACCTTGCTATCATGGCTTTTCTCACTGTAGCCTGCTCTGTATCCTTCAGGGTGTAATTTTACCTTGCTTTTACTCTTTTACTTGGCCCAAGATCGTTCTACAGAGTCGGCCTTTCCCTCACCCTTCATTTTACTTTTTTCAAATAAACTTTGGCACTATTTATGCCTGTTTGGTTCAATTCTTTGTTTGAGATGAGAAGAACCCTGAATTGCACTCCAGAAGGAGAAGTGAGAACCCCAAACCCAGTAACATTTATTTGGTGAGCCATTTTTAGAAGGAGCTGCCAGATATCAGTGGTGGACAGTGGACAGAGCTGAGCCTTGAGAATGAGTAAGACTGTGGAGGATTCCCTTTCTGGTGGACAAGGGAAATGTAGCAGCCCCATTTTATGTGGAGGCTGTGGGCCAAGGGGGCTGGTGGGCTTTGTTTGGCCCAGGCACCACTGGCTGGTACAATTCTGATGGCCAGAGGCAGAGACCTTGCACACATATGACTGTAGTACTCACGCTGTAGGAATTTAGAAGCTTCCTCTGAGAAGGTGGTGTCACCTCCAGACTCACATCTCTATACACTACAGCCTCCACACTTAGCCTTCAAGCCCCTCATCCCTGTAATTCCCCTTTCAGGCAGTCTCCTGTACTTTTGTGACATTGGTGCTCTGGAAGGAAATAGAAATATAGAAAAGCTGGTTCTAAAGATGCATCATTAAATGACTTCAATGCTCTTACCTACCACAAGACATTGAAAGAGAGAAAGCCTTATCAGCCTACCTCCTATAGGACAGGACTGTTTTCAGATTCATTCTCCAGCTCCACAGATGTTGGGACTTCTGTATATTAAAGTGCGTGAAGAATTTATATTCATTTATCAACTTCACATCACTTTTAAATCATCTCTGTTGCTCATCCTCCATAGCCAACTGGTTTCCTGTGCAATCAGTTCTTTTCTCTCCATTTCCTCTCTTCCTCTTCTTATCCCTCTCTCCTTCCCCAGCTTCTCTCTGAGTCTTTCTTTTTTTCTTTTTTTTTTTTTTATCTCTTTCTCCCTTCAAGTCCATTCTTTGCATCTGAAAATGGCACTCCTAGGGGGAGGGAGCCTTATGTCTACTCTGGCTGCAGCTGCAAAGCCCTGTGTATGGCCCTCAAGCCCCTCCCCATCGTGTATGCCAGGCAGTGCTTGGTGTTATGTCTCTGTCCTCGTTATGTGTTGCCCCTGTCCTATTAAACTCTTCCTCCTGGACTCAGAGTTGACCTTGGACTCTTCATCCAAAAGCACCATCCATTCATCACAACATCTTCAGGCTTCCTCCTGCTGCTTTCTGTTCACACAGAAACAAACTCAGTGATTGCTTGGTGTCCAGGCTATACTGTCCTTGGCAGAGCATGCCCTATTGGTGGAGAAACAAATCCTCCAGAGGGCTGGACACGGTGGTGTATGTCTGTAATACTAGTACTTGGGAGGCTGAGGCAGGAAGATTGCTGCATCAGTTGGAGGTCAGCCTGGCTACGTAGTGAGTTCAAAGCCAGGCTAAAATGTAGAGCAAGGCCCTGTCTCAAAAAACCAAAACCAAACCAAAGCAAAACACCTCAAGAGGGTCAAAGGAAAATCACAAAATCAATTAGGGAAACTAGCCACACAACCCAGAAAAAAGAATGTGGGGCACTGGGAGACTTGTAAGTGTCTTTCTTACCCAGAGAATAGGAAGTCCTTTCCCATCTACATAACAAGAAAGATATCATCAGCATTCATGGCAGTTCCCCTCAGAGTTATGGGAGTGTAGGACTATAAAAGCTGGAACTTAGTCTATCACCATGACAGATAGCTTCAGAAAGAGATTTGGGGATAAGACGAGCATGTATATACTTTTCTACTCACTCATTTAAGAAATAATAATGAAGAGTAAGTTACATGGTATGGATTAGTAAATGCTGAACAGATTGACTATATAAGTGAATTGGATTTAAATTATATATTAAGGAACTCTACCAAAGGCAATCATGAGTTCTTTGAAATGGTTTAAAAGGGGAGCAATTAAACTTGGTTTAAGTGGGGAGTGCGTTCAAAGCAAGGAGACTGAAGAATTATGAAGGTAAATTTCCTTTGCACTTTCAGCTGCTGCTCTGTGAAGCCGTGCTTACAGGTGCAAATATTTGCTTCCTAGTTAGTTCAGCAAATCATGGTTCTGCCACACCCTTCCTGCTGAGGCATCGGACTGTAAACTGCTGTAGTGAGAATGATATTGGCCTTTGTGTCCTAAAGGAGGGGTGTGAAGTACAGTGGACTTTGACCTTCAGTTAACGCCACACTCCCCATAAACCACTGAACTCCAAACATCCCACTGGACTTAGCAACCTATTTTTCCATGTGTCTTGTTTCCAAAGACAATGCTCGAGAGAGAAGCCTGGGAAGCTGACATAATACAGTACAGTACAGTGGGCGGGCAGTGGAGAGAAAAGAAAAGGACTCGTATGTTTTCTTAACAATTGCTGCCAAAAGATAAGGGTGTTTATGCAACTTTGCGGCTTCTAACACGGAGAGGGGGAGAGCTGTGAAACCAGAATGCAAAGAATTACAGTCTGCAAATAAATACACAATTCATTCTAGCTAGGGGGTGGGGAGGGCAGCTGGGGTGGGAGCGTCTACAAATGTGTATAAAGTAATAATTTCTGGAGCGTTACTTATGTAGGACTTGATGTCTGGTTTCATTTTGTTTGCGGGGAGTGATTATTTGCAGTCTACAGTACAGCAACAGTTTACTCAATAAAGCACAGGACTCTTAAGAGACTTTCCACATCAGGTCTCTTAAGTGACTTCCTGGGTCCTGAAGGCCAGGCAGTTCCTCTGCTGGCCTCACACTAATCTCTGTGTCACAGACCCTTATTTTCTGGGATTGGCTTTGGGAAGCATTGGAGCCAGTTGGAGAATTATGAAAGGGGTCAGTCATCAGTGTGATATCTGGTTATTACCAGGAAATGATAAAAAAATAGATAAATATGCATATTAGAAGTTGGAAGATTTTTTTTCCCTGAAGGTAGTCTGGACTGCTTTGTTCTTTTAGAGTATCAGTTCTTTCTCTCCATGAAGGAAAATTAATGCCCCCTCCTGGCTGCTCTGGGTTCTGAGTATTATCAGATCGTGCCTTGGCATCTCATCAGGTGAGGCAGGCTCCAGAGGAAGTCTGTACTTTATAAATTTTGTGGCAGCAGAGACTTTGATGAAAGGTTCTTTGACCCAATGATCAGTTTTTAAATTTATAGTTAATGTCCAGAAGGGATGTAGATCAGGAGGAGCGCCAAGGACACCAGTAACCTAATCAGAGAAATTCACCTGGAGACAGAAGCATGTAGGAATGGGGTGAGACTCAAATCCACATTCAAGCTTGGTTTGGGTACTTCCTAGAAGAGGGTAATGCCAGGTTTTGCTGGGCCAGCTCTTCCCGGTGGGAAGGGGTAAAGGCTTGATGCTGTATAGTTTCTCAGATGGTCTGAGTGTCTGAATATTCATGTGACTGCTAAGGACATTGAGTAAAACTCAGTATGGGAGACAGATTTCAGGTTATTAAGATTTAAATGTTGCCTAAATGCTTTTGTGAGAATCTTATTTTTAAGTTATGACTTCCTTTCTGGATACTGCAGAAAAGGCATAAGATGGAGGAGGAGTGGTTGGTGTCACTCTACAGTGGGCACTTCCCAGGTTTCTGGATACATTGTTGAGTGAATAGAAATCTGACATCACTGAGAAGTCACCCAGGCTCCTGGACCCAAAGATAGAGAACTGTGCCCGTGCTACCCATCTCCACTTCCTTGGAGCTGACGACTCCAGAGCTGCGGGATGAGGTTATTTCTGCAGCAACTTTTGCTGTTGAAAGAGGAATCAGAACTGAAGAAGGGAAAGCGACATTTTGAAATTGTGAGTTTTACCAAGAATTAAAAAATAATCTATTTTTAAAATTTCCTAACAAATAATCACTGGGGATATATTATTTTAAACTTCTTGAATGATCTCTATGTACCTGTTGTGAAACAAAAGAATTGCAGCAACACCATTATTGCTTTTCTGCTTGCTTGTTTAAAAGGCGTTGTACACAAAAATACCAAAATCTGCACCAAATTCTCCATCAACAGGAAAAAATCCTTGGCATTAGCTGCTTGCCAATAATGGTTTTTCACCAAATGGTGTTCAAAGACACATTTCTTTAGATAATGTTTGCTTAAAAGAGCTTATTTTATAACCTTAAATAAAATGACCTTTCTCTTGTTGCTCTCCCCTCTCCCATTTCTGAGATGTGTTTGGCTGAAATGAGTAATGCTTTGACCATCGAGCTCTTGTAGAAACATATATTAAAAGGACAAACTATTGAGAGAGAAGATTTTAGCTAGTAGTTTCCAAATAGCACAAGATTTTCTTTCTTCATCGGAGGAGGAGAGAGGGATGTGGAGGGTAAGGACATGACAGGTAAAAAGCGCTGTCTTGTGACACCAAGATTCAAAGGAAGAGATTTTTAAAAATGGTCAGATATTTATGGTCTAATTCTTTTATTTTGTTCAATGCTACTGACTTCTGATGCTTTGAAGTTGCTCAAAATGTTGCTTACAAATCCCAGTGTGAGCCCGTGAGATTGACTTCAAGGGTCACACTTTTCATAAGACACAGGAGGTTAGAAGAAAGGTTAGCATGTGTTGCAGTCAGGATACACAAGGGAAAAGATTTAATACAGGACACACAATTTATAGGATTGTTTTATAATATTTACCCAAAGAGTCCAATGCAGACGAGTACAAGAGATCTGTCCTCGAGCTAGAGATGTGAAGAATCCAGCTGAAGGCCTGGATCCCAAAGCAATGTCCTGCACAAGTCCAACTGAAGACTAAGAGTCTGTGAAAGTGTACTCTATGAGCCCAAGTAATGGCCTAGAGCCCACAACAATGTCTCATGCAGGTCTATATCAAGGATGTGCACTGGGAAGGCCCAAAAGTCAGTGGTGGGAGCTAGAAAGTCTGTGCCAGTGGGATGAAGAATCTGTGCTTGCAGGTTTAGGGCCCTGCACTAGAGCGAGGAAGTGATGCTCAGGGTAAGACCAAAGCTCCCCTGAAAAGAACCACAGCCATCCTCAGCAACAGTGAGGACACAAGCTCCTCCAGTGATAACAGCTGAGTTCATATCAGGAAAGCCAGCATGACAAGCTTCTCCAGGAGAATCAACAGTACACCATCTTCCCCTCCAGTTCCCTTTCTTATGCTGTTGGCAGCCCTCCTCAGGTGGGCCTTCCACACCCAGCACCATGCTGATTCAGTTCAGCTGGGTGTTACAGGCTGACCATTAGTTAATCCACCACAGTATGTTTTTTCAGTTGGCCATAACATAGTTACAGATCACTCCCTGGTTGCACATTGATGAAGTAAGTCTCTAGTAATACCTGTTAAAGACCAGGCCTGGGTCCTTCCTAGCTGGACATCCAACCTTGTGTGTAATGTAAGGAGCTTGCTCCATGCAGCCACCCCAAGAAATTGGGACAGAAGCAGGAAGAATGGCAGTAGTAGGGCCCCCTGTGGGAGGAATTAGTAGAAATTTGGCTGAGAACAAAATTTAAATTTATTTTCTGGGAAAAAAAATGGAAGTAGTACAGGCCTTTCTTAATTTCTGAGACACACTGACAACACAGAGGCCAGCAAGTATAAACAGCTGTGGCAGGCCGGGGATGTAGCTCAGCAGTACCTGCCAAGTGCAAGGTCCTGAGTTTGATTCCTGGTACCTACACAGATATATAAATAAAAAACAACAACTGTGGCAAGTGCATCGCCATCCCAGCTTCCAGTACCCTGCTCTTTGCTTCTATGCACCATGTTCAAACAAATGTCCAGCTGTTGTGCTATTCGACCTAGCACTCTTCCTGGTTTCTAGACTTTTAAATCTTTACTCCCAAAATAGGACAGGAGGGTGCTGGTGTCATAGAAAGAATATAACCTTGGAGTAAGTCAAATCTGGTTCCAATTCTCTGTTCCTATACATTTAAAATATTGAACTGCACAGTAGATGCCAAATGTGCACACAAGTACGTATTATTCATGGAACTTAGAAAGACTAACTTTGATAGTTTATGTTGAGTACACAGCATAATTCATGGCACAAGACAGGTGATCAATGAAGTTTACTTGTCTCTATTGCTTGCCCTCAGAGGGGCCAGTCACAGGAATTCACCCACAGTGGCATGTGGGTGTAGTAGAAAAAGTTTTAAATCGTGCTATGTTGTGCACCAGGTGTGAGATCCTGTGTTTCTCTGTTTTTAAATAGGAGGTATGGCCTTAAGATTGTCAGGATGAAAATGAAAGTGATAGAACAGGTGTGTCACATAGTAGGAACTCAATAAATGTTAGTTTATAGGTTTAAATTTCTTAGAGATATGGCATCTCCCATGCCCTGTGAAATCCTTATATATGACTGTATCCTTTAAACTCCCTCCCGGACCATTTGCCACTCTTGCCTCTGCTTAAGACTGCCATTGCCTTAGGAGGAGTTCCATTGAGTGACATAGCCAGGTATGAAGTCAGACTTAAGGTTCCATAAAAATTCATGGAATATTTAATTCTAAAACAAGTTTCCCTTAACCTTCCAATTTACAAGTACCTCTCCTGCTCAATGTAATCTAATTTTGCCTGTAAAACCGGTTCTGAGATAGGACTAGGGTTTTCTCCTGAGGTCTGACCATGTCTCACTTGTCAAAATGGCTCTGAATTGTCATATCCTTCCTTTTTCTCCTTTCTCAGGGCTTGCTTTCAGACAAGAGCATAATTTGAATCCATAAAAGAAAAATTAGCTCCAATAAACCCGAGTAAGTCTAAGAATAATCTAATGATCTCAGTGCTCAAGTTTTAAGAGGAAGTGACTTTGTTTTATAAGGGCCCAGTCATTTCCAGTTCAATAAAGTAATGTTTTGCATTATCCATGGACACGCTTGACTTCATGCATAATTGCTGATAAAGAATGATGGACAATTTTTAAAAGAAACAAGCAGCATCTTGTGAGACTGTGTAAGGGAAGATAAAGGATCTATCTATCCTTTGCATATGTGTCATATATAACACATACAGTATACCTGGTATTTAAAAGCACCTTTAACTGGACAACAGGCAGGAGACTAGAAAGATCCCATTAGAATTTTGTGAAGTGGAGTGTGAAATGTAAGGTTTTGTTTTCCAGCATTTATATACCCCACACAAAACCCAAAGATCAAAAGAATAAATGGCGAGAAGGAAGAGGTGTTTGATCATCAGATGGTTAAATGCGCTGTGAGAGTGTTCTGTTAGAAGTTTGAAACATTCAACACATGTTCACTTCAGTTCAAACACACTCAAATAGAAAACATCTGGAGTCACATACACAGAACTGTGCTATGGGAAACATCTGTAAGTCACACACTGTGCTAGTTATTTGTCTCATGGCTTTTAACTCCATTCCCACTCTCCTGTCTTTCTCTCTTGAGAGACAGAAACCTAAGAACTACATTTCCCAGAATCCTTAGCCAACTTACTTCCACTGAGGCTCTACCAGTGGATGGCACTGGTGGAAGTCTGGAAGGAAGGTGGAAGGGAAATGCCCATTTTATTTTTCATCTGTTGAAGTCCTTGGCAGTGGTAACAGTAGTGCCAGTAGCAGCAGAAGTGGTGGGTGAGTGTGCGTTCAGTTCAGAAGGAAAAATTTCAAGTGTGAATGCTGGGGATGCTCCTGCAGCTGGTGCTGCCCAGATTCCCTGGCTCTAGATGTGCAGCGTCAGTGACTGGAAACTAGTGGTAGGATTTTAGCTTCTTGTTTCTTGAAAGTTTCCAACACAGCAAAGGGACAGCAAGAGAGCAGTCATGGATTTTTGGATAACATCAGTTTTTCCTTTGTTCAGTCAGCCTTAGGATGGTGGTAAATTCCTGCAGTTACTAATCTTAGCCAGCCTCCCTTTTTTTTGCCTCCAGCCTGTCAACATATTTGTAGCCAATTTCGTATGTTTTTCCTCCCTCTACTGAAATTCCTAGCATAGTTTCAGTTTTGCTTACGGGATACTGGCCAATGCACATATGTACAAACTAGGCACAAAAAGTGAAGGCAAATCAAATTAAAATGCAAAAATATTTAATCCTGTGCCCTACTTGTATTTAGGGATTTACAGAAGAGCATGAATAAGCAAATGTTTACCTTAAAAGTTCTGCAAAAACCTTAGCTCCCTGTCATGTACCCTGCAGTCTCCCCCAAGGAAAAGAGGTTAACACAACAACCATTCTAGACAAGAGACTTTCTTTTGAAAGATTGTTACTCATAAACTTAATTTTTAATGGCTATAGTAAAAAGTACCTTTCACCAAAAATGTCTCATATGTTAGCTATTTAAAATATTATTTAATTTAATTGTCATAACATCTTAGAAATAAGGCATTATTTTAATATATATGAGGAAAACAAAAGATTGGTAATATCATTGTGCATTGTTTAGTGGTGTCATGGAGCAAAATTTCAACAAATTGAGCTTTAAAGATCTAGCTACCTTTTGTTAGTTACACATGAATCTGGCAGCATCCAGTCTACAAAACTGACAGGGGTTCCTTCAGGGTTTGCCTAACGGTGGGATTTTTAGAGTAACATGAGCAGTAATAAGGAAACTGCATTGTTCAAAAGCAGACTGATTAACATCAGGTTACTTTCCTTGTATGGGTGAAAGCAAAGGGAAATTTCTTGTGCCAACTCAGATTAACTGGGCCTCTTTTGATTGGTTGCTGTGGATCTTCTGGGGTTTGAGGATTTTTCTATTTTAAAAGTTTCAGTTTCATTATGTGACATTTAACCCCAGTAATTCCAGTTTGGTTTGGTCTGTGGGGGTCTAGTGTAGGAGCACAATCCAAAACAATGGCTTCCCCTCAATTTTACTTAATAAAGGCTACATATTCCTCTCTTTTTAGGATGTATATTTTTTGCAGTAGGACTTAATGATGCCCTTGGCCAGTGGTGCAGTCTATTTCTTCACTGTCTGGAATTTAAGGTCACCTGTGATTTACTCTGGCCTATAATATGTTCTAGAAGAGACACATGAGTTCCACAGGCCAGGCTCAAGAGATCTAGGAAGTTCTGTCTTCGTCCACATGGAACATTGTCCAGTAATGTGTCAGAGTGCAGCAAGTCTAGCTACAAGAAGACAAGAGGCTGTGTGGAGAAGCCACAAGATACCTCAGCCAGCAGCCAGAAACAACCACCAGGGATGTGAATGCAGCTCTGTCTGGCCTTGCATACAACTGGCTTTCATGCAATACAACTGTATAAGCAGGCAAGGTAAAACTAGAGGGGAAACTGCAGGCTGAGCTGCAGAATTATGCAAAATAATAAGTAATTATCTCACGCCACTAAATCTGTTATATATATATATATTTTATATATATATATAATATATATATCTGCAATATACAAGGCTGATAAAAATGCAGTATGTATTTACATTTTAGAAGTTTATTATACTAAAAAAAAGTATTGCCATTAATCTCCCTCAAAATATTCCTCCTTGACTTGAACTCACTTATCTGATCATTTTTGACACATTCTGAAGCAGTTCTGGAAGTCCTCTTTTGTACCTTTATGAGGTGTAATTAAAACTACAGTGAATGCTACTGCTGATTGCCATACAATGAAAACGTGGTCTCCTAAAAAATTATGAAATCAACCACATTCACTTTACTTACCTGATCTGGCACTGTGTTACTTCCAACCCTTCCCCAAAGTCAAGATGATCAGGACAAATAAACATTTTGAATCAGTTCAGGGCATCATTGCAGCCAGTGCAATGCCACTAAAGACATTCATGAAAGAGGACTTCCAGGACTGCTTTAGAAAGTGGCAAGAATGGGGTAAATGTACTGGAAGCGAGAAGAAGTACTTTGAGGGGGATCAATGGTGATGTCTTTACCGTAACATATTTTTAAAATTTAAACATTCATTGTATTGAGTGATCATACATCATGTAGCCAATAAAGTGGTCATTTATCATTTATTTGTGTCAGCATCCATTGGGCCTTCATTTATGCATAGCTGCCCCGGTCCCTGTCGTTGTACTTGCCAATAGGATGCTCATCTTTCCTAGTCAAGGGGCAGGCACATGACTCAATTCAGTCCAGAGCCTGATGCTCTGTCTCTGGAATGAATGAATGCATTTACTTATTTATTACCAATAGATCTTTTTATTCATTGTACTTTCCCAGGAGAATGAGAAAAGACTAGTCAACATGCATGTTACAAGATGATTAGAAAGAAGGACAGGAAGTAAGCACCGGGGTACAAAAACATCAACTGTCAAAAAAACACCACAGCGATGGATGTCAGCACAGACTGAGCGGACTCAGGCAGTTCAAGAATGAGGGGAATGGCTCAGAAAAGAACCATCAGGTACATACCCCCCATTTCTCTGCATAAGTTTAAGATTTAACACAAAGCTTTGGCTTCTAGCAGTAAGCATGCTGTTATGTAGGTCTGTCTCCTATTGAGCGATCTTGAAGCCACTTTGATGTAAGTTTCTTGCACCTGCATAAAAGTTCCTGAGTGACTAGAATGTAGATTTGTATTCCCTTTACTGGTCCCCTTGTCCCATTTTCTACAAAGAAGGCTCCTGTTTGCTTCTGTAGGTTTGACCCACTCAAACAGGAATGGTGTGTTTGGGATTCTGGATTTGGGGAGGTGGGGGCTTCTTGCTCCTTCAGGATTTCTGCATAAGTCACTTAAGAGTTGTAAAGACACTCCAAGAATTAAATACGTATGTGTGTGGATGCGCAAGTTTTTTTGTTTGTTTGTTTTTTGTTTTTTAGGGAGAAGAGGTAGGAGTCAAGTTTCAGGGCAGATTTGATCCCGTATAGGAAATGAGGGAAAAGTGAACACAAAAGAAGCACAATCCCCGTTTCAAGAAGATGCCCACGCACTTATTTTTCAAGTCCTTTTATCTAGTGCAGAACCTGCTGTCAAAGATTTTTTGGTCAGTTTTCTTTCAATACAAAAAGTATTTTGTGAATAATAAAATCCCAAAAGAACAGGGAGGAAAGATAGACATATTATATTTACATGAGCTAAGCCACCTAGCAATCACTAATTCAGAAACTAAGTAAGTCACACAAAACCTAAACAAATAAAAGAAATAAAATGGGGGTAGCACTAGAGAAAGACTAGAAACCAGGATCAGACATACACCACCCAATGTGTTCTGTCGTGCTTGTCTAGTACTGTGCTGATTTTGTCACTGTGGCTTTGTGGTTTTTAAAGTCTGTTTTTGTTTTGTTTGCAACAAGGTCTTGCTATATTGTTCAAGATGGTCTTGAACTCTTTATGTGGCCCAGGCTGGTCGTGAGGTTACACTCCTGCCTCAGCTTTCTGAGTGCTGGGATTACAGGTGTGTACCATCATGCCCAGCTTTGGAGCTTAATAATACAACTTGGAATCTGGTATTTCTTTCTCAGTAGTTTCATTATTGCTATATAGGAATGCTATTGAATTTTGTGTTGATTTTGTCTCCTGCCACATTGTTAAAATTGTTTATAAATTCTAGGTGTCTTTTAATGGAATTTTGGGGTCTTCCATGTAAAGGATCGCATTGCCTGAATATAAAGATAGTTTGGCTTCTTTTTTTTTTTTTTTTTCCCAGTACCAGGAATTGAACTCATGACCTCACGCTTGCCAGGCACGCGCTGTGCCGCTGAGCTAAATCCCCAGCCCCTTGGCTTCTTTATTACATACCTTTTGTATTATTTGCTCTTGCCCAGTTGCTCTGGCTGAAGTTTTGAGTACATACTCTATCAAATAGGAGTGTTGATACTGGACATCCTTGTCTTACTTAGTACTGACTTTTGAGAAAAGGGTTTTAGATTTTATCCATTTAGTATGATGTTGGGAATAGGTCTGTCACACATGGCTTTTATCAGGTTGAGATAAGATCCTTCTATATGTATTTTCCTAAGATATTTTATTGTGAATGAATGTTGGACTTTGTCAGACTTTCTCTGTGTCTATTGAGATGATCATGTGATTTTTATTTTTGCTCTTGTGTATGTGATGTGTTACATTTATTAATTTGTATATGTTGAACCATCCTTGTATTCCTGGGATGAAGCATACTCAGCATGTTGTATGATCTTTTGCATTCTGTTTGCTAGTATCATTGTTAAGGATCTTTGCATCTCTGTTTATTAATGAGTTTGGCCTATAGTTTTCCTTCTTGGTTGAGTTATATTGATTGAATGCTAAATATTCAACCAACTTTAAATTTTTGGAATAAATCCTACTTGGTTGTGATATATTATACTTCTTATATAATGCATATGATTTGCTAAAAGTTTGTTTAGAATATTTGCATCCATGTTCATGAAAAATATTGATCTGTTGGGTTTTTTCCTTGTTATGTTTTTGGTTTTGGTGTCAATGTGATATTAGTTTAGATGAATAAATTGGAAACTATTTCTTCTTATTCAACTTTTTGGGCAAGTTTATGTAAAACTGGTAGTATAGTAGAGTATCCTTAATCCAAAAACTGAAAATCAGAAATGATCTCAAATCTGAAATTTTCTGAGCATCAACATGCTACCATGGGAGAAAAAATTCACACCTGACCTTATATGGTGGGTTGTAGCCAAAAAATGCACTAAGTGTATATTAAAATATTGTATAAAATCACTTCTGTGCTATGTGTGAAAGTCACACAACTGAATTTCCTATTTAGATTTCGGTCCCATCCTCAAGATATCCATTAAGCATATGCAAATATTCCAAAATCTGAAAGTTCATATACTTCCTGTCCCAAACACTTGAGATAAGGGATATTTAACTTGTATCCTTCTTTAAATGTTTAAAGAAAATTATTATCAAGACCATCTTGGTCTGATGATTTATTTATGTGAAAGTCTTTATGACATCTTTTCTGTTGCATAGTTCTGATAAGAAATCTGATATAATCCTCATTTTTGTTCCTCTGTTCATAATATCTTTTTGAAAGGCAATAATGCCTGAGAAAGGGAAACAAATGATAGGGGTCCTACAATATTCGATGTTTACCACCTAGGGGATGTTTTGAGGTTAAGATGTAGAAAGAGAGGATGCCCAGTGGAGGCTACTGTAGGAACCTCACCATTTGTTTGCCAAAATTTGACAATGTTCTGCATTATTGCAATTTTCTTTGTGTTTTTTCCTTTTGCAATGTCTAATATGCTAATTTTACTTTTGTTCTTTCTTCAGTGATTAATCTGCTGTTGATTCTACACCATTTTTAAAATCTGAATAGTATAGTTTTCATCTCTAGATGATTTGGTTTTTTTCTAAATCTCCTGTCTCCTTACCTTTTGAACTGATGGAATGCAGCTATAATAACTATTTTTATGTCCCTTCATGTTTATTCAACCATATTCATGTGTCTGTTTCAATTTCCCTTCACTGATTATTCTCTTTATAATAATTCATATTTGCCTGCTTCTTTTCATAATGACATGATAAATAATATTTTACTTGATTCCAGCCAGTGTGAATTTTATCTTGTTGGATCCTGGATATTTTTGCAATGTTATAAATATTCTTCAGCTTTGCTCAGGGATACAGTCAAGTTACTTGGCAGTTCTTGATATTTCAAGTCTTGCTTTAAAGACTTTTTAGGTGAAAGTGAGCAAAGCTCAACCTAGACCCAATTATTCCTTTCTGTTAAGTTGAGACACTACTCTGTATTATTCTATCCATTGCTTCATTATCCACACGGCATCTTAAATCTGGTGAGACTAGGGACTACTTATAGCTGTGTAGGAATACAAATGTTTTTGTTCCACTAATCCTTGCTAGTGGCTTCTTTTTGGCTTTATAGAGTTTTCTCTGCATTCAAAAATTAATATTCAGAAGAATAGGTAAGGATGCCCCTCTGCAGAACTCTAGAACCCTATGCATGCAAGTCTCTCCTCTCTGGTAAGTTTTTATAAGCTCTCATTGTTTTGATTCTTTGACTCAGTTCTGTCTCCACATTAACCTCTACTTGGGTCCCCTCTTCCTGTATTTTAACCTCAGAACACTCTCAAGGTAGTAAACATGGACTATTTTAGAAATTCTATCATTTGTTTCCCCTTCTCAGGTTTTATTGCCTTTCACCACCTCATATATAGTATCTTAAAATTATTATTTAATGTATTTGCTCTTTTGGATTTTTTTCCTGGCAAGAGAGCAAATCCAATCTGAGTTACTACATTTTGGAGGGATATGGAAAGTGCTAAAGAAAAATCTTATTCTGACATTTATTAAAATGTTAAGGTTTAGGGTTAGGATTTAGGAAATTGTTGTCAGGTAGTACAGGGAAGTAGTGAGGAGCGACAAACTGCACAAGATCGTAGAATCTAGTTCAACTTATAAGTAAAAAGATAAAACCTCAGGCAACACATCAAAAACAATGAGCAGGGCTAGAGTCATAACCCACAAGAGGTGCTACAGTTTTCTATTGAAACATAAAAATTTTATCCCTTTTTTGATCCAAGTTAACCAAAGTAAGAGTATCCATGTTTATAAAATATGTTTTATCTCATTATATTTGGCCTGAGTAAGGGAGGCCAAAATAGCAATTGTCCATATAGGCTTTTTAAAGTTTATTTTACTGGGACTTTTCATAAGGAATCTCAGATCAGACTTTTGAAGTCTCTCAAGGCTAGGAAACCAGCCAAGAACTCATTAATAGACTGCATCTGAAATACTTAAAGATTTGGGAGAATTCCTCTCTTCATGAGGTCTCCAAAATGTCCTAAGACTTCTGGGTCTGAGGGAGGTGAGTGACTTGACATCCAAGCAGGTATGGGAATCCTTCCTGTAAGTCAGTTATGCTGGTGTGTTTTCCAAGTGGGCTTCACGAGCACTGTAGAGAATATAGTCAGCCTTAGCTCAGTGACACTATCAGGTTATGTCTCATATAAGACATTCCAGGCAAGGCTTTGATTATATAACCATTTTGTCCAATTGTATCCTGTTTCAAGGAGGAAAAATTCTTACTGAACACATATAAATAATTTTATTGGCATAGAAATAAGAATACTTTAATAATAATTTTTGAATCTGAAGTATCAGACGGGTAGAAAATTATCAACGTTTCATTTTTGTCTAAAGACACAACCTACTAAATAATACATACTACAGATTTCTCTTAAGGGAGAAGAAAAAAGAGCTCCTTCTGTCCATAACATAGTACACTGAAGAACTAACAATTCCAACCAAAAAGCTGCAATCTTTCTTTAAGTCCTTCAGTACTATGTGATTAGTTCTTGTTCTGCTTGATCTTGGGTTAGAAGTTTCTTGAACTTGTCAGCTTCTCAACTAGAGTTCTGAAAATCCTGGCTCAGTCCAGTACGACACTGAAATTATTTAAGCAATGTCAGTAGAATCATTTACTCTGAGTTGTCTGTCATGGTTCTTTTTGTGGGTCCCTGAGATAGTCCCTTTCTGTTAAAGATTAATCAATCTGATCTGTAGCTGACTGCAAGGACTTTCAGAAAAGAAGCAGAATAAAACTAAAACTGTCTGTGGAGACAAAAAGAACTTGAGGTCTAAATATTAAAACAGAAACTAAATCTACTGGAAGAAAAAGTAGGTAGAAACTTTGAAGACATAGGTGTAGGTAAAGAGTTCATGAACAAAACCTAGACTGCAGGGGAAATACTTCAAAGAATCAACAACTGGAATCTCATCTTACTAAAAAGTTTTTGCCCAGCAAAATAAATCACCAATAGAGGGAAAATACAACCCACAGAGTGGGAAAAATTTATGGCCAATTGTCCCTGAGACAAAGTACTTATATCTAGAACATATAAAGAATTGAAAAAAGTCAGACCATACCAAATTCAAAGACCCAATCCAAACATAGATGTCTGAGATGAATACACACTTCTCAGGTGAAGAAATACAAATGGAAAATAAATATATGAAAAAACCTTCAACATCATTGGTCATTCAAGATATGCAAATTACAACAACACCGAGATTCCATCTCACCCCAGAAAGAATGGCTATCATTAAAAAATCAACCAATACAAATTCTGGCAGGGCTATGGGGAAAAAGGAACCCTTCTCCACTGTTGGTGGGAGTGTAGACTGGTACAACCACTGTGAAAATCAGTGCAACAACTAGGATTAGAGGTCCCATTCCATGTAGCTATTCCTCTTCTGGGTATCTTCCCATAAGAATTAAAAACATCATGCCACAGCAATATATGTGCACCCACGTTTAAAGTGCACAATTTGTAATAGCTAAATCTTGGAAACAACACAAATGCCCATAAACCAAGGAATGGATAAAAAAGATGTGGTATTTTTATACAATGGACTACTACTCAGCCGTGAAGAAGGATAAACTTGAGATTTTATAGGTAAATTGATGTAACTTGAGACCATACTCATAAGTGAAAGAAATCAGATTCACATGTGTAAACCTCATATTGTCTCTCTGGTGTAAGAAACTGAAAGAGTAAATAAGTTCTAATATGTACAATAGATATTGTGAAATGAGAAGAAATTATTTAAAAGGAAAAAGAAACTAGGATGTGTGAAAGGGGAAAGGACAGTAGGGAAAAGGGAAAAACGCAAGTAAGTTATACTATTAATGTCTCTTAGTTCATTAAAAAGGAAGGTTTGTGCTAATATTCATTGGAGAAATTTTTATGCCCATATTTGTACCCTAAGCAGCTACTTTAAAGAAAACAACATGCAATATATAAACTATTGTTATTCTCCCATTATTTCATTATGAAATTTTGTTTTACCTTTTCTCCATAAAATAAAAAGAACTTGAGATAGCCCTAGATCTGTAACAGTTCATTTGACAAGGAAATATTTTTTCCTTTACTAACAAATAATAACTGGAATTATAATTGATGGAATAATACTATATTGTATATCATGGACAGCAAGAGACTGACAAACTTCCAGGAAGTTAATACAGTCTCTGAAATACTCATATTATTAATATTTATTTATATAAGGCTGGGATACAGCTCAGTGGTGTAGTGCTTGCCTAGCATGTGTCAGGCCCTGAATTTGATCCAAGAACTGCCAAAAAATGTTTTTTGCACACACAAATATGACCTGTGAAAGGCTAAATATCTCTTCCCATTTGACAATTTTCATAATTCAACATATTAAATAAACCTAATTATTTTTAACATCTTCATTTTTTGATATAAAACAAAATCCTTTGAGTTTTTTTAGGAGCTCACTGGGAACTCCCTAAATCAAGAAGTTTTGCTTTAGAATGTGATTTGGGGAAGCAAAATTTAAAGAAAAGGTGCCAAAACATGAATAAATAAGATCTTAGATTAGTGTGAATACTTAGCTAACTATTTAACCAAAGTGACAACAAAAGATTTCAAAAGTAATTATGAAGGTAATATGATTATACAAGAGTTAACAGCTTTTTTAAAAGGTCAGAAAACTCAGTTCTCTTAATGTCAATCAAGGAAAGTGTAAAAAATTATTTTGGTAAGACATGAAATCTTTAATAGGTGGGTTTCCTAAAAGGTAAGCAAAAACATTTAGCAATCTTTCATTAAGAGCAGATTAATAATCCAAGAAAATTGTCTTATTTATTTATTTGCTTGTTTGTTTAGAGACAGGATCTCACTATACTGGTTAGGCTGGCCTTGAACTCACTGTGTGGCCCAGGCTGACTTCATACTCCCAGCAATCTTCCTGCCTCAGGCTCTTAAGTGCTGGGATTACAGGTGTGTGCCAGTATGTCTGGCAAAAGTTGTCATTGTTAACAGAGAAGAAATCAAACTCTTTTCCCATCAGTGAACTTTAAGATTAAATTTCATTTTTAAAAACCTTGCAGCTAAAACCAACACTCTTTAGCCACATTTGTCCTTGTAAGAGAAGCTTCCTTTTCAAGATTTATTCTCTGCAAAACCTTTCCGTCTGTTCATATCCCTTCGGTATTTGCCCTATAGTTTTTCCCTTTTTCATTACAGAACACTCAGTCTTTTTACTTAGGACAAAATTACTCTTTTCCCCTATTAAAAATTCACCAGACAATCCTTGCATACTTTACATGCAAAGTTCTTTCTCTTCACCATTACCTCTCCTACATTTATTTGCATATATTATAATTTTTAGCACCAGAAAACTTGGATGTAAACAACTGTGAATTCTCTGTTGTGAACCAGAAATCTTTAACAGATGAGCAAATTTTATGAATATACTACCTCACAAATTTTGTGGGCATATGCTTCCTCATAGTACAGTTTTTTAACATGATGAAAAACCTTTATTTTTTAATGGACTCAAATATATTTAACCTCTTTGAACTGTATACAGGTTGCTTTTTCTTTTGGACAGTTTCTTTCCAGCTCACAGTATCTATTGTATATTTTGCAACTTATGTACTCATTCAGTTTCTCACACTGGTGAGACAATATGATGTTTACACATATGGATCTGATTTATTT
This sequence comes from Chinchilla lanigera, assembly GCF_000276665.1. Lineage (NCBI taxonomy): Eukaryota > Metazoa > Chordata > Mammalia > Rodentia > Chinchillidae > Chinchilla > Chinchilla lanigera. Next base: position 24,585,091 of record NW_004955403.1, read on the forward strand.
CACTTATGAGTTGCATCCATTTAGCTATATAGATTTCTATTATTTAATGCATCTTAGTGTAGGGTTTCAAGTTAGCAAGAAAAATTTGGAAACTATTTTTAATCAGACATATTAAAATATTAAACAATGCTAGCCATTATTTCAAATTATTTGCCTGTTAACTCTTTTTTTCAGCACATGCACATTAAGCATGTATCAAAAATCACACACAAACCCCTGAAAATAGTTACACATTTGTGTGTGTGTGTGTAACTGTTGCACTTATCAATACATGAAATAATGAGTATCAAATAATTTGTTTTTACTGTATTTTTAATGTACATTTGTTGTTTGACTGGATTTCTAACTTTTATAATCTAGTGGTTCTAGAAATTTTTCTAATCTAGTATATCTAGTAGATATAATATTACTGTTGTTTTAACTTTGCATTACACTTTATAGTTTTTCTTTATCTGAGCTGTGTATCTGGCAGATGGAACAAATTAAGAATTACTTGCTTAATATAACTCAGCAGGGATATAACTTGGGGGATATAACTCAGCAGTAAAGTGCCTGCTTAGCAAGCATAAGGTCCTGAGTTCGATTCCTAGCACACACGCACACACACAAACACACACACACACACACACACACACACACACACACACACACACACAGTTACCTGCTCATTAGTGGACCTAAGGCTTCTCATCAATGATTGTGGTAAGACTGTCTTTGGCACTGATATGTAGTTGCTTGGCGGGGTGAGGGGTCCTGAATTCTCCCAAGGGTTCCCAATTCAACTGGCTGTAGAAATCAAGGGACTGGAGTAGGAAGGGAGAGCCTAGAAGAGGGGCCAGAGGATGGGATGGAGGTAAAGAGGACAGAGGGAAGAATCTGGCTGCTGAAAAAAAGACCAAAGGTGATACAAAGGAGAAACGGAGGCGATGGGAAGGGAAAGGTTTGGTGGTTAGCCCCTAAAGTTCACAGCTGTCCTTGGTAAAGTCATGCCAACAGGAAGGAAGCAGACAAAACATCAACGTGATGGAGCACTAAACAGAAGAGATTTGAGAAGGGTGGTTCCCAGTTGACTGAAAGTTCCCGTGGAAGAAACAGGATCACACAAAGCAGGGAGACCTCACACAAAAACAGGAAAAAAATTCCAACCCAGAAGTCAGAGAAGAAATCCCCTCCTGAAACCAAGACCCAGGAAGGACATGCAGCCCAAGGGGTACTTTTTGTGTTTTGTTTTTTGTACTGGGAATCGAACTCACAACTTTGCATTGCCAAGCAGGCACTTATGCCACTGAGCTACATCCCTGGCCCCAAGTGGTACTTGTTAAACCAAGAACTCTGAGACTCTGACCCAGACAGCATTTTCAGGATCTAAGATTTGTTGTTGTCATTGCTGTTTTATTTTTTGAGACAATGTCTCACCATCTCATTATGCAGCTCAGGCCGGCCTTGAACACTGGGCAATCCTCCTTCTTCACTATTCTGAGTGCTGGGGTTACAGGCATGCACTGCAATGCCCTGCTCGGACTCTTAAGGCTCAAACTCCCCTTACTGCGTACTTCAAAGGTCTGTTGTCAGAGCACTAGCACAAGTGTTGGGCTCCCCCATTCTCCCCTCCATTCCGTCAGTCAAGCGCAAAGACAAGGTCTTCAAAGGTGTCCATGTTGGGTCCTCTCTCAGAGGCCTAAAGCAAGGAGCCCGGTAGCTAACTGATCCTGTCCATTTCATGGCACTATATTACTAAAGAAATTATTCTGACAGTTGTTAAAATAATAAGGAAATTTTTATTCCAGATTATTTTGATAAGTCAAAACTATTGAAGTAAGAGAGTACAAACAGGTACAACTTTAAATGCTGCAGCAAGGACACTGGAGATTTGTGTTCTAGGACACAATGAGGACATATGGGTGTCTGTGGGTGGAGAATTCTTAAGCATGGTAATTAATAAGAAAATAATCCAGTGGAAGAGCATTCTTGCCAACCTGACTTACGATTCTTTTAAAGGCAGACCAGAGTGATCAAATGTCAGAAGATTCTCTGTAAATTGACTTACCAGGATTCTTGGTACATATAGACTAGGGAGGCTGGACTCCACAGATGGAGACTGGGTGAAAGGCAGGTGCAGAAGAGTTGGTCTAAAAGTCTGGCCGGTGTAGCAGTCTGTTAGCCTTTCTCCCCATATAGTGTTTGGCTGATGTTAGTAAGGATGATACTGTGGGCCTCTAGTAGCAAAATCAAAAAGTATCAGTGTGTTCAAGAGTTCTAGATGCAAAATGTTGGAGTCTGAATTGATTGTTTGTGGTAAAAATTACTTTTTATCCTATTGTCTGGATGTACTCCCAAAAGTTCATGTGTTAGAAATTTAATCTTCAAAATCACGTTAAGGATATTTGGATGGAGGGGCGAGGCTCAGGCAAATAACTAGCATTAGATGGGTTATGACAGTGGGTTTCCCATGATGAATGATGTTACTGGCTTTTTAGGAAGCAGAAGAGATACCGAAGCTTGCTCGCTGCCTTTGTCTGGCTATCTGACACTCTGTGCCATGTTATGATGTAGCAAGAAGGCCCTTAACCAATGCAGCACCACATTCTTCGACTTCCTACCCTCCAGAACCAAGAGCTATTGTTTCCATTCTTTATGAATTACTCAGGCTGTAGTGTTTTGTTGTAGCAACAGAAAAAGGACTAAGACACTTAACTGACTTTCATTTATGAGCCTGTGAATGAAGGAAGCTCTTACTCTGGTTATCATTACCTGACCGATAGAGTTGATTCAAAGCACAGGCAAGAAAAAGGAGGTTTAACTTCTGACAATGGAAGATTCTGCAAGACTCCAGACTATGGATGATAGGACGGAGAGAAGGCCTGCTTAAAACTAGAGCCTAAAGTAGCCTTAGATGTCCAGCCTGAGCTCTGAATAGAGATGTTAAAAAGTCATAAAGACAATGTTGTACTATCTGTAATTAACTCTTTAAAATTTTTGTGGTGGGGGCTGGGGATTTAGCTCAGCGGCAAAGTGCCTGCCTGGCAAGTGCAAGGTCGTGAGTTCGGTTCCCGGTACCGGAGAAAAACAAACAAACAAACAAAATAAATAAATAAATAAAATTTTTGTGCTGTAAGAAATCAGATATCTATCTCTGGGATTTAACTGACACCCAGGTGTAGTTCATCATTATCAAGAAAACAAGATACTATTTAGGACAGAGTGCCTAATCCAAGGGTTTATTGAAATTGGAAAGATTCAGAAATTCCTGCTCTAGAGGAAGATGGGAACACTTCTTCTGTATCTTGGTTACTTTTCTCTCATTGCTGAGACAAAATACCCAGCACCCAAATTTAATGAAGGAAAGGTTTATTTAGCTCACAGTTTGTGGCAGTTTCAGTCCATATTCTGCTGGCTCCAAGACAGAGTGGCACATGGCAGAGGGCAATAGTTCATGGCAGTGGAAAATAGTAGAAGCAACAACAAGAGCAAAAAGGAAGAGCAACAGAGAGAGCAAACCTCTTTCCCTCCCTTATACTGTACACAGGCTATCCACCCTAGGACAGGTGTAACACTCACATCCATAATCCAAGCACTGGACCATGAATTAATCACAAACTCTAGAAACCTTCCCCATGACTGCATGAGGCTTTGGGTGGACACACAGACACAAACCATAACACCTTGTCTTTATCACACATGAGTATCAATGACTTTGTTATTTAGCATAATGAATTTGAGAAATAATTTTCATTGGTGAAATAAGAGGTGTTCAAAATATGTAGGTTCATTGGAAATACTGCCTTTATATAAACAGGATATGATTATCTAGGAAGCCTAAGGGAGACTGCAGCCCTGCCAAATGCAGTCTCTGTTTTAGGATTTGAAACAGGACCTCTACCAACAAATTACAAGAGGATTATTGCACCCAACTCTGAAGGAATGGTCAGTTATAACTTGCTGTAGAATACTGTCACATCTATTTAAGTGAGTCTGTTATGCAAGGCATTTGTCATAGTGCTAAAACAACAGAGAACCAGTCCTTCATGGAGTTTACAGAACTGGTCGAACAGCTTTTTTGAGCCTATTGGCTTCTAACTGTTATTTGATGGCCAGATTCTGAGAACTGCTTCCATTGTAACACACCACCTGGTAAAGAAACCAAGGAAAGGGGATCTATAGCCTTCATCTACCTCTATTACAACCCCACAAAAGCCACATGGAAGTGTTTGTGTCTCTCTTCATTTAGTACTGCACCAAGACACCTCAGTTCTTTTATTAGAAGGACTTAGAACACTTAATTATGGTGCTGAAGTAGGGATCAACTAGAAGAATGCATTGCAGGAGCCATTTTAAAGTGTGCATGTTTATGTGTATATGTTAATATGTGTAGCGGAGTAAGCTTTGGCTTTAAAATGATAGAATATTGTAGTCCAGCCCGGCATGGTGGCACACACCTGTAATCTCAGCACTCACAAGGCTGACGCAGAAGAACCACTGGGAGTTCAAGGCCAGCCTGGGGCTACATAGTGAGTTCAAGGCCAGCCTGGGCTACACAGCCAGACCTAATCTCAAAACAACAACAAAAACCCAAAAATGCAGCAGCTGACAAAATTCCCTAAGGCTACACACTCTGTTCCTATACTACCCGAGCTCAACATGTTCTTTTTAGTTTAAAAAAAGTTCAGAAAACTCCCTCCACTTCAACTTACTTTTGCACCCAGGTAATCACTGTATTTGTTTGTCCTTTTAATGTCTTTACGTGCCACCACACAGTGCGGCGTGCTGCTTCTCTGCTCCCAGTCGCACATCTTGTACTATGCCTGGAGCACTGAGCAACGCTGTAGTTTTGTGTCAGTCAGTTTTTGTTTTGCAGGTAAGAAAACGCCTACTCCTTGCTGTTTACACTGTGAGACTCCTTCGGGGAACACTGGGAATAAGAGAAGTAAGACCATTAGAATTCCTCAGACTCATTTAAATTCCAGACTCTAAAAATTGCAGTATCTCCTGTGTAATCATAATATTAACACAATGGTCGGTTGTGAACAAAAACATTATTAAAGATGAATGATGTGGGACATTTTGGCATGATTTTATGAGTAGCCAAGTGACTGTCTGTATCCACTTGTCACTGTGTAACTTTGGTTTTGCTGATGCACCCATGCATTCCCCATGAGCACATGTTTGAGTAATGGGTAACTGTCCATTCCAAATTCACAGAGAATGATGGCAGTGCCCTGCCACTACAATCAAAAGTTGTGATTAAAAAGCTACACAGCCAGACCTAATCTGTTGCTGGTTTAACTTCTTTCCCACTGTTGACCTTGACCTAAGTTTTGTGATCACTTTGTGAAAACAAAACCAATGTAAACATATTATCACACAGCTGTCATATGTTAAATGATTCCACTTACTGGTTGGCAATACAGTTTTCAGAAAGGACCTTTGCTCTTTGTTAATAGAAAAATAAATATTTCTATAGGACAGCAGTTATCTCTTTTTGAAAGGCTGGAGGATGGGTATATATATATATATATATATGGGTATATTAACAAGAAAAAGCATACAAATTTATTGAATACAAAATTTCCTGTTTATTAGCATATGATTACCACACATGAGTACATTTGTCATGGGGTACTGGTACATTTACATATCATATCTTCATCCTTTTTACTTCCCCTTGCCATCCACTCCCTCTTATCTACCCCAACCCCAGATTCTCTTCCTATCTTCATAAAGGCTATAAACTATCTCTTACTGTTTCCTATAAGCTACATTTTATTTTGCTCATAACCTTTTATGTCTAATTTATTTCACTTAGTATTATGGTCTCAAGGTGAATCCATTTTCCCACAAATGACTCAAACTTATCCTTCTTTATGGTCAAGTAGTACTCCATTGTGTATATATACTATATTTTCTTTATCCAGTTATTTATTGATGGCCATACAAGCTGCTACCAAGCTATTAGGAGTTGTGCTGCTATAAACCTGGGGGTGCATGTATCATTGTAATATAATGTCTTCAACTCTTTTGGGAAGCTACCCAGAAGAGGTATTGCTGAGTCACATGGAATTTCTATTTTTAGTTTTCTGAGGAATCTCTATGCTGATTCCATAGTGGTTATATGAGTGTAGCAGAAGATGCCCTATCCCCCAGCCAGTATAGGTTAGTTTGTTAGTTGCCCAGGTAATAGTTCTGGTTACAGTTCCTGTTACTTTTGTTTCTTAGAAATAGCTGGTCACTATGATGCATATTGTAGGAAACAATCCCCAATTGACAAGCCATTCTGCCTCTGTACTTCCTGCCTGCTTACCCCATATAAGCCCCAGACCACCAGAGATCAGGGCCTGATATTTTGGGAACTATCCCAGTCAGTGCCCATAAGCATGAAGTGAATCTGTCTCCAAATCCTGGATATCGTTTTGGTGTTTCTGCTTGCTGTTGCACTAGAGTTATATTCACATCAACAAGGTAGAAGTGTTCCTTCCCCACCACTGAAAACCTTACCAACTGTTGTCATTTTTCGATCAGTGACCATAGCTATTCTTTCTGAAGTAAAATGGAATCTCAGTGTTTTTTTGATGTGCCTGTCTCTAATGGTCAAAAAAGTCAGATACTTTTGCATATACCCGATTGGCTACTTGTACATCTTTTAGGAATTGTCTATTCATTTAAATTGCCTATTTTTATTGTGTCTTTTTTGGGGGGATATATTATTTTTGAGTTCTTTTGTTTATTTGTTTGTTTGGTTTGTTTTGGTTTGGCTTTGACACAGAGTCTCGCTTTGTAGTCCAGGCTGGCCTCCAACTCACTATGTAGCTGAGGCTGGCCTGAAACTCACAACAATCCTCCTGTCTCCGCCTCCCAGTGCTGGGTTTACAGGTATGTGCAATCATAACTGGCTTGAGTTCTTTATATATTCTAGGTATTAGTTTTCTATTTGAAGAGTAGCAGCAAAGAAAATTTTTTTCTATTTTATAGGTAATTTTTTCAATATGTATGTTGTTTGCTCTACAGAAACTTTTAAATTTGATATAGTCCCATTTGTTAATGGTCTGTGTTATTTCTTGTGCAATTGTGATTCTGTTCAGAAAGTCCTTGCCTATGTTTATGTCTTCAAAAATTTTACAATGTTTTGCTTCTGGTAGATTATTTCTGTTTTGATAGTTGGATCTTTGATCTATTTTGATTTGATTTTAGTGTAGTATGAGAGATATGGATCTAATTCATTCTTCTGCATGGGGACAACCAGTTTCTCCAACGTCATTAAAGATGCTATGTTTTCTTCATTGTGTGCATTTGGCCCCTTTTTCAAAGATCAGATAGATGAATGTGATTGGGTTTTTTTTTTTTTTTTTCAGCCTCAATTTTGTTCCATTGATGAACATCAGTTTTTGTGCCAATATGGTGCTGTTTTTGTCATTGTAGTGTTGTAATACAATTTGAAATCTGAGATTGTGATGTCTCCTGCTTTTGTCTTGTTGCTCAGGGTTGTTCTGGCTATTTTGGACCTTTTTTGGTTTCACATATATTTAAGGACTGTCTTTTCTAGTTCTGTGAAGAGTGATGTTGGAGTTTTGATTAGGATATATTAAATCTGTATAACATTTTTGGTAATATGAACATTTTGACAATATTGGTTCAACTTATGCGAGACTAGGGGATGTCTTTTTATTGTATGTTGTCCTCTTTGATCTCTTTTTTCAAAATATTATACTTTTCATTACAGAGATCTTTTACTTCTTTGGTTATGTTAATTTCTAGATATTTAATTTTTGAAGCTATGTGAATAGGATTGTTTTCCTGATTTTTTTCTTGGTCAGTTCATTGTTGGTGTATGGGAATGCTATTGGTTTTTCTATATTTAATTTGTATACTGCTACTTTATTGAATTTGATTCTTAGTTCTAGGAGTCTATAGGTAGATTTTAATGGGTCTTGCATGTAAGGATCACATCATCTGTAAGTATAGTTTAACTTCTTTCCTTCTTATACAAATACCTTTTCTTTCCCTTGCCTGATTGTTCTGGCTAAATCTTTGAGTACTATATTGAACTAAATTGGTGACAGTGGCTACCCTCATCTTTTTCTTCATTTTAGAAGAATGCTTTAAGTTTTTCTTCATTTAGTATAATGTTGGCAGCAGGTTTGTCATAAATGGTTTTTATCAGTTTGAGATAAGAACCTATACCTCTTTTTGTCAGGGTTTTTTTTTTTAATCATGAATGGATATTGAAAATTGTTAAGGCCTTTTTCTGTTTCAAATGAGACAATCACATGATTTTTATCCTTACTACTATTTATATCATATATCGCATTTTTTGACTTCTGTATGTTAAACCATCCTTGCATTCCTGAAACTAAGTTGACTTGGTCTCAGTGCATGATCTCTGCAGTAATTTGTTGCATTTTGTCTGCTAGTACATTGTTGGTGATTTTTGCATGTTTTTAATGGAGATTGTCCTTTAGTTTTCTCTTCCTTCTTCTCTTCCTCCTCATTCTTTCCTCCTCCTCCTCTTTTTTTCTCTTCATCTTCTTCTTCTTTTGAATAGATAAACAAAAGAACAAGAACAAGAACAACAACATATTCCTCCTCCTCCTGTTGCTTCTTCTTCTTCTTTTTTTTTTTTTTTTTTTTTGTCTTTTTGAGACAGATCTCACTGTGCAGTCCAGGCTGGCCTTGAGCTCACTTTGTAGCCCAGGCTGGTCTTGAACTTGCAATGATCTTCCTACCTCAACCCCTCTAGTGCTGAGATTACAGGCATGCACCACCACACCAGGCATTCTTCTTCTTTTTAAGTCCTTGTTCTATTATGGTACTAGAGTGATGCCAGCTTCTAGGAACAAGTATGGCTTATTGCTTCCCTTTCACTTTCGCAGATTTTTAGAAGCATTGGTATTAGATCTTCCCTGAATTTTTGACATTCTGGTGGAGTTCTGTGTGACTCCATTAAATCCTGGGCCATTTTAGTTGGTAGAGTTTTTATTACCGCCTCTCTTTTATTACCTATTCTTAATTTTTTCAGGATTTTTATATATTCTTTGTTCCATTTTGGTAATTCATAGCTGTCTAGGAAGTTCTCCATTTTTATTACATTCTCCGATTTATTAGAATGTATATTTTCAAAATAATTTTTATGATCCTCTGGATTTCTGTGATGTCTCTTGTAATTTC
>NW_004955403.1:24594349-24706896 GCF_000276665.1 Chinchilla lanigera
TTTTTCTCCGGTACCGGGAACCGAACTCACGACCTTGCGCTTGCCAGGCAGGCGCTTTTGCCGCTGAGCTAAATCCCCAGCCCCGACATTGCCCATTTCTAACTGCACTGACAGAAGATTTTCTTCTTTTGTACATTTAGCTAAGGATTGATCAAACTTGTTTATCTTTTCAAAGAAAACAACTCTTTGATTTGTTGAAGTTTTGTATCTTTTTGTCTCATTTTATTAATTTTATATTTATTTTTAATATTTTCATTTATTCTTGAATTATAAGTAATTAAATTAATGCTAATTTCTTTTCTTGTACTAGTTTTAAATATGAGTTGTTTTTGTTTTTCTAGGACCTTGAAATATACCCATTTGCCTAGTTATTTAGGGTTACTATATTCTTTTTTTGAGACAGGGTCTCTATGTAGTCTATGCTGGCCTTGAACTTTTGGCAATCTTCCTATGTCAGCCTCCTGAATGTTTGAATTACAAATATATGCCACCATGCCCAGCTTCTACATTCTTTTAATGTATGCATTCACAGCTATAAACTTCCCTCTTATAGCTGCTTTCATTGTATCTCACAGATTTTGGTATGTTGTGCTTGTGTTATCATTTGATTGCAGGAAATTTTAAATTTCTTCTGTGATCCATTGATTATTCAACAACATATTACTTAATCTCCATGTTTTTGCATAGTTTCTGTTGATTTCTAGTTTCATTCTGCTATGATCTACTGGGAGATGATCAGACTTCAGATCTTAGAGATGGGTATTTGGAAAAGGATTAAATAAAGACAATGCAAATATGGTTTGTGGGAAGTCCAGGAAGGTCAGAACACTTTTGGAGCTAAAAATAAGATTTCTCTGGATTGGCCGTATTTACTGGGTCCTTAACAATGCAATGGGGGTGCAGTAAGTGGAGGACACATGTAAAGCAAAAGCCTGTGGAGGCATGAAAGTGAGCAGGACCTTAAGAAGTTAGAACAAAGACATTCAAACAGTGAATCTTGCTAACTAAAAGAACTGTTTGATCTCTAAGGTTGGCAGTTTATTGCTCTGGAATAGTGAACGTCAGCCCCTACAGCCACAGCCCTTTCTTGTCTTTAGAGGCTGTGAATACGAGCTTTTTGAACACAATCACAGGTCCCTTTGTAGTCAACAACTTAACCCTTACACAGCTAAGTCCCCAACAGTGATCTGACAGTATTCAAGGGATTGTTTAAATTTTATTGTATTTCTTTAAGCATGCTTTATGGCCTAAGATATGATCTATTTTGGAAAAAGTTCTGTGTGCTGCTGAAAAAAAATGTGTTTCCTGTTGTTGTTGGATGAAACACTTTAAAATATTTGGTCAGGGCTGGGGATTTAGCTCAGCGGCAAAAGCGCCTGCCTGGCAAGCGCAAGGTCGTGAGTTCGGTTCCTGGTACCGGAGAAAAACCGAAAAAAAAAAATAAAATAAAATAAAATAAAATATTTGGTCAGTCTATTTGTTCAATGGTGTAATGTGATTCTGATAATTCTTTGTTGATTTTTTTGTCTAGTTGACCTATTTTTGGGGAGAGATGTACTGAAGTCCTCCACTATGATTGTATTGGTGTCTACCCGTCTTTTTATGCTTCATGCAGTTGAATGTGCCAGTGTTTGCTACATAAATATTTACAACTGTTATTGCTTACTTTTGAATTATTGTCTTTATTAGTGGCCATCTTTATCTTTTCAGATTGATTTTGGCTTGAAGTCTTATGTGTCTGAAAAATAAGTAAGCTACTCTTGTTTGTTTTCACATTCCAGTTGCATACAAATTATTTTTTACCCTTTTACTTGCAAGTCTACAATCTTCCTTTTGGATGAGATGTATCTCTTTTAGGCAAAATATGGTTTTATCTTGTTTTCTGGTTGAATCTGCTGGTCTGTGACTTTTAAATGGGGAGCTAAGACTATTAACTTTAACGGTTGTTAGTGTAAACTGATATTTACTGAATACTGTCATTGCATTATTTTTTCAGTTGTTTCTTTATTTATTTCCTTTAGTTTAACTACTCTTCCAGTTATATATATACTTTCTTTTGGGCTCTTTGGTGCTGGTGGCCTCCCTGTTTCTACCTAGTATTCCCCTGAGTATTTTCTGCAGTGCTGATTTAATGATCATTCATTTCTCCAGGAGTTTTTTGTCATGGAAATTCTTTACTCCTCTGTTAATTTTAAAGGATAATTTTGTAGGATATAGAAGTTTGAGCTGACAGTCGTTTTCTTTCAAGGCTTGGAAAACTTCATTCCAAGCTATCCTGGTTTTTACAGTGTGTGCTAAGAAATTTGCTCTTATACTAACAGGTTTGCCTTTACTTGATGTTTTTCTCTAGTAGCTTTTAGTATCCCCCCTTCTCTGTACATTGAGTACTGCCTTGCTTTCCCATTGGGTGAAGTCAATCAATGATGTGGTGTCTGCTTTAGGGCTGCATTCATTCCAGTGTCTCTTGGTGTTTGTGCCTTTCTGCATACCCCAAGTCACTGCTATTTCTGCCTACTTTTACAGCCTATGAGTTTGTAAGGTCTCCCCTACTTGCTCTGAAGGACCTTCTGTTCATACACTCCTGGATATGGCAGCCATCCAGGTTGAGGATTATCCCCAATCACACTGGCAAATGTGTAAAACAACAGACCACTGAGCTTCAGGCTGGAAGTAGGCTGTGTGTGTGTGTGTGTGCTGAGGGGGGCAGGGGAACCAAGTAGTCTTTCGGACTTAATGCCAGTTCTTTCAGACCCAGCTCCTGTAGAAAGCTACATAATGCCAGTTTGGTTTCTAACCACAGAGGGAAAGAGCTCTGTGTCCTTATTTTGGCCTGAACTTGTGACTGCTTAAATTTCTCAGAAAGTATATGACTAGCCCACCATTTCATGACTGTCTCTTGTAGCTGTCTTTCAACCACTGTGTTCTAGAGTGACCCCAGAAACCCTAAAGTGTAGTTGTATGACTTCTGATTCCTGGTATAGCTCAGTCTTACACAATTTATCCTTTCCCCAAATGGTTCCTGATTATATCACTCCCAAATATAATGGGCACTACAGTTGATCTCTTCTCCAACTCTCTAGCTTGCCATGCATAATGTCTTTTAAAGAATAAAACCCCAAACTGTATTCACAGATTACAATAATCATAGGTTTTCTTGTGGCTAGTGCTGCCAGTCTGGTCCATTGTTTCTTTGTGGGGCTGCTGAGCCTCTTCGGCCTTTCCTTGTGTTTGTGGAGACAGGTCTCTCTCCCTGGGAGCTGAAGTCAGTGTTACAGGTTGTTCTCCTCTTTTCTCTGCATTGTCTTCAGCTTCTCCTGTTTCTTTGTGATTTCTAGTTTTCTATTGGCTCTTTCTCGGTCCCCAGAGCTCTTCTTTTTCTCTTCACTAAGTTTTTGTTTTTCCAGGACAGCATCTCTTCCATGTCTCTGAGAGGCTATGATATTCTAACCAATCTTTCCTCTGCCCTCCTTAGTCTTCTTGAATACAACTTTTACATGACTTGGGGTTTTCATAGGGAAATGAAGACCCAAAGAAAGAGTTAAACCTGAGTCATTTTTCATAGTAAGTTTGGTGAAAAATGGACAGCTATGGAGAAAAATGATTGACAAAGGGAATATCTAATGGTAATAAACGGGAGGAAAACTTAACAAGGCCTATTGGTTCAGCATCTTCTCTGGGATTCTTCATCCTCGAAGATAAAGCTGTTCTATTCCTGAGTACAGCAAGGTCATTTCTCACATGAGGGTTTTATGGTGTGCTCCAGTGGAAGGTCAGAAGATTCTTTCTGGGTTTTTTAAACCTGTTTTGGATCAGGAAAGCAGGAAAATGTTACAGAGACTTTGATATTCCGTCTCTCAGATTCCTTCCGTTTAAAAAATCCATTGTGCCAAGGGACATTATATCCTAAACTTCATTACCTAACCATTCTGAGCCTAAAGTGTCTTGCTTTGTAAACTGTAGATAGTATCGTCCATGTAACATGACAGTTTAATCAGGAGAATAGATGAAAGTACCTAAACACTGTCTGGAACACAGTGTTGCCAGGTTTTGGGGTGCTGAAGTCTCCTTCTGGAGGTGATTTCTAGATTCTGTATTAAGCAAAGAATAGATGAAGACAAGTTCAAATGGTAGCAAAGTTTTATTAAAGGGAAGAAAAGAAACAGGTTATGCAGAATGAGTCTGAGCCAAGTAAAGGTAGAAAAAGTACATCCTACAGTATGAGGTTGGGCCAGTATGCAAGGGAGAACACAGTAGCAAAAACTCAATGTGGACTATCCTTTCTGTATACCCATTCCTCATGATAATGTCAGGTCTAGGCTATCCTACCAAAACCCTGCTGGAGTTCTCCTAAATAGTCCATGTGTTGTTCTACCCATATGTGCTGGGATTTTGTCACACCTCCTTTCCTAGCCAATTTGGCCATGCTCTATTGTCTTGTCTCGATAGCAGATGTTCAATAAATATTAGTGCTTTCAATCTTATGTTAAAATCAATACTATAGGTGTACTCTGTGTATAGCTCTTATTTAATTTTTACTTTTGAAACCCCAAGCAGGTTATAAAATTCTTGAGAATAAGGACCTTACACTATCTTTGGTTTTTGAAAAATCAATAACAATATCGTAAGGAATTGGTGCTTATTAAAATTTTGTCAAATACATACCACTTCTTCTTAAATTACATTGGGATAAAGTAGTGTTCATATTACATAGCATTCTTGTGCATCTGCAGACAGTCTGGAAGTTACTGTTATGAATCAAGAAAGTCCCCTCAGTACTGATGATTGAACACTTGGCTTGGCATGAGGGATTTAGAGGAGAATAGATAAAGGTTTGGAGGGTTGGTAGAGTCCCCTTCCTTGTACCCTAAGAGAGAAATCAGAGAATATACCCTACTTTGATTCAACACTTAGTTGGTACTCAGGCAGCATCTGTGCTTGGACTGTAAATACACTTGCACCAGTGCAGAAAAGAAGAAAAAAATACATATTCTCCAACTTTCATGATAACTTCCATGTTTATTAGAGTAAACTAAAACCCCAGAGTCTAGAAAATCCCCATGGCTATGTGTGCAGAGGTGTACACAGTGACAGCAAACAGCAAGTTGTACATTCTCTGAAGTCCACATCGTTGAACTTGTTTGAAAAAATACCTTGTCTAATGAACTCATCTAGGACCATTTTAAGGTTAAAACAGTGATGGAGACCACTACAAAGCAGCCCTGAGGACTTAAATTAACCAATTGGCTTTTCATGTTTACTTGTGAGTCTGTCCAAGGGAGAACAAGGCCTAGGCTCCTTTTCTGGAGATGGGCGGTGGACTCATAATAAGTGAATCTCTGTGAATCATTAATTTCTACTAAGGCCATAGATGAAGACAGAAAGCCTCAAAGGATAAGACAAGGTCACAGCCAAGGATACCTGTATCCAACTCAACTAGATAGAGACTGTAGCCTCAGGTATCTCACTCCTGAGTGGATTAATTTAATACCTTATTTGGAGAAATCCTTGAGTAGTACCACCCTGCTTAGGTACACTCCTTCCTTCTTCTGATAACTAAATAAATACAGGCCACCCAGAAAAGGCCACTCTTTCATAGCCATAGCTGCTATGAAAGAGAACTGGGATGAAACTCCTCAGAATTTGAAACTTTTTTTTTATTCAATACATCTTATTACAAAATTCTTGGTCTTAGCCATGAGAGAATCTTGAATTCTGTGAGAGGATTTGATCCTCCTGGAGCCCTGAAATCATTCTATTTTATTTAGCCTTCATTTTACACTCATTCAGGGGATTATGAACCTGATAAGCCCACAATAACTAAGGACTATTATTAACCAGATAAAGCAGCAAGATCCTGACAGCAAAAGCATCTATTCTGCTTTGCCTCAATCAACTGGTCACCCTGAATGTTATGAAATTAGACTTACTCTGTCTCACAGAAGCCTGGTTTCCCCCTTTTAATCATTTTAAGATCCATTAAACATGAGATTGGGAAAGAATTGAGGCTTAAATATTTCAACAAGATAAACCCTCAGAGCCAGGAAGCTCCTATTTCCTAGGCCCTTTCCACTTTTCCAGAATCAGTCCCTTCTTTCCATTTTCACTGTCATCTCATTAAAACATAGTTTTCTGTCAATTCCA
The DNA here is from genome assembly GCF_000276665.1 of Chinchilla lanigera. Lineage (NCBI taxonomy): Eukaryota > Metazoa > Chordata > Mammalia > Rodentia > Chinchillidae > Chinchilla > Chinchilla lanigera. The sequence continues at coordinate 24,600,491 of NW_004955403.1, forward strand.
TTGTTTTTGTTTTGGATCTGCTAAGCCTGGGTTTGGTCAATAATTTCCAATTCAATGACTGTCAGCCATTCATTTATCCACTTATTCAATAACTCCAGCATCTGCTGTGTTCCTATTATGTGCCAGTAACTGAATTTTATGGAGGAGCACACTGTAGCTCAGAGAATAAATAACCTCCTCAATGCCAATAGCTGCTATGAATGAGAACTGGGATGAAACTCCTCAGAATTTGAAACTTTTTTTTTATTCAATACATCTTATTACAACATCTAGCAAAAAACAGAAAAATTGTGATAATCCACCTATAATCATTGTTGATTTCACTCTGCAATGGATCTTTTCCAGCTATATTATTCAACTGGCTGCCAGTGTTATCTTATTATATAACTTTTTATTTCTTTTTTTTTTTAAGTCAATATGCCTTTAATTTAGGAGGAGAAAATGGATTTCAGGTTGGAGATTGGAATGATTGATTTACAATGTGCTATGCCTTCATTGTAAAGGTTCCTTTGGAAAAAAAAAAAACACCTGATCTGGGGTTCAGAAAAATAATATCCCAAAGACCAGTGCATTGACACGCAGAGAAGCCTTAGAACCTGCCTTAAACAAGGTCCCCACAAATACAGGGGGAGGCTTTCTCTGCTCTCCCCATGTCTGTCTTACAGCTAAGGAGAACACAACTGTCATCTGCCCCTTCCCTGAGACCTCTGTACTGTAACAGAAGATGGAGGAAGTGACCACACCTGGATGACCATCATCACAAGATAATGTCTGTCACTCAGGCTCAATCAAATTCCAGAAAGAATGATTCACAAGTAAATTATGGTCCCCCTGGTCCACTTATTCTCCCTAATAAACATTTATTATTCTTCTAAAATTGCCTCTGCTCCTTCATTCCCTTTCCCCTAAGAAAAGTTTATATAAGCTTTAACCATCTGGTCTTTCTTAGAAGCTGACACTAACACTCCAGTGTTTGTGCACATTACTGAAGTAGGTGGCTTTTCTCTCTTATTAATCTGCCATCATTAATGTCATATTAATCTGTCAGCTTATTTCAGTGAACCCTCAGAGGGTAGAATGAGAATCTCCATTTCCTTCTTTACCTATGGAGGAGGATGAGCTTTTTACCTCTACCTCCTTACAAATTAAACTGATAAAATCCAAACCAAATCAAACCAAAAATCAAAAAAGCCCAAATGAACAAGAGACAAGACCCAGTGTAATCATATTTGTAACACTGGTATTCACAAAGAAATGATATTCAAAAAGGCAGAGTTTTGGATTTATGTATTATAGTAGGCTAGACGAAGGATAAGAGGTTTTACACTTCCTGGGTAGGAGAGGTAAGTTATGGGAAAGTAAGAGGAGAAAATGCATGATTAATTGGCTACTTACTTGGGTTTTTTCACAGGTCATTGTCATTATAGGTGTTAAGAGTGATCTCTGCAGTCTACATAATGAGAAAAATCTTTGCTAGCTACATTCAGACAGATGATTAATATTCACAATATATAAGGAACTCAAAAAATTTGACACCCAAAATCAGCAAACAAACACAAAAAACCAGATATCGCAATCGCTAAATGAACAGATGAATCGAACAGACACTTCTCAAAAGAAGTGCAAATGGCCAATAAGTAAAGTATGTGAAAAAATTTTCAACATTTTTAGCCATCAGGGAAATGAAAATCAAAACCACATTGAGATTCTATCTCATCCCATGAAAGTGGCTATCATTAAGAACACAGAAAGCAATACTGTAAATACTGATGAGGATGTGGGAGAGGAGGGAAGTTTTCTACACTGTGGGAGTATAAATTAGTGCAGCAATTATGAAAATTAATATGGAAGTGCCTCAAAAAACTAAAAATAGAACTACCATTTGATCCAGCTACACCACTCTTTGGTATGTCACTGAAAGGAAGTCAGCACATCATAGAAATATTTGTATATTCATGTTTATCACAGTGTAATTCACAATAGTTAAGCTGTGGGAACAGCCTAGATGCCTATCAACAGATAAGTGGATAAAAAATGTGGTACATAAACATAATGGCATATTATTCAGCCATTAAAAAATAAAATCATGTAGCTTGCAAGAAAAGAGATAAGACTGGAAACCAGACCCATAAAATCAAATATCACATGATTCTCTCATATGAGAAATCTAGAAAAAGTATCAAAGGGGTAAAGATGTCATGAAAGCAGAAGAAAGACTATTAGAGAAGGAGAAAGCACTCAGGAGCAGGGCGGCACAGGGCAAGGAGGAAGAGGGAGGAGTGACCAAGGCACGTCACATGCATGTACAACTGTGCCGATATGAAACCCACTGGGTGTGCATCACTCATATGCCCTGATGAATGATAAAAGATGGAGACACTTGCAGTGGGAATTTCTCTCCTGTTTTGAGACAGCATAATGGAGGACAAAGAACTAACTGGTGTTAGCACAAAATAACCCCTATGCAAAGGAGCATCTTGTAGGGTGGCATATTTTGGTACTCTTTATACTTAAAAAGCTTGAGCCTGTAGCACTACTTCTTGGGCACTAGTACACATTATTTCCATGACTGTTTATCCCTTTTGTAAGGGAATAAGCTACTTAAGGGGAAAATAAAATTTATCATTGAAACCAAAAATGTACAACACAGTAGCTTTACTTATATTCATAACATTGTGTCACCGTCACTGCCGTCTAGTTCCAAAACGTTTTCATCATTCCAGAGACTCTGTATCCATTCAGCAGTAACTACCTATCCCCACATCCCTTCAAGCTTTTATAGTACTTTTTGTCTCTGTGACTTTGCCAATTCTAGCTACTGCGTCCCTTTACTTTTAATAAGGTAGCATTTGTCCTTTTGTGTTTGTTTTCTTCTGCTTAGCAAGGTTCATCTCTATGGCAGAATCGTGTCAGAATTGCATTCATTTTAACAGAAGAATAATGATTCATTGCACAATATACCATAGTCTGTTTTTGTATTCATTTATTGATCTGACATTTAGTTTAAGAAAACTATCATTGAAAGCAAGAGAGCATTTTCCCAACAAATGAAAAGCCAGCCATTCTTTTCTGTTGTAGAGGATGTAGTTGGTAGGTATTAGTGTGAGGCTGATAACTGAGAACACGTAAATGGCTTTCCTTTGCTTGGCACAAGAACCAAATAAAAATCATTCTCTACCTTAAATGTCCAGATTGTTAATTTCTCTCACACCCAGGATTTCAACATGTTGCCATACTCCAGGGAAAACACACTGTCTAAGGCCTCAGCTTTGTATGGTGAGAAAATGTTGATATGGTGAAATGTCTGCAGTTGATTACATTTTATGGGCATTTTGTTTTTAAAAATAAAAAAACCTACGCAAAATTTATTCTTTAAATATAAGTAGAATAACCTCATGCTTTTTTATTTTAAAGATAAAACAACAAAAACATATTAACAGACACACAGACATTTAGAAATAATACAAAAACAATATAGGTTGAAGCTGTTAATGTACCTATGCATTAGCATAATGTGGAAGAGAATGTGTAGTCTTTTCCAGTTCCTGAATATACACTATAGTTGTCTGGAGACCAGTGACATAAACAGGGCTTTTTCCCTGCCTACCTCTCTGTTCTTGTTTACCTGCTGTGATAACCTCCCTCAGACCACTTTGTCATTTATCCACTGACTGTTTAATTAATATCACAAATAGTAACCAATGATTATCATTAATAAATTAATACATTTACAATAATTATGCAGTGATAAAATTAATTACTAGCAACAATTTAATACTTTATTATGGGTAATTCTTTATTAATAATGAAAAATTGGCTCATTTTAGTTGCATTTACTCATGATTCTCTAACCTGCCTCCAAGGAGATATTACTGATTCATCTACTGTTCTTATTCTCTAATCAGCCTAAGAAATGAGGCTTTTAATCCCAGAAACATTAATTGGCATTGGTAGTCACACTACGGAGGTACAGATGGAATAGTATAGGAGGATCCTTGACTCGTGTGTAAGTCTGCACTCTTAGTCACCTCACAAAAACATCAGGCATCCTCCATGCTAGTTAGTAACTAACCCTGTGCGAGCATTTAGAGTAGAGTATTTTTTTCCCCCCATGGTTCGGTCATTTGATTCCTCCCCTGAATTAGGTAGTCCAGCCTGGTGATGAAAGTGACCCGCAGAAATTTAAGTTGCAGAGGGGGAACTGAACCCATAGCTTCACTCCATCAATCCTGCTTCTTTCCTTCTCCTCTGAGCAGTCCACTGATGCTGGGCAGCACAGCTTTGAGGAGGAGGAGGGCACAGAGTTTTGCAAAGTATACTGGAGTTAGCTGATGAAAGTCCTTTAGGTGTTAAGAAGCCAGTAGCCTTTTTAGACCTCTGCTCACCTGGGCTTGGACATGCACATCCATGTGGGCAGAATTTACACTTCTAATTTAACATAGCGGGTCTGACATTCTACATGTGCGTCCCCAGTACAAACAGCTAAATTCTGCTATTCTCTGCAATCGTCTGGCTGTTGGTTGGATGTTGAGCTTATGGTCCGTGTGTCCAGGCTTAATCCTCTTCTCCATGAATGGGCTTTGCTGTTGTGTGGAGTTCCTGGAGCTGCTACGCACTGGAGTTGGTAAGGAAGGATCCTCCCCTTGCATGTTTGGAGGGAGCAGAGCTGTGCCAACACTTTGACTTTGGACTTCTGGTTGGCAGAAGTGTGACCAATCACTTCTTGTTTTAAGCTCCCAACCCCCACCCCAGTTGTACTTTGCTACAGCAGTCTTAGGAGACACGTTCCTACCACTGCAGGCAGAAACAGAGCTGCCAGGGGACTGACTCAGGGAAGCTGTGTGAGTGTGCTCAGGCTTTGGCCTTGGGCTTGCTTTTTGATGTCTTGCTTCAGGGTGGTTGACAAAGGGAGGGTTGCTATGCTAAGGCAACTGCTACCACTACCTTACCTGAGTCACTCCACAGCATTCATGACACCCACGTGCAGACAATGCCAGGTCAAGTTCTTTGGTAAAAGTGTCATTAATCTTCCTGTCCTAATTACCCCAAGGACCACTGATGAGCTGTGGTTTTTCTGGGTTTCAAACTCCTATCATTTCACTTGTGCCTTTCTACTGAACCTTGAATATCACTTGATCCTAGCCAAAAGGCCAAGAAGCAATATCAATTCAATTAAACAATATCTGTACTGCTTTTGTATTCTCTTCTTTTTAACAGTTTTAATTTTATTAAACAGGTTATGCATCGTAGTTTTTCTATTTAAATAGACAGATTTTTAGAAACATTTTAAACTTACAGCAAAATTAAGCAGAAAGTACAGAGAGTTCCCAGAAACTCCCTGCTTCTATGTACACACAACCTCCCCCACCATCAACATCCAGGTGATTCGTTATAAAAGACGAACCTTAAGGTAACACATCATCGTAACCAAAAGTCCATAGTCCAAGCAAATGCTCACTCTTGGGTGGTACCATTTTCCTCTTTACACTGTATTTTTTTTTAACTTTTTAAGTACTATTATCTTTTAATCTTCTCCCAGCCCTGTGATATTGGGAAGACTTATGATCACTTTTCTGCTTTAAAGAAACTCAAACAAATAGCTAAAAGAAGTAGGTCTAAGACTCAGACCCACAGTTTAGAATGCCAGCTCTGGTGTGATGGTGCTGTCTTATGAACTTGTGTTAGGAAGTTGCCACTAACACACACACATACACACACACACACACCACCTAGAGTGGCTATTGCCAAATGTTTAAATGTCCTGCACACTACCAGCATACAGTAGGAGCTTAATATTACACTGGAGGTGAAAGTCTTTTGACTCAATGCCCTGTACTCTGTCGTAAAAATTCATTCCAGGCAAGGATAATGAAAATTTCCCATAGAGCTCCAACTCTATCTCTTTCCCTTCCTTCTGCATCTCCCCAGGCTTTGAATATGTGGCTTGCTTAATCCTTCCATGTGTTGGTAGGTGGTCAAGGGTGAGACTTCAACAGTTTCTGTGCAAAACTGACTCCAGGGCTGGCGGTAATAGCTGGATGGGCCACTGGCCATACGTTGCCGCCTTCTCATCTGAGAAGGGGCAAACACCTCTCTGTGCTGAAATAAAGCCTCTACTGGAGCAAAACAGCATGCTTGGTTCCTATTGCATCAGCAGTAAAACAGATCAAAGGTCTATGAGAAGAAGTAAAAGAAAAAGAGCCCATAAACTCCCCCAGAACAGCAGGGAAATTCCATGCAGTCACCTTCTAGTCCTTTCACGCTGGTGGTAGCCTGCTCTGTGATGAGCCACAAGTTCTGCAGCTGTGCCTCTGAAAGATGTCCCATCAGAGGGTATGCTGGTGCTAATGCAAATGTCAGCCCCAACCCCTGTCATCAGGTAAAGATCAGCAAATAAGTCCTCCAGTATTTGGGGTCTGTGGGGGCAAATGTGTACCGTAAACATCTGCAGTGCCAAGGCACACCCATCCATCTGGCCTCCACGGGCCAGGTGGTGACTCCAGAATTGCTTCAGGAGGCAGACGGTCCCTGGAAGTGGATGCAGATGCAACCAGGCATTTTGCTAGCCTGCTGAATGTGGTCTATTTTCTGTTCTGCAGACTGAGTTATGCTTCCCTGTCCTGCAGGATGAATTATATTTGCTTGCTCTTTCTTCCTATCTTGAGCAAGACATCCAGGGTAACCACACATCCCCTGAGAGATGATAAAAATGAGACCAAGAGATCAGAACCAAACTAGATGCTACTACTGTGAGAACACCCACAGCATGTCTTCTGCAATGAAGGGGACACTGGGAATGGGGAAGCCCCTCCTCCGTCCCACCCATTTGAGTATGGTTTTGTCCAGGGAAATCTCTGTCCTCTGAGATCTCGTTCATCTCCCCTTTGGTTCTCCTTGATGATCCTATAGCTTTTCTTTTTTTTAGCTTTAACAGAGCAGAGAAATATTAATGGGAAAAGACATATGGCACAGATGTCCTCGGCTTTCTCTCAGTGTTGTAGAACTATATACTTTGAGCTGGTGGCTTTGAGGAATGATGAAAAACATAGTCTTCACCAAATTCCAAGAATTAGATTATAGGAGGTTGGGGATGGCTAGGATTTGAAAATAATAGTGCAGCATGTCTGCTCAGGAGATACTACTGCCCACTAAAAGTACAAAATAGGAGTTGGTGTGTGGGAAATTCTTTGTCCTGTGGAAGGGCTTTACTAAGCAGACTAGGACTGCACCATGCCCTTCAGGTCTATTCTCACTTTGCCAGGGAGAAATTTCTAGAACCCAAACCTGACCATGCATGTTATAAATTCTGTAGATTCATTTTTAGTTCTCGGACTCAGCAGGTTATAGGAGACCCCTCATGAGTAGGCTCCAGTTTATGTCTATAGCAGGTTACTCACAGCTCTCCAAATAGCCAATTCCCTTTGTTTGTTCCAATTATTTTCTGCCTAACTTGTACGTCAAGATTCAGACTTTGAGAGATTTCCAGGATGGCTGCCTAGCACTGACCACTTGATTTGAGTTAGGGGCTTAGCGCCAGTGTCCTGACGCTCCATGTCTCTGCCATAACATTAAGCACACACTGTGAATAGTCTTCTCTGTGTTGTCATTAAATTATGAGATCCTCAAGTGCAGGAGCCATGTCTCTTCCTTGTTTCTCGGAGTACAAATTTTTAAAACACATATATACTGCATTGATATTTTCTGCCTGTTGCAGTGTGGTAAACTCTGTAGATGCAGCCATAAAAATACAAAAATGAAAGTAGTGGTTACCTGTATTAACTTCCAAGGGTAACAAAGCATCACAAACTGAGTGGCAGACATTTAATGACTCAGTTTGGGTGGGTAGAAGTCCCAGATCAACCTGCCAGTGGGGTTGCTTCCCCCTGGAGAGTGTGAGGGAGAATCTACTCCATGCCTTCCCCCAGCTTCTGGTTATTGTTGGCAGTCTCTGGTGTCCTTGGTTTGTAGAAGCATCACTCCGATCTCTGCTTTCATTTTAATGAAATTTCTTCCTGTGTGGTTGACTGTGTCCACATATTCCCTTTTTAGAGGAACACTAGATTGAGTTAGAGGCTACCCTGATGACCTCATTTTAACTTGATTAGGTCTGGAAAAACACTCTCATCTCCAGATAAGGTCACATTCTAAGGGGTTGAATTTCAGCTTCTGAATTTGGGAGAAAAAAAATGCCATAAATAAAATGGCCAGGATGAAGCTTGTGATGTCGTTGGAGGTGCAGACCATGAGAAGGAGGGTGGCCAGACCCACAGTGGCTTGTGCTCATCTAAGAGGCGTGTCCAATCTTGACATATTCGTCAGGTAAGACTTCCTGTGAACAGTGAGACTTCTTACACAGAAGGGACAAGTTGGAATCACCCAAGGCACAGGAAGAGAAGGGGTGGAAAGGAATGCTCACAGCAAAGTAAATAGCATGAGGGGAAATCCTAAAGAAAGAGAAAGCATAGCTCCCTTGTGAAGCTTAAAGAACCTGATTATGATCAGAGCATAGAAGGAGAGTGGTATCAGAAGTGAGGCTGGAAGGAAAGGGAGAACAGCTTGGGATGGGGTGGGGTGGGAACTCCTTTTATGCTCTTAGAGAAAAAAATTGGCCTTTATGTTAGAGGCAGAGAAGAATCACTGAAGGGCTTTAAGCAAAGGAGTCATACACGGTCAGCCTTCAAGAGACTCACAAGCCGGGTGTGGTGGCACACACCTGTAATCCCAGCACTAGGGAGGCTGAGGCAGGAGGATCATTGTAAGTTTGAGGCCAGCCTGGGCTACAAAGTGAGCTCAAGCCCAGCCTGAACTGCATAGTGAGACTCTGTCTCAAGAAAAAGACCAAAAAAAAAAAAAAAAAAAGAAAAAGAAAAAGAAAAAGAAAAAAAAGAGAGACTCACAGTCTCTGAATTGGGAACAATTCAGTAATATTGAGCAGTATTACTCAGCTACACTCAACATGCACAGGGGACAGTGGAACAGGAAAACCAGAGTGACCCTGTCCTCTGGGGAGGGCTGAGCAGAAAGTTACCAAGGGTGATGGGGTGGCTGTGCAGAGAGAGCTGCTGAATGGTTTGGGTTTGAGTTCTTCTGCTTGAGCAACGCTCGGTAGGATGTTCCTGCAGGTCTCTGCTCGGCACCAGGAGGCAGTGTTCACACCGACTCTGGGTTTATATGTTCCTTGGGGCTTTTTGGTGTAAACATAGAACTGACAGTTTTTGTTGTTATTGTCAAGACTCTTGCTAGCGCTGAGGGGATACGGCCAAGGATGCAGCAACACTGTTGTGTCATGATCATAAAAGCCACCTGTGGTGGTGTCTGTGGGCCACCTTGGGGATGGAAAATGGGGAAGGGAATTTGTTCCCTGGCACTAAGTTATAAAGTCATCACATCAGTGGAAATAATATTCAGTGGTTTATGAGAAAAGAGAAGAGAAATGTCAAGGGAAGAGTGCCTGGGGAAGCAGTGCTGGGTTTCACCTCTGCCAGAGCCCCCAGAGCTGCCTGAGTGCGGGTCTAGAGCAGTGTGATTAGGGAAGGTGGGAGGCATCTGGGTGTGCAGTTTAATTGACTGTATAACCCTGAGAACACATGCCTCCTTGTGGCTGGGCACCTGTGTGGCCCATTGGCCAGTCACCAGGCCATACCAGGTGCCAGCTGGAGAAGGCAGTGTTGCAGCCTAATTGCCCTGTGCATGGTCATGGACTCTACTCAAAGCCTTGTGGAACAGGTTTTCTTATCTGATGTTTCATGTCAGCTTCCTATCAGCCCTAGGACTGGGTAGGACAGGGATCAACGAGAGCTGCGGGTGATAACATAGAAGCTGAGCAAAACACCAGTGGGGACAAAGCTGCCCCCATAACAGGGTGACCTCTCCTTGACCTCTGTCTCTCTCCTAGGGGCGGTGAGTGGGTGTCACGCTCTCTTCCTGTCTAGTTAAGAAGACACAGAGCCTCATCTTATTTCAGATCTTGGAAATAAGACTAAGTTACTAAGAAAATGGGGAAGGTAGATGGGCAAAATATGAAGGTGCCCCAGTGTTTACTTAGGAAAGAGGGGCCAGAATGACACATAGCAGCATGGCTGGATCTTAAAGACAAAATGCTGAGTGAGAAGCAACAGTCAGGCTGTATGACACAGCGTACTCTAGGTGAATTAAAAATACATGCCTTAAGCCACAATATTTTTAAGGAATTGGCACAAATAAAACTACAAAATTAAGTGCATTCCAACGGTTACCTCAGGAGGTGAGGGGGTAAAAGCTAATAAATAAATAACCAAAGGAAAGGCCTGCATAGCCAGCAGTGACAGTGTGACTATGTCTTCAACCCAAGCAGCCAGAGGTACAAAAAAATCCCAAACAAATAAACAAAAACCAAGAGGTGTGTGGGTGTGTGAACTGTGTACTATATGTGTTGGGCTTTGTTGACAATAGGTGGAGGCCAACCTAGTGCTTTTCTTTTTGTTATTCTTTTGACAGAGCTATTGCTGCTGGTGTTTCATTAATAAAAATTCATAACATTCATCCATCCATCCATCCACAAAAATTTATCAAATGATCATAAGTGTAAGACCTTTTTCTTGGCTTTGGAAGGGTCATAAGGATAAAAATACCTCCTCCACCTCCTTCTTGAAGTTTTTAAAAAATTCTTTTTATTATTAGCATATTTTTTGAGACAGGGTCTCTCTGTATTGCCCAGACTATCTTTAAACTTCTGGTCCTCCTGCCTCAGCCTTCCAAGTAACTGGGAGTATAGGCACCTGTGCCTAGTTACTAAAGAAGTTTTTAGTCCAGTTAAGTATGAGGCATTAGAGCCTTTGTGAACTTGGATTTCAGAGCTGGGCTATACACACATCTTGCAAAACAACACTAATAATGCTACTTTGACCTTCTCTAGTCACAGTGGAAGAGGAGGTAAGAAAAGTAATAGTTGGAAATCAAACATAGTTTGATTTTAATTGTTAAACCCTAAAGCAACCAAATTCGACCTGTAAATAATAACAATACACCTTATTCTCTTTTAAATTACATTGTATCAGGAGCTGATCAGGCTACCAAACTTATGGACAAGCATACAGTGAAGGATAAAATAAAAGAGATGATGCAGTACAGTTTTGGGGAGTCCAGGAAGGTTAGGGCTCTTGTAGCTAAGAAAAAGACCTCTCTGAACTGGCCAGTATTTATTGGGTCCTTACCATACCAGGGAAAGTGCAGGGCAAATAGCTGAGGCAAAAGGGTTATGTAAATGAGCAAGGCCTTGAGAAAGTAAAATAAAGATATTCCAAGCAGTAAATCTTTGCTTAATGAGAGAGCTGTTTGATCTCAAAGGTTGGCAGCATTGCCCTTGAAAATTTGAGGAAGTCTGTGCCTGCAGCTGCCCTGTTATCTTGCCTTCAGACATGTCATAGTGTCACAAACCACTATCAGTCTGTACTGTGACCATTGGTGTGGAGCGTTCTATTTCTGCATGCCAGCCACTGGCAATTCAGGCAAGTCATTTAGGCCTGAGACAGATTCATAAATTAACATAGAAAAGTCAGTTATTAATTCTACAGCCTGCTTAATACTGCCTCATGTGGTCTCCATCAACATTGGTAATTTGTGTTGTCTCAGTTACTTCTGATTGGTCTAGTCAGTTTTTTTTTTTTTTTTTTTTTTTTTTTTTTTTTTTTTTTGTCAGTTTCATCTAACTTTTTAAAGAACCTGATTTTTATTTATTGATTCTCTATTATTTTTCTTTTTCCTCTATTTTATCAATTTCCACTCTAATCTTTATTATACCCTTTCTGCTGCATTGGGTTTCAGTTGCTTTGTTTGTTTGTTTAATTTTTATATTTCAATAGGTAGTGAGGTCCTGGAATTGATATCTTTCTCCTTTAATAGGTATTAAGTGCTAAAATTTCCCTCTAAGAACTGCTTTTGTGCTGTTCCATACATCATAATATGATGTATTTTCATTTCCATCCTACTCAGAATATTGTTAAAACATTTCTTACACTGTTTAAAACACTTTTGATTTCCCTTTGGCTTTCTTCTTGCACCACAGGTTATTTAGAAGTGCATTATTTATTCTGTTTTTAAAAATTTGAGAATTTAAAAAATCTCTTTCTATACTACCAACCTCTAATTCAATTACATTCCATTTAAACTAGTGAACACTCCTTCTGTGATTTTAATATTTTTTGAGTATTAAGATTTTATTATGTTATAGAATATGATCTATCCTTGTGCAAGTTCAGCATTTATATTTAAAAAATTGCATATGTGTTTGATGCTAGGTACTGTTTAAAAATGCCCATTAGATCTAGCTGGCTGATATATTCTTGTCTTCTATAATCTTGCTGATTTCTCATTATTTATCCTATTGACTGTTAGTGAAGTTTTAGAACTCTCTGACAAAAGTTGTGTTTGTTTATTTCTCTTTGCTCTTCTCTCCATCTTGTTTTACATAGTTTGAAGCTGTGACATTGGGTGAATAAAATATTTAGTGTTCTTATGAATTCTTGAATAATTGACCTCTTAAGCATTAAAAATGATTTTTTCATTATTACAGTAATCTTTATTCTGAAATTTGCTTTCTGTAATATTTAAAAAGTCATGCTAGTTTTCTTTTAATTGAAATTATCATGATATAATATTTATCACATTATTTTTCTGTTAATCTACTTTTTTATATAAAGTGTGCTTCTCCTAGATAACATATGCCTTTTGATGCAATCTGACAGTCTCTGACTTTTAACTATAGTGTTTAGGCCATATACATTTAATTTTATTATTTATATAATTAGTTTAAAATCTACAATATTCTTTTTTTGTGTTCTATATTTTTATCTCTTCTTTGTTAATTTTTGTCCTTTTTATTTAGTGTTTTCTCTATAGTTTATAATTTATATCTCTAACAAATCACAGCTTAACTTGAAATAATTTTCTATCACTTTATATACAACACAGCATTAATTGTACCATCACTTGGGGTCTATTAAGTCTTGCAGATCTGTAGTTTCATCAAATTTTGAAAACTGTGTAAATTATGGTTTCAAATATTTATTCTGTTTCCTCTCACTTTTTACAGACTCTACTTACATATATTGGGCTGCCCATAATTCAGTGGCCAGATGTCCTATAACTTAATGGGTGCTATGTTCATTTTTACTTTTTTTCAGTCATTTCTCCTATTTAAGTCTTATTTTGTATAGTTTACATTGTTATGTTTTAAAATTCACTAATATTTTCTTCTTTAATGCTTAATATCCCATTAATCCCATTCAATATATTTATTTCTCAATTTAGACATTAGAGGGTTCACTCCCAGAAGTTCAGATTCTGTCCCTTATATCTCTTCTATGACTCCCTTTAGTGTGTTCAGTTCTCCTGCTGTTTTCTTATATGGAATATAAGTATAGCAATTGTTAATATTTTGTCTTCTAGCTATATTATTTGCACTTTGTTTGCTTTTAAAAGATATTTGCTTTTCTTCTTATTATGAGGCCTATATTCTTACTTCTTTAATAACTGGTAATTGTGTATTAGATGCCAGGCATTACAAATTTTACTTGAGTGCTGAATGTATTTATATTTATCTAAATGTATTTATATTTATCTATATTGGAATGCAACTTTGATTTGGGGAGAAGCTTAATGTTAAGGTATTTCAGGGAGCATAGAATAGCTTTTAGCCCATGGATAATTCTTCCCAATACTAAGACTAAACTCTCCTGAATTGCAGGCTCTTTTCTGGATTGGTTATGTAGAATACCAACAGTTTTCTTCATGGTTCATTTATCCTGCTCTTTCTCCTGCCTTAGTAGTTTCCGCAGAGGCATATTCTGGTCAGCTTTCACCCAAAGTCTTATGGCCACCTGCTGCATCCTGCTCAGCTCTCAATGTACTCCAGGGGAAAAATGGTGAAAGAACTGAGAAACAGAGATGAGACAAAAAGCTGAGGTCAGGTGGAGCCCTCTCTCCGGATGGGAGGAAAGGAACTGCTCAACCACCATAACACATTTATTTATACTCTCAGGAGGTTGATGTCAATTTCAACCTCTCTGTCTAGTAACCTGTTTGTGAGCTGGAACAGCTTGTTTATGTGGCTTGAAGAGCTCTCTGAGTCCTTGGAGCCAACTTTGTCTTAGCCCTGCACTTGTGATCAGTCTCCAACTTCAGCCACTCTCCACAGCCACCCCTCTGCAGATCTTTGTTGCTGTCTGTGTAGGTTTTGTTTCTCTAGTACTCTGCTCTGCAAAGTAGCTAAATCACAGAACCTGCAGGGCTCAGCTAGGATTCCTCCTCTCATGTCATGCTTCAGATATACCCTCCAGGCAGTGAGCTAGGTCAGTCACAAGACTCACCTCTCCATGGGATCATGAGCCAGGTACACTTGATACTTGATATGCAATACCTAGGTACCACCACTATATACATTTTGTCCAGTTTTTTTAGTTGTTTCCAGCAGGAGAGTAAATCTGGTTCCTGTTACTTTATCCTGTTCATAAGTAGACATCAGGTCATTTCCCAACTGTATATCTAGGCCCAATCTCTATGTGTTCTAGCCTCTGAGTCCTGGCCTAGCTGCAAATATCCTTTTTCATAATAACAGAATGATATTTTGGCTGTATATAAAATTTTGGGTAGTGTTCCCCTTCTCTTCTAGCATTCTATAATGTTTCCTAGTATTCCTTGTGATCCCTAGTATTGAAGAAAAGAAATCAAACATCATCAAATTTTTCCATTTGTATATAACGTTTTCTAAATGTTTTCCATTTGTATATAATGAAAATATATATGGCATCAGAATTCAGAATTTTTAAAAACTAGGATATGATCACCACGGGTTGGAATGTATTAAATTTTTTCAAACTGTAGATTTAGACTTTCTTCAAACAATGTATACTTCTTATCTTTAATCATATCTTTCCTCCATGGACATACTTTTCTTCTACTGGAAATCCTAATATAGGCCCACAGTCTCTTACCTGAAGTGTATGTGTATTTAAAAAATAAATTTCCAACAAACATATTTGATAGAAAGACATCAGCTGAACTGATAGAAAGCCTTTTTAGCCAGTAAAAACATTACTGTGAATATTCATATATTTTGCTGCTTCAAAAACTAAAATGTTTGAATTCAAGATGTTTCTAGTATCCTCTTCTGGATGTTATATAATATATGCAGTATGCAAATACACAGCAGACAGTATAATTTCTAAAAACTGAAAAATCTGAATTCCAAAAACTTTTCTGGCTTCAGTGGTATCAAATATTAGATTGCAAATCTGTAATCACATATTTTTTTTCCTTAGATCTATCCTCAAGTCTAGCTTTCCCCTCAATATAATTCAAATTGGATTTTTTCCTCTTAGATTTCATACCCTTCTCCATTTGATTTTCCTAGCTACTGATGGGCTAGCACAGTAGCTTTTATTGTTTTTCTGGTATTGGAAGAGCAACAGTTCAGGAAACAGTTGCTATTCTAAAGATTGTTACTCACAGTTCCCAAGAGGTGGGGTCAGTCTTGCCATGGCATGTGGGGTCATGTGGAGAAACACTGAGCTTCGTCAAGAGGCAGAGCAACTGAGAAGAAAACATGCATGAGAGCCTTTGTTGGGATTTCTGTGGGAGAAATGTAAGGCAGGGCAAGCAAACTTAGTATTAGCTGGTTTAGGTGATTTCAGTGGACTCTAGGGCATCAAAGCTATCTCTAATTCTTTGATATCTGGCCCTGGGGTACGTAGGGCAGGAAGAACATTACTCTGCATATTCTAGAGCCATGCTGTAGATGAAAGGCTAGATGGAAGGAGCTGGTCAGGGATATGGATTTTTTGCAAATGGCTAGTTTGGAAATGAAAAGCATACCTGCAGGTTGATCTTTTAATCTTTCTAATATTAGCACCTCTGTAGTATTCTGGAGGAGCGTCTCTTCAGAATCAGTAAGCTTTGGCTGTCAGAACATCAAAAATACAGAAAATGGAAAAGCATGATTTGAACAATATGGACATCTTTAGGAGTGGGGCATTATTCAAGTTCCCACAAAAGTCAGCAATGTTCCACATCCTGTGCTTACCACTTTCTGAATGTTATCTCTAAACCTTACAAAAATCTTGTAAATATAACATTCAATGTGTACTTTATTCAGTTTAGGTTTGCATTGTGAGGGCATTTTCTCCTCCCTTGAGGTTCTAAATAGCTAATAGTTGTCATGCAATCTCTAAGGGTTAGACAGAATTCAAAGTCAAGTCTGCCAATGAAGGTTCATTCTTTTAAAATAAATATTGATATTCCCATTTATAAATTGTAACCACCTATTAGTGAAAGCAACCCTCTGCAAGTTGGGGCGGCATCTATGACTTTATGAATTCTTGTTCTGCTTCACTATTTTTACAAGAATCCAGAAATCTGCCAGGAATGGTGTCACACACGTGTAATTCCATTACTTGGGAGGCTGAGGTGAGAGAATACCTGTAAGTTTAATCCCAGCCTGGGCTTCAAAATGAGTTCAAAGTCAGCCTAAACTACATTGCAAGACCCTGTTTCAAGAAACAACAAAACAAAAACAATCAAAAAAGAAGACAGATTGAATCATCCATCTTCATTTCATGAAAAAATGATCCCTCTAATGCTGAGAACTTAAATGCAAGCATACCATATAGTGAAGCTCATGACAAAATCACCTGCCATGTAGAGCAGAGACTTATGCTGCATTTCACTGTGGGGAAATAGTGAGCTCATGGATAGCTTCTCTCACTGTGATGAGCTACACCCTGATTTCCTTGGAAAGGGCATAGTGGTGTTTTTCTACTCATTTTGCTGTCATTTCTGTCTTATAATCTGCAAATACCTAACAGTAATTATTTAACTACAGGAACTATTGACTCTTTTCTTCAGTAAACACTGCTGGGAAGCTGTTTTCTTCTTCCTTCTTGCAGCCATAGTAACCGTTGTTAGATAATCCCTGGTTGCTAGACTCCTCAAATAGACTGAGATCTTTTTAATAAACCTGATGTCATATCCAAGAAAAATAAGAAAAGTCCTTGGAACTTTACTGGGCTGCTTTGTAACTGTACTATTTCCGAATAATTTTTTGTAACTTAATGGGCCCCTTCCAACTACTTTGGAAAGTGTAATCTATACAGAAATGTGTTGTTATAATGAGAACAGGTGAGAAAATATTCATTTTATGGATAAAATGTTTGTTGTGCCAGGGTTCAGAGGTTAATTCGGTTAATTTTCATACTCGCCCTATAAGTAGGTACTAATATGACTGTCATTTTTTAGATGAGAACGTTGAAACTCAGAAAGTTAAGTCTTATGTCAAACCTGCATAGCAATAAGGGTGAAGCTGACACTTGGACTTGTGAGTAATTCCAGGTTAGAGTCTTTGCTGCAGAACATCTTGTTAATTCCCCTGAAGCTTAGCACACACATTTTCCGTTGTGTGTGCTTATTCCTTTACCAGTCAGCTTTCTAGTTCTGGAGGTCAAACCAAGGATAGCTTCTTCTTTCTTCTCAGCAAATAAGATTTTACCTGGAAAATATAGACTCTCCAGAGGTTGGTAAAGCAAGGCAAACTTCTCTAATGAGAACAAAGTGGAGGATCCTTGGGCAAAAGAAGAAGATGGATGTGCACACCCTCAGTTTCTGCTAGTGAAACAGCCGCAGGCAGTCCTGAGGCTATTTGGGAGTCTCCAAGACCTGCTATTTCCTGTATGGAAGGGCAATCCTGCTTCCTGTGGAGAGAGGCCAAGCACTTGGGACCTGTAATGCCCCATCGTAGTTCACCTATTGATCTTTTAGCAGTAGCAGCTGGAGTCTAATCACACTCAACATAGAAAATCTGCTGCTTTATCATGATCCCATAGCAGTCAGCTTTATAAATTAGGGATCAGTATTGAGAGTGTTGTGATTTGGATCCTAAATGTGCCCTAAAAGCACATGTGTTAAAGGCTCAGTCCCCAGGTGCTAGTGCTACACAGTGGTGGTGGAACTTTTAGAAGGCGGGGCCCAGTGGAAGGAAGTTATGAAACTGGCCGTGGGCATTTGAAGGAGGTATTGGAGCCTTGGCACCTCTCCCTCTCTCTCCCTCTCTCTCTTGCTTCTTAGCCACCGTGAGACGCACAGCTCTGCCTTCTCATGTGCTCTGCACCATGATGTTCAGCCTCACCCCAGCCCAGAAGCCACAGAACAAACCACCTATGGGCTGAACCCTCTGAAGCCAGGAACTGTGCTAAACTTTTCCTCTGTTGATTTTCTCAGGTATTTTGCCACCGAGGTGGAAAGCTGAGTAACTCAGAGACCTCAGAGGGACAGTCTCGTATAAAGTTATATTTGTTTGAGGGCCTGTAGTCCCCAAAGTGGATTTTTCCAGGGGCCCCATCCATGGCAATACATTGTGAGGAGTTATTCTCCAAACTATCCAGATCCTACTGAACACTTAGACAAAGGAAACGCAAATAACGTAAGGTACTTTTTTTAAAAAATTAGAGCATCAAAAATCAGAATTTTGAACATGTAAAGTGCGGGTGAGGCTGTGGGGACACGCTCTTGTTGGCTCTCTGGTAGGACTATTATTGTGGTCACTTTGGTGGGCAATTTGGCAGTAGCTATTAAAATAAAACCTGCCTCCTTTATGACTAAACAGTTCCACTTCTGTGAGACTCCCCAGAGAAACATTTGCACAAGGAGAAGATATGATGCAGCATTATTATTTTGTTAGCAAAATTAAAGCAGCCCAGTCCCCAGCAACAGAGAAATAGCTCAAGAAACTGTGCTTTGTTCTGAGTATGAATCCTCCTCTGTAGTTACAGCGAAGAATGCAGATTTCTTTTTTTCAATTTAAAAAGATTTTATTTTTTTCTTAAGTGTATTGGTACAATTTAGATATACATAAAGATCACATTCATCATAGGGAATTTGTATTTGTACATGATATATCTTGATTCCTCCTTCTTTCCCATTCCCATCCTCTCCCTTCAATCCCTCTTCCCCTCCTTGTTTACAAAAGCTTTGTTTCCATTTTATCCTTATTTTCTCATTATTTTCTTTTCCCTTTCTTCCTTCCCCTCTCCCCACTTCCTAGTTCCCCTTTCCATTTGAACAATTTCTTCCTATTTTACAATATCTATTATACATTTTGGTCCTTATTTACACCTTCATTTTCTCACACCAGAGAAACGATGTGATATTTACATATGTGTGTCCAATTTATTTCACTTAAGAGTATGGTCTTGAGGTGCATCATAGAAATATCTCAAATTTATCCTTCTTTATGGCTGAATAGTACTCCTCTGTATAAAGAAAACATATCTTAATCCATGCATTGGCTGATGGGCATTTGAGCTGTTCCCAATATTTAACTATTACTAACTGTGTTGCTATAAACATGGGTGTGCATATATTGCTGTGGTATGATGCTTTTAATTCTTTTTGGAAGATACCAAAAGGGAAATAGCTGGGTCAAATGGGACCTCTAGTTCTAGTTTTTGAGGAATTTCCACACTGATTCCCACCATAGTTCCGTCAGTCTATATTCTACCAAGAGTGGAGAGCAGCTCCCTGCCGCTCTGCCAGAATTTGTTATTTCTTGGTTTCTTGATAATAGCCATTCTTTCTGGAGTGAATTCTGAGTACTGTAGTTTTCAATGTAAACATCTTTTACTTCCTTTGTAGATAGACTCCTAAGTATTTTAGTTTTTTGTATGCTATTTTTTTTTTTTTGGTTTTTCTCCGGTACCGGGAACCGAACTCATGACCTTGTGCTTGCCAGGCAGGTGCTTTTGCTGCTGAGCTAAATCCCCAGCCCCCCCCTTTTTAATATATATTTATTTATTTATTTATTATTGTTGGTTCTTTTATGTATGTGGTGCTGGGGATCGAACCAAGGGCCTTGGGCACGCAAGGCAAGAGCTCTACCACTGAGCCACATCCCCAGTCCCGCTATTTTTTATTTTAAAGATAAAAACAATTATAGAAAATTTCAAAACAAGATAGTAGGAGAGTAACAATGGTTAATACATTATGTACTGTTATATTCAAAGTAGGTGCTCAGATTACAAGATATAGGCATGAAAAATTGATCAAACAATATAAGAACAAATTTTTTTCAATGAACTAATAGTAATTAGTAGTATAACTATCTTAACTATCATTATATATATCTATATCTATCTATATACTTTTTTCCTTTGTCCTTCCTTCTTTTCTCCTCTCCCCCATCCCAGGTTCTCTTTTCAACAGTTTCTTCCCATTTGACAATATCTATTGTACATTTTGCATCTCATTTATTCTTTCAACTTCTCACACTAGGGAGAAAATATGACATTTATACATGTGAACTGATTTATTTCACTTATGAGTATGGTCTCAAGTTGCACAGGATGCTATTTTGAAAGGTGTGGTTTCCCTAATTTCTCTCTCAGTGAGTTTGTTACTTGTGTATAGAAATTCTATTGATTTTTGAGTGTTGACTATGTATCCAGGTACACGACTGAATTTGGTTATCAAATCTAGAAGTCTTTTGGTGGAGTTTTAGGGGTCTTCTATGTAGAGTATCTAGTCATCTGCAAATAGTGATAATTTAACTTCTTCCTTTCCTATCTTTATTTCTTTTTCTTGTCTAATTGCTCCGGCTAATGTTTCCAGAACTATATTGAATAAGAGTAGTGATAATGGACATCCTTGTTTTGTTCCTGATTTTAGAGTGAAAGCTTTTGGGGTTTGACCATTTACTATGATGCTGGCTGTCAGTTTGTCATAGATGGCCTTTATCAGATTGAGTTAAAGATTCCAATTTTCTATAGGGCTTTTATCATGAATAGGTGTTGGGCTTTGTCAAGCACTTTCTGCATCTATTGAGATGATTATGTGATTTTTGTCCTTGGCTCTGTTGATATGCTATATTACATTTATTGATTTGCATATGTTGGACCATCCCTGTATCCCTCAGATGAATCCTACCTGGTCATGCTGTATAGTTTTCTTGATGATTTGCTGCATTGTTTGCAGTGTGTTATTGAAGATTTTTGTATCTGCATTCATTAGGGAGATTAGCCTGTAGTTCTCTTTATGGTGGGATCCTTCTCTGGTTTTAGTATCAGGGTAATACTTGCTTCCAGGAATGAGTTTGAGAGTACTGCTTCCCTTTCAAGTTTATTTAGTAGTTTGAGGATTTGTGGCATTAGATCTTCTTTAAATTTCTTGTAGAATTCAATAATGAATCCATCAGGACCTGGGTTTTTCTTTGTTGGTAAGTTTTTAATTATACCTTCAATTTCATTGACTTATATTGGGTTACTTAGAAATTTTACATCTTGATTCAGCTTTGGTAATTCATATGTATCTAGGAATTTGTTCATTTCCTCTGTATTTTCCTCTGTATTTTGTTCATTTCCTCTGTATCTTATTAGAATAAAGGTTCTTGAAGTAGGTATTGACAATTTTCTGGATTTTTGCAGGATCCATTGTGATTTCACCCTTTTCATTTGTAATTGTATGGATTTGTCTTTTCTTTTTTTAAGATTGGATAAGGGTTTACCAATTTTATTTAATCTTTCAAAAAATTGACTTTTCACTTCATTGATTCTCTGTATTGTTTTCTTAGTCCCAATTGCATTAATTTCTGATCTGATCTTTATAATTTCCTCCCTTGTATGAGCTTTGGGCTTGTATTGTTCTTCTTTTCCTAGAAGTTTGAGGTTCAACATTAGGTTGTTCATTTAAGCTCATTCTGTTTTTCTGATGTGGGAGTTTGGTGCTAAAATTTTCTTTCTAGGAATCCTTTCATTGCATCCTTAAGCTTCAGTGTGTTGTACTGGCATTATCATTTAAATGTAGAAACTGTCTTATTTCTTCTTTAATTTTATCTGTGACCCATTGGTTGTTCAGGAGGGTGTTATTTAATTTCCATGTGTTTATGTGGCTTTTTTGGTTTCTTTTGACATTAATTTCCAATTTCATCATACTATGGTCTGATAATATACAGGGGATAATTTAAATTCCTTTACATTTACTTAAGCATATTCTATGAGCCAATATGTGGTCTTTTTTGGAGAACGAGCCATGTGCAGTTGACAAAAATGTGTATCTGACATTACGGATTGAAACACTTAGTAGATATAGATATCTACTAAGTCCATTTGTCCAAAAGTTTGTTTCAGTTCTAATAGATCAGTGTTGATTTTTTGTCTAATTGATCTATTTTTTGCAATCATATATTGAGATCCCAGATTTCAGCTGTGTTAGGATTATTTGATTTTTCTGTTCAGTAATATTTGTTTTTTATAGTTGGTGTGCCACTATTTGGTACATACATATTTATGATTGTTATTTCTTCCTTTTGGAATTTTTCCTTAACAAGTGTGTAGTGACCTTTGTCTCTTTTGATCAGTCTTGGCTTAAAGTTTCTTTTGTCTGCAAAGAGAATATCTGCCTCTTCTTTTTCCTGGGTTCCTGTCAAATGAAGTATCGTTTTCCATTATTTGGCTCGCAGTCTATGAATTCCTTTTTGAGTTAAATGTGTTTCTTGTATACAGAATATTGTTTGATCTTGTTCTTGATCCATTCTGCCAGTACGTGTCTTTTGACTGATGATAGAGACCATTTACATTGAATGGTTATAACTAATATATATTGGTTTATCCTTGTCATTTTATTTTCCTGTTGTTGATTCCTTGTCTTTCCCCTCTGTTTAATTGCTTGCTTGCCTGGTAAATTATTTCTATTGGTGTTTCTGAGGTTGTAGTCTTCTTTATCTCTTTCTAAAATATTCTTAGAACATTTTGGAGTTGGTTTAGTGGTCATAAATTTCTTCAGTTGTTCTTTGTCATGGAAGTATCTTATTTCTCTCTTAATTTTGAAAGATAGTTTCAGAAGGTACACCAATTTGCATTAGAGGTTGTTTTCTTTCAGGACTTGAAATACTTTACTCCAAGCTCTCCTTGAATGAAAGGTTTGTGTTGAGAAGTCTTCTGTGATTCTGATAGACTTTCCTTTATAGTGATTTGTTTCTTTTCTCTAACAGCTTTTAATATTCTGTTCTTTTACCGACTTTCTAGAATCTTGATTATTACATGCCTTGGTGTAGATTTATTTTAGTCATGACTAATTGGAGTCCTATGTTCCTTGCTTATTTGTATGTCAAATTCTTTTTTCCATGCTTGGGAAGTATTCTTCCATTACTCTTGTGAACAGGTTTTTTATGTCACTTGTGCTATTTCCTGCTTTCTCATCAACTCTGATAAATCTTATGTTGTTCCTCTTGGCATCATCTTGCAGCTTTTGGATTGATTTTTCATAGTCCCTTGCTATTTTTTTTAATTTTTTTTTAATTTTAAAGGAGAGTAGTAAATGAGAAACAAACAAAAAAATAAAACAATAGCAGTATACCAGTATCATGAACATAAATCAAATCCCCTGCTATTGTTAAGACATCTTTTTTTTTAGTGATCACTAGCCACAATCCTGTCTTCTATCTCTTGTATTCTGTCTTTACCTTAGTTCAGTCAGCTGTGTATACTTTCAATGGAATTTTTAATCTCTTGGATATGCTTGAATCTGTTTCATGGATTCCATTTCTTTCCTATGTTGGACATTTATGGTTTCCATCATTTTCCTAAACTCCTCTTCTTTTACTTGTGTCTGTTGTAGAGTCACTGAGCAAGTCTTTCATTTTATTTGTCATCTCTTTTATTTTTACATGAGAGATTATTTCTGATCTGATTTTCTCTATAGCCTCATTCATCTGTTTTTTTTTAACTTCTGCTGCTAGCAGTTCAGAAAATTCAAGTGGGTGGCTTCTTATTTTCTCTGTCTTTTTGTCTCCTGGTCTCGTCATGGGTAGACTGGAGGCCTGGGGATGCATTTTACTTCCGTGTGCTGTCACTTTGTATTTTTAAATTTTAATTTGTTTTCTGTATTGATACTTATAAACTGCTTATGGTAGGTAGCCTTTTCACAGGTATGGAGGCTTCCTCAGAGATGTCTTCTAGGTATAACTATTAATATGATACCTTTAATCTTAGGAGCATGCTGTACAATTATTTAATAAAATCCAACATAAGTGTCACACAAAATGGTGGTAGAATTACTCACAAAGAAACCATTTAATGGAACATAGTTAACTTTATAGAAAATGAACAGAGACAAAGGAAAGAGAATAGAAAAAATAAGAAGGAGAGACAGAGAGAGAGAGAGAGAGAGAGAGAGAGAGAGAGAGACTGAAATTTCTGCAATTTATTTTTAACTTCAATAGCAGTTGTTTTCCACCTCCAGTAGCACTTGGGTGGATTTGTGCCCCTATATATTTTCACATGGGGCTGGGGATTTAGCTCAGCAGCACAGAGCCTGCCTGGCAAGCATGACATGGTGGAGAGTGGGAAGTTTAACAGGGTAAGGAGCAGGGGAAGAATACAGTTGGTAAATCCATATAGATAAAAAGAATAATAAAAGGTTGGAGAAATAAGGAAGTTTGGGAAGATTTCTGAACCTTTGAGCCATGAGAGAAACTCATTTCCTTTATCATTCTTTTCCCAAAACTGAGAAACACCATTTCTCCTCCTGCTCTTATAGCTGCACCTAGTGTTTGCTCATCACACAGAGGTTGGACAATGTAAAGTCCTGAGTTTGTTTCACAATACATGGGCTGGGAAGGAAGCCCAGGAAGGGCAGGCTAGGCTGGAAGGCAGATGCTGTCTCAGTGCTTGACCCTTCAGCCCAGAGAAACTGGTGGAACCAGCTTCAGAGATGTGAACAATAATGCACTTTGTTTTTGTGGTAAAGACGGTAAACATTTAAAAGCTGTGGGGGATTTGTCAATGGATTTACTGAACTTGCAGCCTGACCCTGAGAGTACATTTGTGGTTTTGAACAATACTGACACCAACTGTTTCAGCGGGTTGAAAGGAAAATAAGATCATGAAGGGAGAGGTAAGAGGAAATGATATGAATAACACACACACACACACACACACACACACACACACACACACACACACACAAAGGGAACCAGCACAATCGTAAATATAGCCCACAGCAGAAATAAGAGAATAAGGGATATATGGGCATTAAAGAAACTATTTTGAAATAAGTTTAGGTTAGAAATAAAACTGGTTAATATCCTACACGGCAATAAGACACACCTTTGTGGTTATCTTTTCTGTTAAACAAAAATCATTTGCATTTACCAGAGAAAAATCTATAAATTAATGTGTAACTTCACAAATTATGGACCTTTACCCAGAATTAGATGTCAAATCAAACAAATGTACATTCCATCGGATAATTAAGTGTTTTATATTATATTAAAGGGATATGCTGCCATCCCTGTTACTGATTCTCAAGTTTTTGAAATTTTAACATTACCATCAAAAACAATGGTGATACAGCATTTTGAAGATAATCACTAGAAAACCAAAACTATTGGTTCTAGATCTCAGGTTGACTTTACAAATGTGTAGGATAGCCAACTATTGTCTCCTCTTTCAGAAATGTTGGGGAACATGTCTTAGTTACTTTTTTCTCATTGGTGAAACAAAATACCCAACACCCAAACTTAAAGGGGAAAAGGCTTATTTAGCTCACAGTTTATAGAGGTTTAAGTCGGTAATAGGCTAGCCCCAAGCAAGGGGGCACATGGCAGAGGGGCAGGCCTTGATGGTGTTGGAAGATAGAAAAAAGCAATGAGAAGGAGGAGAGAGAGAGAGAGAGAGAGAGAGAGAGAGAGAGAGAGAGAGAGAGAAGCCTCTTCCCATTACTTACATTGTATGCAGGTGGATGACCCTAAGGCAGGTATAGCACTGACACCCATAAACCCAGCATTAGACCATGACAAACTCTAGATTCAGCTACTTCTGAAAAGCCCCACCCCATGACTGTGTGAGGCCTTTGGGGTGACATTTAGACACAAACTATAATAGAACACATCTAATTCACCACATCCCGTATGTTCTCATGACCATTTGGCTCCTATGGCTTAAAAGTGTGTTATACTTGTACTTCTGGGACTTTCTTTCAAGTTACTCTTAAATCATGCTGATGGCACTTTTATGTTCAAGTATTTTGGGGCAAAGACAACTGTATCATGACTGCTGCTTGGAATCATGCATATCATGATTAAGTAACAATTATAAAAGGTTGCTAATTTTAAAATGCCCTCAAATTCAGATATGCCAAATTGTGTATGGAGAAATGTGTGCCTTGCAATTTATGAAATATGGCATATCACAGAGTAGGCACAAAGCTAGATTGCAAGGTTAGGCTAGTGTGTAGCACATGTGCAGTAAATAATTTTGGTTCTCCACAAGGACTAATTTCACTTCCCTTATCTTGATACTAAAATTTAAGTGATGAGCACATCTTGCTCCTGAAGAGAGGAATGCAGAGCACTTGAGAAGAGTCAGTTATTAAAAGGGTTCCTCAATCAGCAACATCTATAGACCCTGTCTCTCCTCATTCTTAGCTGCCAGAGAAGAAGAAGGTTCTGAGGTCTGCCTGTGCCATGAAATCATGAAGACATGAATCAGAATGCTCTTGGATTTGGGTGTAATAGCATGCTGTTGAGGTTGGCATCTAAAATGCCCCCCAAACCATCATATGCTGAAAGTGTGGTCTCCAGCTGATGGCACTACTGGGACGGAATAGAGACTGTATAAGGTGGGGCCTCTTTGGAGGAAGGTCTCATAACTGTGAAGATATATTTGGCTCTCGCCCTTCTTCTTGCTCTTGTGGCTTCCTGTCTGCCATAAGGTGAGCCACTTTGCTCCACCACATTCTCCCTGCCATGGGGTTCTACCCCACCAGCGGTCTAGAAACATCAGAACCACGTGACAGTAGATTAAAACCTCTGAAAAACTCTGAGCCAAAATAAATACCACATCCTTTAAGCTGACTCTCTCAGGGATTTTATCACAGCAATGAAAAGCTGATGAGCACACACATCTATTAAAACCCTAAGGTTCATACCGGTAGTAACACAACAGGATTCTATTTGCTCTGAAATGGTGCACATGAGTGCTTTCCTACACTTCTCGTGTGGTGGCACACAAGCAACCGACATTTCTCCAGCCACGGGGGTCAGTGGAGAGACTGGCTGGTTCAGCACAGGTGGCCGCCCAGATTCTCCTTCCTGCATTTCTAGGACAAGGCCTTTGGGGACCGCTTGTACTCCTCCTGCTCTCTCATGGCAGACGAAAACAGGTTTTCAGGGCATGGGAACTGACTGGACTCGTAGAAGACTGTCTGTTAGAGGAAAGGGTGGGGTGAGCTTTGGTTCAGGGAGGTTGGGGGAAGCTACAAGCTGATCTGGCCCAGTGCTTGGGCCTTTTCTATATGGTCTACATGGGCCTGGAGAACACTGAGAAGCTGACAAGTGGAGCCTGGCCTTGGGCCACTTCGATGGCAATAGGGAGACATAGGACTATTCTGGGACACTGACATTTCCATGACCAAGGTACAGTAGCTCTGCTGTTTTGAGCACGTCTTCTCCTGCTTCTTGTCTTAGAAACCAGCTTCTTGCTGAGCTTGCCCCTGGGTAATGCTCCTAGGAACAGCATGGCTGAGGCAGATCTGCGGCCTGCGGTGTTCAGGCTGCTGCGGCCTGCGGTGTTCAGGCTGCTGGAGATGCCAGAGGGATGTGTCAGCCCAAACACAGGGCTCAGTGCCTGGAGGCACGCTGAAGGGAGCACCCTGCCCTCTGGCTAAGCATACCAGCAAACTGTGAATGAGGCTGACTCCCAGGTCATGTGGGAAGCTGGCTTCCTTGCACACCAAGACCTGGACAGTGTATCCTCTTACACACTCTGAAACCCCACTGCAACATGGAGCTGACCCTGCCACTCAGCTCAAGGCCAGACCCTGGGCCAGCGGCTGGAGCAGCACACATGGGACCTTGCCTGGCTGCGGCTCTGTCTTGAAGCCCTGATTCTGGGGTGCTTGGCAGCACAGTCACAATGATACCTCTAGTGTGATTTTTTAAAAATTACACTCTTCCGTAAGGGCTTCTGGGATGTGGGAAAAGAGAAGGGAAAGAAGGAGAAATTTTGTATGCATGTATATACAGGATAGATAACATGGTTGTTCTTCTGTCTTCTATTTCTATGCTGAAAGAAACTGTCAATGAGCCTTTGGTTGACCAGTATTGCAAGTCTATATGTGTTTTCATGAGAAGCCACTTTGAAGATATCAATAGGTAATACAACCACCATTGTTAATTCCCTACCACTTTGTTTGGAACTCTGTATTGTCTGTATTGTGCTTGTGATATGTTGTAAAATGTTGTATGTCTGTTAAGGTTTCCCTCCTTTTATCTTTAAAATTAAAAAAAAAAATTACACTCTTCCTTTCTCTCTTTCTTTCTCTCTCTCTCTCTCTCTCTCTCTCTCTCCTCTCTCTTTCTTTCTCTTCCTCCCTCCTTCCCCCCTCCCTTCTTTCTTTCTTTCAAATTAATGCCATAGTTCTCACCAAAAAAAGAAAGAAAGAGAAAGTCTGACTAATTCCAGCAACCCCCAGCAAGCCCCAGCCTAAGCGAGCCTTCCAGACTGGAAGAGACAGGGCCCCTACCATGGCTCTCTGCAGCACAGGGATACTCGGCTGCTCTCACGCTGGGCATGAAGCTCCTGCCTCTTTGGTTATAGCCCTGAGTGAGGAGCAAAAGCGAAACCCTGAAATGAGAAATAAAGTAGGCCATGCTCTGGCAAGAGGAGACTATAATTTCTGTCCATTGGAAGAAGTGAGTAACAAGTCTTTCAAAATCAGTAGTCAGAATTAAACTGTAGCATGGTCACAGAACTGACATTCTCCCCAGATGGGTATAGAGAATGTTTACTTTGCTTCTCTCTTACTGTTCTGCTTTTCCTCATGAGCCTACAGCCAGTGGGTCATAGGAAAAACAAACAAACTATGTTTAGTATGATCTGGTAAGCGTTCTGTGTGCAATAATACGAACTGTTCCAAGGTTAAAGCAAGTACTCAGTCTCTGCGGCAGCAGTGTGCAAGCTCTCGGATTTCACTGCCTCCCGTCTCCTCTTCAGGATGATTCCTGTATTCTGGATGGAGTGGCCATTGCAGTTCATCCTCCTGCCGGGGATGTAGCTCAGCGGCACAAGGGCCTGCCTGGCGAGCACAAGGTCTTCAGTTCAGTTCTCGGTACCGCACTGTAATTCATCCTCTAAAATGAACACATTGTTTTTTCAGTTTTAAAAGCATGTGCCTAGTTTAGCAAACGATGCCTATAAAAATAACACCTACAACCCTTTTCAGGTCTACATCCTACCCCCTGGTAAATACTGTTAGCAAAATCTTTCCAAACATGTTCTCTGTGGATGCACAAACATAACAGAATATTAAAAACAGGTGCATTTTGTAACTTTTAAATGAAATCACAACGTACATCTGATTCTATAATTTTTTGTTTATTTATTTTTGAGGCAAGTCTCACTAGGTTGCCCTGACTGGCCTCAAACTCCTGGGCTCAGACAATCCTCCTCCTGCTTTGGCCTATTGATTGGCTGGGACTGGAAGCGCGTGCCGCCAAGCCTGGCTTCTGCAGCATTCCCTCCCAACCATTCCTGTTGGAGGGGTCCAGTGCGGAGGAAATGACTGAGAAGAAAGGAAGTGCTATCAATAGTTGTGCTAGGAAAACAGACACGAATCAGTGATGTTTCAACCTGGTTATGGAGGACAGGTGAGGCTCTGGCAAACATTTAGGTCTATATATTTACACTTCAGTCTGTGCCACAGAGGGCTGAGCTGGACTACTTCCTGTCCTACTGTCTCCTGAGGTGCTGCCGGCCTCCTCTGACCTTTTGGGATAATAAGCAGCAGGCCCCACTAGAGTGCATCCCTGCCTCAGTTCTTCTTTCTTCGACTTGCCTTCTCATCTGTAAGCCATCCCTTTGCCACCTTGGATGAGCTGCTGAGCTGACAGCTGGGGTGCTTTGGGGAACTGAAACCTCTTCCTCTGACTGCCAATGCTCCTAGGAATCCCCTTGTTGATCTGGGTGTCTCTAAGGTCGCTCTTTTCCTCTCAAAGGCTGGTCCTGAGAGAGGCGGTAAATCAAGTCCCAGGTTTGTTCCCCTTAGTCTGTCTCTCCTTCCCTTCCTCTTGCGCTCTCTCAGATCCAGATGGGCAAACTAGTCTTGCTGTTGTCTCAAGTTTCAATGTCCTTGTATCTCTAGACCACACCGTGGCTCAGCCATCACAGAGACATTGGAGGATTTCTTCCATGTGGAAAATTGATCTGGGCGTGTGACTTGGGCCACCCAGTTGAGTTTTAATCTATTAAAAAAATGAGAAAAACTTCTCAACAGTAATCTGTTTTCAAGTTGATCACTAGACTGAAGACAGGCACAAAAAGCCAAATCAATGGTAATGTTGAACAAGGACGCCATGGTGATGATAGAAATCCACTCTTTCCCCAAAGTGCTCGAGCCTATTTTGTAGTAGGCCTTGGGTACCCACTACACAGCTGTGTCATACAGGGCCTGGTACTTCCCAGTCCTGCCATACTCTTTGGCTCTTTCATTGGTATCTTTTTGTCCCTGAGCTCAAGGGAGGGAAAGAGAGAAAGAAAAGTGAGAAGAGGGGGCTCCCACCACCCACATAACTGTAACTGCTACAGCTCCTCAAAACAAGAGTCTAAACAGCTGCTGGAAAGTACCTTGAATGTCCCTTCATAGAAACAGCCTTTAAGCTCCTCTCAGAACTTGAGATAACCAGGTCCTGTCCTCATACCTCCTGGTTAGTGTTCCTGGCACCTTGAAGGAGGAAACATCAGGGTCATGAGCCAGCCAGGGAGTGGTTGCACCATGGCACCACAAGATTTGGGAAAATCAGGCCTAGGTCTGAATCTTTGACTTTGAGTCCCAGTTTTCTTATCAGTAAAATGGAAGTATTCTCATCTACTTAGGCTGCTGCAGGGGAACTGGATATGTCCATGGCTCATATCCTCTGCTTTGGAGTTAGTTTGATTTTTTTTGGCTATAACACCATATAAAAATGGGCCATAAAGTGGAAAAACGTCCCAGAAGTCCCCAGCACCCTTATGTAATCTCTCCACAACTCACTTCTTATGCATAAGCTATTTGTCTGGCATAATACTAGGAAATTATAAAAATGTGAGATGATTAAATATTATTTTAGAGAAGAAGGTTTCTTTGATGTCATCATTCACATTATCACACATTTAGTCTGGAGACTCACAGGTACTTTACAGTACATACTTGCCCAAATTCACAAGGAAGAGCTTAACTCAGATGTCGGGATATCCCCTCGCCAGTCCTTACTGATTAAGAATAATGCCACAGCAAAACCTAGGATACTTGACTTTTGTTCTGAAAACTTTAAAACAGTTGATGCATCGGGTCTTGGGCACAGCTTGGGAGGACAACTAAGCTATCTGGAAACTTCCTGATTCCCATGGAAACTCCCAGACATCACCCTGGAAGCTTCAGATAGAGTGTGTGGTGGTTCTGAGCAGCTGACAGCAAAACCTGGAGAGAAATCAACCCCAAGGAATTCCTCCTCTGCACAGATGACCAATAGCCCAGCGGCTCTGCTTACTCCATGACAGGAGTTCTCTTCTCCAGTTAGGGGTGCTGACCCTGTGGAAGCTGCCCCAAACTGCTCCGACTTGGCAGCATGAGACACAGTGCCCAGAGGTCCCAGTACATTTCCTTTCAGGCTAAACCTCCGAAAGATTTTGGCTTCCCCAATCCCTTAATAAACTCATTTGGGAGCCATGTCAGTGACCTGGAACACCCAGCTGGCCCAAATGCATTTTTAGCTCAAGCCCAGTTGAAACCACTCCTACTTTTTTTCTTGGAAACAGGAAGCAGGGGTGGGGTACAGAAGGGCAGAAGCCGGGAGGGTGGGGTAAGTGGAGACAGCACCTGCTGTGGCAGGTGTTTGACTGCGTCAGTGGAGCACCAGCAAGGGTGAGTGGGTAGTATAGTACTGGTGTCAAAAGAAAGACACAAAGCCAGACATTAAAACAATAAGGACAGATTTTCATCAGTAATATACTAATGCATAAGTATTAGAGCCCAGCATGGACCGAACTCAATTTCTATTTGTCCAGGAGTAAGCGAGCACTTTAAAGGGAGAATGGCAGGGAGGAGGGTGAACAAGAGCACAGCAGGCTCAGGAAAGTGAAGTTATACAAATCAGGAAAGGAGGTGTAGACCCACAGGAAATGCACTTGGCTTTGTTAAATGGCATGCGTGGAAGTTAGGCACCTCTCCTCCGCAGAGGCTGGGTGACAAGGGTTGGCTGGAACAAAGAATAAATTTTTCGGCAGCCTGGAGTTTTCTTAGGAAGGGATTTGAAGGGAGTGTGGTCTCGAGCTATTAGGAGCTATGGTAGGGTTGTTCAAGTTTTCCTGGGTCAAGATTGAGGTCTAGTTGAGAAGAAGCTCAGGGGAACTTGACTAGAGTTGGGTCGAGGAAACTCTTTGTCACTGGTTGTTTCCTTTATGGTGAGCATCTTGAAAAGCAGCCTTTTCTGTGGGCCCCCTTGGATTCTGTGGCCAGGCTCACTAAACAGGTACTCAGGGTTGCACTGTGCTGGAAGGGGGAGGCTTGGGAGAAGGGGGAGGCTCAATGTTAGCTCTGCCCAGGGCTGCTGAGAGAGAGGAGAGGCCGGTCATCTCAGAGAAGCTATGGAAACAGCCAGGCGTTGGGGTTGGAGCTTGGTCTGCACCCTGGTTCTGACACTCGCTGTGGACAGACGAATTCAGTGTGGCTCCATTCATGACAGCTACACATTGTCACAGCTGCCTCTGTGACAGCCTCAGCAGAGGCAGGATGGTGGGGTCTCTGCTGAGCCCCTTACATGGACTGAATAGGTGTGGTGTTGAGGAAATAGAACTATAGAAGTACTGACCTTCCTGAGCGTGTGCAAACTCTGTCTGGAAACCCTTGCAGGACACTTCCTTGGTCCCAAGGTCTTCTTAGAACCTGAAGGGTCCTGAGAGACAAAGTTCTGGTCTTCACTAGCAGTGACTGAGAAGTGAATAGTACCCTAAAATACAGGTTCACAAAGGAATATTTTATCTCAGTGAATGCTTATTGTTGAAGGAAGGGTGAGATTCCAGTAAATAATTTCTCATTTTTGTTGTCTGTGTGAAGCCAGGAGATCCAGTAGATTTTGACTGGTAACCCTAGATGGGCACTAGAAATGCAATGAAGGTGACTCTGCAGGAGGCAGTTAGCCTGCTCATTCATTTATTAACTCGTTCATTCACCAAACAGACTCCCTCTGTCTTCTTGGCATTGTCCTAAGTACTGGAGAAAACAAACAGAAAAATTCCTCCCTAACTCATGGGATTGACCTTGTGGGGAAGAGAGATTCTCACTTTTCTTTCAGAAATACTTTCAGAGTATGGGGCATAGGAAAGAGTCCAGAAAAAAGAGGAAGAGAGTAAGGAAAATAAAAGAAGTGGGAAAGCAGAAAGGGAAGAGCAAGAGGCAGAGAGGCCCAGGTCGCAGCCTGGAAGATCCGTCACATGTCTTCAGGGTACTTCTGGTGGTTACCATGGTTACTGGCTCCTGAGAGCCAGCCAGCCCTGAAGCTAAAAGCATATTTCTGTTATTTTTGTGTCATTCATATGTGACAGTTCTAAAGCTTCTGTGTGGGTTAAAACTGACTGGTGCACATCTTCTACTGAGGAAATGACCCAGAAGTTCTCACCATTCGATTTTCGTTCTAAGACTACGCATAGCTAGAAAACTCAGATATTTTACACAAACAAGGGTAGTAGGGCTGCATTTGAGTCTGCGGTGAATTTATCAGAGTGTGGTTGTAAATATAGAAAGCAAGCCTGGTACGCGGGAAGTAGGGCTACCAGAGGTGAGGACGGGTTGAGGGGCTAGGGAAGTCTGAAGCATGGATGTTGCCAGGACAGGCCTGGGTGGGGTGCCGCTGTAAGATGCCCACGTTGATGTGAGGCCGGAGTCTGTGGGCGCAGGATACCCGGTTTCTAGGCAGGGTGTGGCTACACATGACAAAGCTTACCTTGCCCCCTTCCCTACTTTCCCTGGGAGCAGGTCTAGCCCCTTGATCTTCAAGTAAACTCCTGTTTCATTTTTTCCATCAAGTACATTGGTTCCTGGAATTGTGGTGGGGAAGGGAGAGTCCTTCCCTGTCCCAGTGTGGAAATCCAAGACTGGCGGGAAGAAGCTCCACCCAGTGGTCACTCTTACAGGTGTCCTATCGTGCTGTTTGAATGCTTATGATAATCCACTATTACCCTGAAGAGAGTGCCAGGAATTGCTGGAGTGGAGTAGGAAAGAAGTCATGGGTTTAGTGCACAAGTGAAGCGGTAGCTTATGTAGAGTTACAGGGAAGACGATGAGGTGAGGCGGATCAGCATGTGCTTGTGATGTTTCATTCCAGCAGTTTCTAATTTTGTAGTGAAATAATGTAGTTCATAAGAGGCTTGAAGACATGGTGAAGGAGAGGCTGCTGGTCTGGGGAGAAAAGGTTTGACTTCAGAGTGGGAAATAGGCTGGGTTAAGGAAACAGTATACAAAGTTCTCGCTTGAGACTTATGGCCATGGGTTTAAGTGAGATTGAGGATCACGGCTCTGAGATTTCCCCCAGGCCCATGCAGTTGCAGAGTAGGCACACAGCTGGAGTGAGTTGGGGTTACGGTTTTGTCTGGGGAGTGAGACAGTGAGGAGGACAGGGGGACTGTCATGATCTCTCAGGAGATCAAGGGCTGTGGGAAGGGTACAAAGAGTGAAAAGACATCAAGTGGAATTAAAGACAGCATAGAACTGGTGGGGTTACCGGACAGGAGCATTTGAGAGGGTTACATGGTTCTATGCTTTAGGGCTTTAGAAGGAGTGAATGGGAAAGGTAAAAAATACTGGTCCAAGAGTGGGCAGATGCAGTTGAGGTTATCGACAGGTGGTGCTCTTTGATCATGCTGCGGTCATGGGTCAGGAAAGTGGGTGTTATCAGGAAAGTGGCTAAGGCAGGCAAGGAAACACGATAATTAGGCAAACAAATTCCACACACTGAGAAGACTAGTTTGGAAGGGTTACTGAAATCAGTGGTTGGCAAACTATGGCCCAGTGGCCAAATCTAGTCTTCTACCTGCTTTTAAAATTAAGTTTTATTGGAACACAGATTGCCCAGTTGCTCATGCAGTGCCTAGCTTCATGCTACAGTGGCAAGGTTGCACGTTGAGAAATAGAGAATAGCGATGTACTGGTTATGAGTTCCAGTTGTATTATGTGATTCCAACTGAGTCCACTCTACACATAATGAAATACTTTGGCATCAACATATGAATGTTTTATCCTGTCTGAGAATCTTAGCTTCATCTGCAGAGTCAGGAAACTAATTCTTCAAGAAATATTCCCATGTTCCTTTATCTAAGCTGATTCCTTGCTGTTCCCTAGTACACTAACTTGCTGATTTTCTTCATAACAAGTCTGCATTTGTGCAAAGAAGTGGAATGGAGTGTTTTTGTTTGCTATGAAAACTTTTACTCATATTTTCAGGTTTTGTAGATATTCAGGACTTTAGATATAATTTTGTCATAGTGTCTTCTTTCAATGTGTAACTTTTCTTTCAGTTATTACATATATGTCATTTGCTCTCTATTTTGAAAGTATACTTGATACTCTTTTGACTTATTTCTACAGTTGAATTAAAATTATTATTAGTGACTTCTTTTGATCAAAGCTTGAGTCACCTCTTGTTAGATAGAAATGAGAGAGGAAATAGGGATAGTATATTTTCGTAGCCCTTGCAAAGGCAAAAATACCTTTTCATTGTTTTCTCACACAAGTAACAATTTTGGCTCGCTGTGGGATTTTTGAGTCACACTTGTCATGCCTCAAAACTTTCGGTACACATGTAGTTCCAGGGACTTCTGTCTCTTACCGAACTGCTGATGTGTAACAAAAGTCACACCAGGCTTGCATTTGTAAGTAACTTCAAGAAATTTGATTCTGTATTGTGGAAATATTCAGTGTTTCTGAAGGAAACAGCCATGTTTTGTGTTCTAATTAATTTTCCTTGGTGGAAGATGTTTTATTTTTAGTTAGGTGTCGTCCATATCAGAAAATTGTTCTTATGTCTCTGACTATTGTTTTTATTCAGTTGCTCTGGATTCTTCTTCAGAAACACCAACATTATTGACGGAATGGTTCTGTCTACTCTGTCATCTTCTTTCGCATGACTTTCATCTCTGCACCTTTCTTCATGTTCTAGGGGAGATCTCAAGTTGCCCCAACATTATATATACTTTTTATGCATCTTCAGTTCTGTCCTTCACTACCTCCAAGGTGTTCTTAATTTTGCCACTGCATTTTCAGACGTTCTTATTATCTTGTCATATCCACCTCCTTGTTATTCAAACCAGAAACCCAAATCATACTTAACGCCCAGTGGTCCCTTACGTCTTTAATGGACCTATCCCCAGTAAATTGTTTCTACCCGACTCTTACTGCCGTTACTGAACTTCAGCTCAAGGTGCCACCGTCACCCTGCTCTTTTTGTTTTCTCCACTCTCTCTTCCAGTCTGTTCACTACAAAGTAGAGTAGTGACTTATGCATAGATATGCATTTAAATATGTAAATGTGTGTAATGTGTATGTAAACATGGATACAGAGTCATTCATGTTCATGTGCACGTACAGATAGGCATGTTGTCACACGTACATGTACCCTCAGTGGCTCCCTTTTGTATTTAAACCCAAAGTACTTAGGCTCTAAAGGTTCCACATGAACTGACTGTTGCTCATGTCTCTAAATTCATCTTGTACTTTTTACCAGGCACATTGATCTTTTTTTGGTGCTTCAAACACGAAGAACTCTTCTCACTTTAAAGCACAATGCTTTCTCTGCCAGTAATGTTCTTTGCTTGCTCTTTCCACAGCTGGCTCCGACTAATGCTCCTTACATAAGCCTCCTCTGACTACTTTATCCAATACAGTTGGCCCACAAGAGCTGTCAAATCCATGGATTTCACAAATTGCGCATCACAAATATTAGAAAAACTCTGCGTGTGTACTGAACATGTATAGACTTCCTGTTTGTCATTCCCTAAATAATATAGTATAACAACTGTTCATAACATCTACATTGCATTGGGTATTATAAGTAATATAGAGATGATTTATGTACACAGGAGGATGTATAGAATTTACATACAAATGCTGCTTCATTTTGTACAAGGAACTAGAGCATCTGTGCATTCTGGCATCCACAGTGGCCCTGGAACCAATCCTCCACAGACACCAAGGAGTTATGGTATATCGGCATCATTTGTTATTCCTTATCTCAGCCACTTGTTTGTGTTCTCAACAAGTTATTCATTTGTTGTTGCATTGTTTACGAACCCACAATATATAAGCTGCATCACAAGTGCCATCATGTCTGTTCAGCATGTCCCTGTGCTCTCCATCCCTAGCACAGGACCTGCTTCATCATACAGTTTTGTTTTGTTCTGTTCTGTTTTTGAGACAGTGTCTTAGTATATAGTCCAGGCTGTTGCTCAGGCTGACCTTAATCTTATGATCCTCCTGCCTCAGCTTCACCAGTGCTGGGATTACAGGTACACACCACCACGATAGGTTATAATGGCTCTTAATATTTATTGAAAGCATTAGCTAATCATATTCATATTACTTAATTTTCATCTCATCTTAAACTTTCTGGGTTTTTTGGTGTCTGTTTAATAGAGGCTATATCTTTATATATCCTATACAGGATACTGGTTTCCTGAATCATCTAGATTATGCTGTAGGTTATTTTTAGAAGCCTGGTCCGTCATCTAAATAAACTCTCCTTTCCTTCCTCTCTCCCCCCCTTCTTTCCTTCCTTTCTTTTTTTCTTATAGTACTGGAGATTGAACCCAGGGCCTCACACTAGGCAAGAACTTGATCACTGAGCTATACAGCCTCAGCCCTTTTGGCTTTTAATTTTATTTTGAGATAGCCTTGCTAAGTTGCCCTGGCTGGCCTTGTACTCATGATCCTCCTGTCTTAGATGCCAGCATAGCTGGAGCAGCACATGCCACAGCACCCAGCTATGAATTCCCTTTTCTGTTTTCTATTGCTTTTCTAAAATTAGCTCTCACCATAGAGTTTTGTATCCTTACTTATTCATCCTTAAGTGAGGTATTTGTTAAGAGACGGGCAGCTGGCTGGCTGTGGCCCTGCCCCCTCCTGAGCAATCCTGTCCCAGAGGATGAGTGATCCGTTCCAAGACCATTCCCAATGTCTGACACTGGCCAGTGGTTCCAGTTGGTTCTTTCTGAGTCAAGGAGGGCCTGGAACTTAATTT
The DNA here is from genome assembly GCF_000276665.1 of Chinchilla lanigera. Taxonomy (NCBI): domain Eukaryota; kingdom Metazoa; phylum Chordata; class Mammalia; order Rodentia; family Chinchillidae; genus Chinchilla; species Chinchilla lanigera. The sequence goes on from NW_004955403.1 coordinate 24,638,772, forward strand.
CTAGCACACTGCTAAACGGGGTTCTTTCCTGCTCTTCATAGGAGACAGTTCCCTGTAGAGACAGTGTTTCCTAAAGTGTAATAGCTACATCCAGTTTCTTCTACTTTCTGTACAAGTGGGGTTTTGGTTTTTTGTCTTATCGTGTCCTCTGCTCCAGTTTCTGTCTTGGATGGAGGCTGAAGAAAAGGGGACTGGGACGAGGGATGAGAACCCCAGTAAGGAGTTGGGTCAGTCAAGCAGCTCACTCCACAGAGTTTTGGAATGTTTCAGAGTTCAGACCCGGGGTCCTGGAATGAGAAAGTAGACTAGAGGTAAGAATTGTCTCCCAACCTTTTTTAGGTGACCTCCGTTTCCCGAAGTAAAGCCTGGCTAAGCCTGATGGTGACTCTGCCTCCCACCCTGCTTTCCCTGGCATGTGGTCACACAGCCGCGCTCTGTAGTTTCCACTCAGTTTTCCTCTGAGCCTGGTTTTGGTAATGGTGTGAATTTATGTTTCTGTTTTTTCTGGAAGCTGAGAAAAGTTGCATTTTAGAGTTGCTGGTCAGATCTCATTACAAACCAAAATTTTATTTTTTTTGGACTGGACTCTGAGCTGATTTTCTTCAAAACAACATAATGACCACTGAGTGTACACTTTTTCCTTAATCACCTGTAATTCAGGAATGTGCATTAAAGGAAATTAGAAGAGCAATTTTATATTACCATGTCTGATTGAGACTATAAAACATTTTTTCTTCTTAGCAACAATGAACACTTATTTTGTACTTTCTGTCCTATTAAGCTAGGAAAAACAGCTACTGTCTATTTTTCTTTAAGTTTAATCCCCTATTTCTTTTCTATTTTCATAGAAACAGGTAGGGTATAGAAAAAAACGTGAAGTTTCTTGGATTTGTGTTTTTAAAAAGGATATTATGGGGCTGGGGATTTAGCTCAGCGGCAAAAGCGCCTGCCTGGCAAGCGCAAGGTCGTGAGTTCGGTTCCCAGTACCAGAGAAAAACCAAAAAAAAATTTAAAAAAATAAATTAAAAGGATATTATGTTTTTTATAGAGTATGAATATTATGGGGAAAACAGAACGAGGAGAATTAACAAAATATGTATATATTACTCTGGAACATTTTAAAATATAAATGAAAATATTTTAATACACAAATCATATATTTAATAGAGTACATGTGAACATAAATAGAATATATTTAATAGGCATTTTATATATGTGGAGCTATGAAGAATGTATAGTATGATTTGATATCAGAATTTAAAATATGTACTATATGCAATTATGGTATGTATAAGTATGTGATATATGTATATGCAATTATGTAGATTATATAACATGTGAATATAATATATATAAATGTATGCAAGTATATAAAATAGTTATATATACATATATTAAGTGGGTTTTCTATTTTATTTATATTATACATTGAATATTTTCTATACTTAAATGTATTTAAAAGATATACTTAAATTTATCTCTATTGCAGAGGTAAACATTTTGCCACTCGTGGCTCTATTTGAAATTCACGCACACACACATACAACAAGGCATCCCTATCATTTAGTTTCAAGGCAATAATCTAGCGACGAAAGGAAACTTTAGCGCTTCATGGCACAAAATCTGGATCAGAGCCAGTAGATTCGGTGAGCAAATACTTGCAATATGCCTGCTGATGTGGTAAAGCTAAAGCCGTTTCAGTTGAAAGCAAGTACAGGGCTAAGGGATAAAGACCGTAGTATTTTGAAACGAGAGCTCCCCCTAGCGGTCATTCACTTGCTCCCTTCTAAAATTGAGCTGCAAGAACTCCGCAGTTTCAGGAAGGCACCTTTCCCTGTACTTGAGTTAGATTTCAGCCTTCTTCACCCGCTTTATCAGGAACCCTTTTATATTGTTAGTGGGTGTGTTTGTGCGAACCGACTCGCTTTTGCTCTGTTTGTAGGATACCACAGCAGCTGGAGATTCTGTAGTTATAGAATATTGGGCAGCGCAAAGCAGGGAGTCTATACTCTTCGGCCCGCGTGTTTTTCCAAAGGGGCCGTATTCCATACGCCTGGTTGGCCAGCAAGTCCTGTAGTTGTCCTGCGGTCTCTAGAGAGGAAAATCCAAGCCCGCTAGGACAACTCCATCGTCGCTAAGAGGAGTCGTTACAATGGCAGACGTCAGTGGTGGAAGAGTTCTTGAAAGAGATTCCCCAGGGGAAGGAAACGCAATCCTTAAAAGGTCGCAAGCATAATGGAGGACTGCATTTAAAGTCTATAAATTTTTTTGTTGTTGTTTGTTTGTTTCTGGTATCGGAAATCGAACTCAAGACCTTGAGCTTGCCAGGCAGGCGCTGTGCCGCTGATCTAAATCCCCAGCCCCTAAAGCCTATAAAATTAACAAAGAGGTTTCAAAAAATTACGCTCAACCGATGCAAAGGTGAAGCTGATAAGCGCAAAGAGGTTGATTCTTATGTGGGTAATTTGGCAGTATTAAAGGCTTTGAACATGATCTACCCTTTTTGCTTACATTTTCAATCAGAAAGGCAGAGACGTGGGCAAAGATGGCTCTACAAAGATATTCACTCACGTTGCCATTCTGTTAGAAAAAAGCCGGAAACAACGTGAATGTTTAGCTTTGAGAAAGAGGTTTCACGTCCTGCGCTATAGTTTGGATAAGGGTCCCACAAAGGCCCGTGTGCTAAAGCTCGGTCCCCAGTTTGTGGACATTGGTAGGAACTTCTCCTGGTCTGTAAGAAGGAGGGAAACTGTGTCACTTGGAAAATACATGGGTCCACTTAGCCCACAGCTTATTTCACACCCCCCAGGTCGGTTTGCAGTGTCCCTGTCTGTCCACTAGGGAGGAGCTGTTTAAATCAGAGTGCAGTTGACACAGATCGCAGGTCACAGACAGGATGCAGAGCTGTCTTCCCTCTCCACTTGTCCAGTTTCTTAAGAAAATAACCTGCAGTTATGCACAGAAAATTATCCTGAAAATTAGTGTGGCCACATTTACTTATTGCCGGAATTAGGGCACTCCTGTAGCCATGTAGTTGGCCTGGCTTAGAATGGTGACGAGCAATGAGTCGATTGATACACTTGGGGCACTTTTGGTCCATTTCTTAAATACAGCCAATTATAAAGCAATGCAGAATGCAACAGTGCTCTAATTCTATGACTGTACGAGATAGCACGTCACAGTGAGTAATGCTGAAGCCAGCAGAGGTTTCTGTTCAGGACGTATAGTTTTTACAAGGATAAGAGACTGGTCACATATCCATAATGACACTAAATTTAAGGAGAAACAGATTAGAATGCAAGTGCGTAGGACAAATCATGGTCGAATTAGAACTACACCCTGCTGTTTCCATGTCAGCTTTTTTAGAGTCTACATATTAGGGGTAACGTATGATAGTTGTCTTTCTGAGTCTGGCTTATTTTTCTCAACATGATCTCCCATTCCACACATTTTCCTGCAAGTGACATAAGTCCATTCTTTTTTATGGCTAAATCAGCCTCCATTGTGTGTATATATCCACACTTTCTTTCCTAGGTGTTGGTAGACACCTAGGCTGGCTCCATAGCTTGGGTATTGTGAATTGTGCCGCAGTAAACACGGGTGTGTAGGTGTCAAATATATGTGCTGACTTTAATTCCTTTGGGTACATAACAAGGAGTAGGATATCTGGGTCATGTGATAGTTCTCATTTTCATTTTTTGAAGAGCCACTGATTCCCATGGCTATTGTTCTAATTGACATACCCACCAGCAGTGTGAAAGAGTTCTTTTTCCCTGTTCTCTTGACAGCATTTATTGTTCTTTGTATTCTTAAAGGTAGCCATTCTGACTGGGGTGAAATGGAATCTCAGAGTAGTTTTGTAATTTTGATTTGAATTCCCTGACTAAAGTTGTTGAACATTTTTTTCATATACTTATTGTCCACTTGTACTTCTTTAGAGAAATCTCTATTAAATTCATTTCCCTGTTTATTGATTGTGCTGTTTAATTTTTCTATGTGTAGTTTGTAAAATTCCTTATATATTCTAAGCATCGATCCTCTGTCTGAAGTGTGGAGGCCTGCCACATTATCCTACCCTAGACCCAAATGTGGTTGTGCTTACTTTTGAGCAGTGCAGGCTGTATAGACGTGATGTCCCCAAACTGGATTTCAGTTTAAATAGTGAGTCCGGCCAAGGCTGTGCACATGGCTTCATAGAAGCAAGTGGGTGGCATGCTGGGCTAGCATTGCTCCTTGCCAGTGGCCATAGCTGAGTCCAGATAACCTGGCTGTGAGACTGTAGGGGTACATGTGAATCTGCAGTGAGGCCTTCGTGATTGCAGAAAAAATTCCTTCCCAGAGCTGACTACAAAACAGGTTACTTGTTAACCACAACCTGAGTCTGGCTGTTCTGTTCCTTTTGCAAGAATGCCTTGTTCCCTCTTTCACAGGCCTTACCTGCCTAGCCACTTGTCTAGCACACCCAGCCATAATCCCCTCACCATTTTCCTTGGTGTGAAAGTGATCAATGAATACCAAGGTTCTGGCTGCCTCATGGCCTTTTGCTCTCTGTGAACAACTGGCTGTCCCAGGACCCCATTTCATTGCTACTTTGTCTCTTGCTCTTCCTTTTTGCTGTGTACTAAAACACCTTGCAGGAGTTTAGGGTCCAGTGCAGGGGTCCCTGATATGAAGAGTCACTAGACAGGATATTTTTCCCATTCTGTAAGCTATCTCCACTTTCTGTTGGTAGCTTCTCTTCTTGTTAAAAAACATTTAAATTTTTTGTAGTTCCATTTGCTGATTCTTGCTATTATTTCTTGTGCCACTGAAGTTCTTTCAGAAAGACTTTGTCTGTGTCTATGGTTTCCAGTATTTTCTTCTGGCAGTTCAAAGTGTAAGGTCTTATGTCTAGGTCTTTGAACTGATATTTGAACATGGTGAGAGATAGGATCTAGTTTCAGTCTTCTACATATGCTTATCCAGCTTTCCCAGCACCGTTTGTTAGGGGTTTTTTTTCCTCCAGTGTATGTTTTTGGCTCCTTTATCCAGCATCAGATGGCTATAATTGCATGTGTTTGTTTGTGTCCTCAATTCTATTCCACTGGTCTATTTTTATGCCAGTAGAATGCTGCTGCTGTTACTGTGGCTTTGTAGTATAATTTGAAGTCAAGTATCGTGATACCTCCAGCCTTACTCTTTTTGCTTTGGCTATTCTGTGTTTTTTTTTTTTTTGTATTTCCATGAATTTTAGGATTGCTTGTTGTACTTCCATGAAGAATGTTATTGGAATTTTTATGGGGATCGAGTTGAATCTGTAAATCACTTTTGAATCTGTTGCCACCTAAAAATATGAATTCTGCTAATCCATGAATATAGAGTTTTTCCATCCTCTAGGGCCTTCTTCAGTTTTTTTCCTTCATAGTTCTGTCATTTTTATTGTATGAGGCTTTTACCTCTTTGATTAGGTTGACTTCTTGGTATTTTTGTTTTTTGAAGCTGTTGTGAATGGAATTGTTTTCATGACTTCTATCTCAGCATGCTCATTATTGGTGCAAAGCAAAGCTATTGATTTTTCAATGGTGATTTTGTGTTCTGCAGAGCTGACTCTTAATGATTTATATCAAATGCTCCAGAGAAATACATAGATTGACCTAGATCAAAAGAGTGGGACCCCAGAGTCCATGCTCCAAGGAACCTGGCTCTAGAAAGCCACTGTGCTCTAGATAGACTGGAAGTGATGTCTGTACCTGTCTTTGCTATAGTTTGTGTCCTGAATGTTGCCAAAGTCCTGTGTGTGGAAGGCTCGGTCTCTAGTCTTTGGTGCTATTGGGAAGTGGGGTCTTCAGGAGTTGGGGCCTTCTGGCAGAAAGTTAGCTCAGCTGGGGCACAGCACGAAGAGGACACTGCATCCCTTTCTCCCCCCCCCCCTTTGTATCCTGGCCACCATGAGGCAAGTCACTTTGATCTACCACCCACTCCCCTCTGTGGTGCACTGCCTTGCCACAGGCCCAACAGTAGTTATATACTGAAAGCTCCAAAGCTGTGAGTCTAAGTGAATCTTTCCTATTTATTAAGTTAGTTATCCCAGGTATTTTGTCAGAATGATAGAAAGCTGGCTCACACAGTCTTGGTCCATTTGTAGTTGCTATAACTGAATACCACACACTGGGTAATCTATAATAACCACACTTTTATTTCAAGCATGATTCTACAGGTTAAGAAGTGAGATATCAAGGTGCTGACTTCTGGTGAGAGCCCTCTTGCTGCACCACGTGGTAGGACAGAGTGCACACTTTACCATAGGTTTCCTGTCCTTTTCTCTTGAAGTCACGGTTGTGGTACGGGGCCCCAACTTAACCAACTCATCTAATCTTAATTATCTTCCAAATGCCCATTTACAAATGCCATTAACGCAGGAATTTGACCATTCAACTGGCAACATATTAACTTTTGGGGACACATTTGAACTATAGCTGTGGCCTTGTTTGACGCATAGATCTGAGATCCTAGAAGTCCATGTAAGTGGCAGAGTGAATACACTTCTTTACCCTGAGATTGACACACAGTGTGTGATTCAAGAACGTCCTGCACCTCTGCAGCCTCCTCCAACTGTATGTCAGACACTGGCAGTCACTCACCGCGTTCCACTAAGGAGCACCCTACTGCAGAGGATTCCCTCAGACTCCTCCTCATCGCACGGCTGTAGGCATCCCCTCTTCTGGTACACTTGGTCCTTCTTAAAGAATTTACCAGATTTGTCTTTGAATTGCACCACCTCCATGTTCAGAGCCCAAGTCCTATACAATGACTATTTCAGATTTGGTTTTGTGAGTTCCTTACATACGGATATTCCACATTCCACAAAGCTACTCCAGCTTCTGGTAGTCAAAGGTTAATACCCAGGGAAGGTGAAAATCTACTTCAAAATTGCTGGTGAAAGGTGGACTGAGTGGCAGAAATATAGATTTGGGTTTGTGTAGCAGTGTGGGTTTCCATAGAGACAAGTTGAGTCAATTGAGTCAAACCCATGAGTAAACTTTTCCACACTGTTTTCAAGACTGAAATTAAACTGGAAAAGGGTATTTACTGACTAAGCAGACACAGTTAGAATTTTGGCAGTAAGATCCTCCAAGAAGGTGCAGCTAAAGCAAAGGGGAGTGATCCCCCACAAAATGTGCAGGAGCCTCAGACAGAGCCTCACGTGCCATACCAGGGAGGCATGTTTGCAAAGCAGTCCAATTTGAGGAATAAAGGTTGTTATAATGAAGTCTGGAAACATACCACCCTCAAGAAACCCTTAATCAGTTCAGTGGTTATAACTTGAGGTCTTTGGGTTTAGTGAAAAACAGTTTCATGTTTGTGAGCCCAAAGCCTCTCATTAACTAAGACCCAGTCAAGAAAGACAGAGGCGTGATGTTGCTGTAGTCGGAAGGCAAAGCCTGAGGCTTCTGTGAGCAGGAGGCTGCAGCTGCAGCCCCTGAACTGGGTCTTTGTTCCCCAGAGCTGTCGGTGGTGTGGTGCACTTCTGCTCTCACTTTCCCTCAGCTGCGGCACACTCGGGAGTCTAGAGCAGCTGAGCTTCAGGTGGAGGAGAAGGTGAAGGGGAGCTTAGCCTGAAGCAGGAATCACAAGCACTGTCTCCTCTCTGTCCACCTCTCCCAGCAGTAGGGGTTGAGATCTTATCTGGATCATGGATGGGGAAAGCTTCTGCTGGGAACAGCAGGTCTTGGTGGTTTACTTGTTTTTAAGTGTGTCAGATACTTAGTAAGTTCTGTACAAGAAATGTAGGACCACAGCTTGTGAAGATAAACTGCACTTGTGAGTGAGAATGCAGAACACAGGAAGCTCTAGAGCTGAGGATCAGCCTTGGATTTTGGTGTAAGCTGGGAGTCTGTAGCTTTCTAATTGCTGGAATGTTTGTCCCCTCCTGAGCTCAAGATGACATTTATGGGTTACTGTAATAGTCTTAACAAGTGGGAACTTTGTGAGCTGATTAGACCTTGAGAACTGCACAAGGCTGGGTGTGGTTGGTGCTGTTGAAAAGGTGAATGAGCCCCCTTGCCCCGCTCTTGCCCTTGCTCCTTTGCTGAGTGATGATGCCAGGAGGCCCTTGCCAGCGACCAGCACCTTGGTATGGGACGTCCTAGATTCCAGACTGCGGCTCAGTATACTTCCTTATAAATTTCCCAGTCCCAGGTACTTTTATTTTTCCAGCTATTTTTTAATAGTAGCACAAAGGGGAGTAGGCTCTGATCAGTCTTGCCCTGTTCTGTGGGCTCTCTCTGTTGGAGACCTCACCTTCCTGGAATCCGGCTCATGCAGCTTGTTCTTGAATTAAGCATCAGTGAAGTGTTAGGGAAATTTGACACCACTGATACCAATTTTTGTGGTGGTGACAATGACAAGTTTCTGGTAGTTTCCTTTACAGGGATTCACCTGAGGACCAGAGGTTTAGTTTGTGCTCAGCTGCTTTATCCCCTACCTCTGTGCCCCACATTGTGCCGACAAAACGGCCATGTGAGGGGCGCCCGCTCACATTTTCCCACGTGCTGACCAGTGGGTGTGTCTGGCCTGGCTCAACAACTGTCAGGGCACATTCACTAGGAGGACACCTGGGCGTTTTGTGGGCACCTAGGTCCTTATTCTCGTTATAACCCACTGGTTTGTGACAAAAAAGAAAGAATCCTTTTTCTTCATTTTCATATTAACTTTGGTTCTAGCCACTGTACTTCCCTCTGTACGCGGCCTGTCCGGAATGCAAGGAGATTGGCAGTGCCTGCCAATTCCTTTGCCAAGGCTGGTTTTCAGCTGCAGAGGGGCTGCCCCTTCCTGGGCTGTTTGGCATTAAGGTTACTTTTCATGATTTTGTGACCGGCATCAGCCTTCTTGACTTCAGGTTTCTTCTCTGCAGCATCTAGCTTTTCAGGCTTTTCATACACCGTGCAGCAGGATGGAGAATAGTTGGATGTTGATTTGAAGAAGGCCATTGTGATGGTTAATCTCAGTTATGAATTTAACTGGAGTGAGAAATGCATGGGAAATCATAAAGCATACTTGTGAATGTGTATGTGAGGCTTTTCTAGAAAAAATTGGCATGTGGACAGCAAACTGAGAGGAGGAGGCCTGCCTTGAAAATGGTCAGGACCACGCAGTAGGCCAGGATCCCAGATGGGACAGAAATGCAAGGAAGAAGAAGCCGGCCAGTATGGCGCCTCCAGCGCCAGGCTTCCAGGCTGCCGTAAGGTGAGCAGCTTTCCTCCTCTGCATCCTTCCACCATGACATTTCTGCCAGCTGACCACAGACTGAACCTCTGAAACTGTGAGCCCAAAACCTTTTCCCTCTTTAACCGTTATTCTCAAATGTTTCATCACAGTGACAAAAGGCTATCTAATGCATTCATCATAGAACAGATGCAGAAGAATATATAAAATTATCACTGTTATTTTAGCAATTGATTGAAAGGCTACAAATACATAGATTCATAGAATATGAAGCTGGAAAATTTAAAATCCAACCCCCTATTTCCTTAAGGGAAAAAACATTGTCATGTCCATATACCTACGGCCTGCCTAGCCTTATGGAGGACCACTGGCCCATATCCTCACAATGAGGAGAGCAGTGATGATCCTAAATCTGAATCATGGTCAGATTTGAGTTTTCCAAACCTGTGGCATGAGAAGTGCTGGTATGTGACTTCTGACTAGTAAGACTAAATTCAAGCCCTTTCAGAATTTTGCATTTCATCCAAGATGGCAATTGAGGCGTAAAATAATGTCCTAGTGTTGCTTTCACAGGCTATTGCAAATTGAGTGGCTTACAATAACACATTTTAAAAATTTTGCTGCTCTAGATGTCAGGAATCTAAGATGAGTCTCCTGGAATTGAAGGCAAGGTGTTGGCAGAGCTGCATCATTTTCTGAGGGCTCTCTAGAGAACCCATTTCCTCTGCTTGTTCATCTTCCAAAGCCTGCCTGAGCTCTTGTCTCACTACCCTCTTTCTCTTGCTTCAAACCAGCAGCCATTGGGCTGGGGATTTAGCTCAGCGGCACAGCACCTGCCCGGCAAGTGCAAGGTCGTGAGTTCGATTCCAGGTACCGGGAAAAAAAAAAACAAAAACAAAACAAAACAAAAAACAAAGGACACCAAATAACCATGACCAAAGCAGCCATCGTTCAAGTTCTTCTGATTCTTTGCATGACACATTACTCTGACCTCCTCTCCTACTGCCCTCGTCCATATTTAAGAAACTTTCTGGTTTCACTGGGTACACACTGAAGATCCCACATAGTTTTTCTGACAACTTTGGTTCATCTGCTACCTTAATTCTACTTTCTCATGAATCTGCCTTAAACACAGGCTCTGAGGGTTAGAATGTGGACATCTTTGAGAGGCCACTATTCTGCCTTCCCAGGTAGCACCTTCAGTTTATGATGTACCTTCAGCTGCAGTCCATGCAGCTTTGACAGTTGTAGTCTTGACTTTTGAAGATCCAAAAGTTCTGAGTTTCACCCATTTGGGAGAAAGTTATGTACTGAAGGACCGTGACATGATTAGTCATTTTACTTCTAGATTACTATGGCAATAATTTACTAGCATTTCAACACTCCTTTGTTGATCTCAATTATGATATTCAGTCCTCACAGGAACCCTTTGAAATTGATATTATCACTCTAAGATTTATGTTGAGGGAAACACAAAATTATATTCTGTAATATATTTCCATATCCAAGGATCATTTGTTTTTTTTATTTTAAAGATAAAAGGAGGGAAACATTAACAGACATACAACATTTTACAACATATCACAAGCACAATACAGACAATACAGAGTTACAAACAAAGTGGTAGGGAATTAACAATGGTGGTTGTATTACATATTGATATCTTCAAAGTGGCTTCTCATGAAAACAGATATAAACATGCAATACTGGTCAACCAAAGACTCATTGACAGTTTCTTTCAGCATAGAAATAGAAGACAGAAGAACAACCAAGGATCATTTGTAAAACACCCACAAAAAATGCAAATTTCAGGTCTTTGCACATTTCTGTCCTTTTGCCACTAGAGGGAGACAACTCTTTAAAGAATTGAGTATTTTTCATGTTTGGTTTTGAGTATAGTTAGATGAAAATACTGCCCGTGTTTAAAAAGGTATTCAAGGCTGACCCCATGGGTTGACAATGAAGGGGAGAATTCCTGCTCTCATCTCCAATGCAGACTTCAATGAACAGCTATCACCGTCCTCTCTGTGGTTCACTGTCCCAGGGACAGCCCCGGTGATCAAAGCCTGGGTCTTAACAACCTAGCCACTGACACCGTAACATTAAAAAAAAAGTCTCTGTGTTTTTCTCTTTGATGGTTAACTTTGTGAAAAGACAGCCCAGTAAACTGTCAGAACATCTACAATGTAGAAACATAGATTCTCAAAGATTCCACAAGTGCTGTCATGTAGGGCTGAAACAATGACAATCACTTAACAGATAAGCCCCGTTATAATTACAAGTCACCTGATTAGTGCGGTTCTGAAGCTCGGGTGCGTTTCTGAAGAAAAGGGTGCATTTTCTCTGTTAAATTTCTGGGTTCCCTTGTGTGGGATTTGTTCCTGACATCTTCTAGTTTAAAATATTCAGTTTTTATAGTGAAGAGTTTCCTACTTACGAGCTAAAATGTCTAATATGGTAATCATGTGAGCTCAGTGAGGCTATATGGAGAAAAATTAGCCACAAGTGCTGAATAGCCAATTTAAGACTACAGTGACTACAGACAGGTTCTCTGGGAATAAAGTAGTTTAGCCAAATGTTGTGCATGATGTACCTTAAACACAAGAAGGATTACTAGACAGTGCCACGCGCTTTCCTCCCTCTTTCTTACACTTCTGCAGAAAGCCTGTTTCATTCCTGCAATCACTGCCACAGAAAATCATTGTTACTGATGGGACTATGCCACACTGTTTATGTTTCAAGGAAATAGACTCTCTCAAATTATAACTGTAAATTAATTATACAGCTGGAAGAAACCAGATCCATTAATTTTTATTCACATTTTGGAAATGGAAAGCAGGTTAGATATATGTAAAAATATGTGAAGATCAAAATACCATCTCAGATAAAATATACATACATTCTTTTACAATATAGATGAATATATGGAAATAGTGTCGGTATACGAGGCACATCTCTTTTTTATACCAAAGAGATGCCAGCATAGAATGGCTTTGTATTTGCTTGCTTTTACTGTGATGATTGGACACCATAGACTAAGTAACATGCAGGGAAAGAGATTTTTTTGGCTATGGTTTAAAGGCTGGAAAGTTTAGTATCAATAGCTACATGGAATGAAGTCCTCATTGCTCCTGAGGACACTGCCTCATCCCCAAGCAGTGTACAACATCACATAGCAACAAAGGTCCACGCAAGAGATGAGGTCACACAAGCTTTCATACACAGACCCATTTTTCTTTTCTTCACTTTTATTTATACATGTTTGCAGCCCATAATCATTACCTTCACAGTGGGGAATTAGTACATGTATATAATACATTTTAATTCCTTGCTTTTTCCCCTGCCTACACCATCCTTTTATTTTTCCAGCATCAGATTCATTTATTTACCTTATAAGACCTCATGAAGTTAATTATCATACATACAGTTAAAACCTGACTAATAAGACAATGAACCCATAAAACATGTAAGAGCATTGTACTAAGTCAAGGTACATTTAGTACACTTTTAGATACATTGTCTGTGTTGGATTATAATACCTTTTTCTTCCTTTCTCTTTTTTCCTATTATTTGTCATTTATTTTATAATATATGTTATATATATATACATATATATGTATATGTATATATATATTGAGTTTTTCATATAAGAGAAACCATGCAATATTTCTGCTTAATCCATTTTCCTACAAATGGCTCATGTTTATCCTGCTTTATGGCAGAATAGTACTCCATTGCATATAAATACCACATTTTTATCCATTTCTCTGTTGATGGCCATAAAGGCTGTCTCCAATATTTAGCTGTTATGAACTGTGCTAATGTAAACATAAGTGCACATACTTTACTGTGGTATGATGTCGTTCACTCTGTTGGGAAGATTGGTGTTTATCTGACTTTTCATATTTGTCTTACGAAGTTAGGTGCCTGTATTTGGTGGGCATATTTTTATAATTGTTAACTCTTCTTGTTAAATTGTCTCGTTAACTTGTATGCAGTGGCCTTCTTTGTCTCTTCTGATAGGTTTCAGCCTGAAGTAGATTTTGTCTGAAATCCGAATCGCAATCGCTGCTTTTCTCTGAGTGCCTGTTCCATTCAATAGTGTCTTCCATCTTTAATCTGGGAGTGTATTTTTTAATTAAATGTGTTTCTTGTATGCTGCATATTGTTGAGTTTTCTTTCTTGATTCATTCTGCCAGTCTGTGTCTTTTGATTAAGGAACCAAGACCATTCACATAGAGAGTTGTTACTGAGAGCTACTGACTTATTCCTGTCATTGCACTACTTTCCTGTTGCTGATGCCCTCATTTTCCCCCTTTTACCTAGCTTCCCAACCCACCAGGCATGTTGACTTTTTTTGAGTTATTGACATTGTGGGCATCACTGTCTCTTTCTAGGATATTCCTGAGAATTTTTTGCAATACCAATTTGGTGGTCATGAATTTCTTCAGGTCCTCGTCATTGTTGAAATATTGTACCTTATTTCTGTATCAGTTTTAAAGGAAAGTTTTATAGGATACATAAGTTAGAGTTGAAGAGCTGGGGATACAGCTCAGTGACAGTCCCTTACTTGGCAAATGCAAGGTCCTGAGTTGAATTCCAGGTACAAAAAAAAAAAAAAAAAAAATTAGAATTGGAAGTTAGTATCTTTTAGAGCTTTAAGAACTTCACTTCAGCCCCTTCTGGGTTTTAAGATTTGTATAGAGAAGTCTGTCATGATTCTAAGGGTTTATTTTTGTACTTGATTTGTTGTCTTTCCATAACAGTTTTTAAGATTTTGTCCCCATGATGAACTTCTGGAATTTTGAGTATAATGCAGTGTGGAGAAGTTTTTTTGGTCATGGTTATTTGGTGTCCTGTATGTCTCACTTATCTATGTGTTTGTTTCTTTTCCTATCTTTGGAAAGTTTTCTTTCACTACTTCTATGAACCAGCTTTTTATGCCATTTGTATTGTCATCCGATTTTTCACTCATTCCAATTATTCTTATATTAGCACTTGTAGAATCAACTGTTTATTTTATCTAGCTCTTTTTAAGGTGTCTTTGAGTAGTTTGTCTTTAAATGCATCTTTATCTTCTAGTTCTAAAATTTTGTCTTCACATTGGCCTGTCCTGCTACCCATAGTTTGAGTATAAACTTTAATCTCCTGGATTTTTGATTGAAATCTTTTCACAGACTCTAATTCTTTAGTAAACTGGAATAGACCCAGTTTTAAGAAAACCCATTATCCATTAATCCATAAGTGGATTAATCCATTTATGAGAGCAGAACACTGACAACCTAATTACCTTTTAAAGTTCTCATGTAGTCTAACTTCTGAATTTTTCCTAATGGAGATTACATTTCAGTGTGAGTTTTAATGGGGGCATTCAAGCTATAAAAGGCTTAAATAAATAGCACATTTTCTTTCTGTTGTGTAAACTCTCAAAAGTAAGAGGGTTGTTTGAGAATGGCAGCATAGTCTTGCTCCACAAAAAATACGAATCCAGGCTAGTGAGACACTCTGTCATGCAGCTTCCATTTCTGGATCTAAAGTGGCTATTCCCATTGGTCCTGCTTTCCATTCCATGGGAAGGAGGGAACAGGAAGTGCAGAGAAAATAATTCTGCTGTAATTTCCTCTACTATCCCAAATACAATTTTATGGCCTCTCTTGTCTGCAAAGTACACTGAGAAAGAGAGTCTCTACCTAACAGCTACTGCACTCAGAAAAACTCAGATGAAGAGGATAGTAGAATCAAGAGACAATTTAGTAATTCCTGCAGCAACCTTTCTGGCCACAAACATTTTCATGTACTTTCTTCTTCACATGGAGAATAAATGTATTATTCCCCAAAGAGAAACAGTTCCAGATCATATCATCTCAAAGTCCAAAAACTCTGGGTGATGTGTATCATTTTACAAGTTTAACTAGGGCTTCTTGTGGTCTAACAGCTTATAAACAAAATGAGCTGTTTACCTGCCTGCCTTCTTTCATTACACTTTTATAGAGTAGGAAAGAATCACTAGAGTGAGAAGTTCCATTCAGGAAGTGGCAGAAGAAAAACAACACAGAAGCCACTTGTCCACACAATGATCAGGTTCTGAGGGGCTTGAGGATGATTTTCTGATGCTTTGGTAGAATTCTGCTGTGAATCTATTAGGTCCTGTGTTTTACTCTGGTGTTAGGATTTTTATTACTGCCTCAATTTCATTGCCTTTTATTGATCTATTTATGGCTTTTATATCTTTGTGATTCAATTTGGGTAATTCATATGTGCCTAGGAATTTCTTCATTTCTTTTAGGTTCCCCAGTTTACAGGAATATATGTTTTTGAAATAGTTTCTTATGTCCATCAGCATTTCCATTGTGTCCATTGTGATTTTACCTTTTTCATTTCTAATTGCATGGATATGGGTGGGGTTTTTTCCCTTCTTTTTAAAATTTGGCTATGGATTTAATAATCTTGTTTATGCACTTTCAAAAAACCAGTTCTTTGATCCTTGCATTTTAAAAATTTTCAATTTCATTAATTTCTCCTCTGATTTTTATAATTCCTTTTATTGTACTAGTTTTGGAGTTAAACTATTCTGAATGTTCTAAGATCTTTTTTTTCTTTTTTTTGGTTTTTCTCCAGTACTGGGAACCGAACTCACGACCTTGCGCTTGCCAGGCAGGCGCTTTGCCGCTGAGCTAAATCCCCGGCCCCCTGTTCTAAGATCTTGAGGTGCATGATTAAGTCATTTATTTTGGATTGTGCTTTTTTTTCAATATATGCATTCACAGCTATACATTTTCCTCTTAAGACTGTCCTCATTGTGCCCTATAGGGTCTGATATATTGTGCTTCTACTGTCATTTGAGCCTAGGAACTTTTAAATTTCTTCCTAGATTGACTCTGTAATCTATTGATCATTCATTGTACTATTTAATGTTCATGTGTTTGCACAGTGTCTATCATTTCACTTGCTGTTGCTTTCTAGTTTCATTCCCCTATGCTTTGATAGTACATGGGAGATCACTTCTAATATTTTGTATTGATTTAAGCACACCTATGGCCAAAGACATGGCCTATTTTAGAGAAAGTTTCATATGCTAGTAAGAGAAAAATGTGTATTCTGTTTTTGTCTGAAATACTGTGTAGATATATGTTAAATCCATTTGCTTAATGATTTAACTCAGATATTTCTTTGTTAATTTTTAGTCTAGTTGACATGTCTATTGACATGTAAGAGTGAGGTATTAAAGTCCCCTGCTATGATTGTACTGGTGTCTATCTGTCTTTTATGTCCAGTAGTTTTTGTTTTATGAAGTTGGGTGTGCCAACATTTGTTTCATATATATTTACAGTTGCTATTTTTTCCTAGTGAACTGTTCCTTTTACCAGTTATGTAGTGGCCATCTTTGCCTCTTTTGCTCAGTTTTAACTTGAAATTTACTATATCTTTAAATAAGGTAGCTACTTCTGCTCCTGCTTGCTTTTGGGCTCTAGCTGCATTGGTTATCATTTTCCATCCTTTCACTTTCAGTCTATATGTTTTCTTTTGGATGAAGTTTGTCTTTTTCAGGCAACACATGGTTCAATTTTATTTTTTGATACTATCTGTCAGTCTGGGTTTTGGGTTAGGAAGTTAATACCATTGACATTGAGAGTTATTATTAGGGAGTTATTGTTTACTGAATCCTGTCATTGCATTATTTTCCATGCTAATTCCATTACTTTTTCTTTTTATGTAACTACTCTCCCAAGTAGATATAACTCCAAAATTTTCTTCAGGCTTTTTGGTTCTGGTAGCCTCCTGGTCTCTGTCTCAGATTCCATTAAATATTTTCTGCAATGTTGATTTCATAGTCATGTACTTCTTCAGGGTTTCTGTGTTGTGGAAAGTCTTTTATCAATTTTAAAGGAGAATTTCTTAGGAAATGAAGTCTGGGTTGACATTTGTTTCTTTTAGAGCTTGAAAAACTTTGCTCCAAGCTCTCTCAGTTTTTTTTGTGCTAAAGAACCTGCTATTATTCTGATAGGCTTGCTTTCATAGGTTAATTGCTGTTTTTTCTAATAGATTTTTAATATTTTCTCTTTTTATTGAATTTCTGTGATTTGGATTATGATGTGTTGTGACAAGGTCCTTTTCTGATTGTGGCTTTTTGGGGTTCTATGTGCCTCATATACTTGAATATTAAATTCTTCCCCTAGATATGGGAACTTTTCTGCTATGATTTCAGTGTATAAAAATTTTATACCTTTTGAGTCATCTTCTAATTTTTCCTTTATTCTTCTAATTCAAAGGGTTTTTTTTCTGAGTCATCTAGCAACTGCTTGATCCAGTTTCCATGGTATATTGTTTTTAGGATGTCACTGAATATGTGATCTAGTACATCAATCTTGTCTTCAAGTTCTGATAATCTGTCCTCACCTTGGTCAAATATGCTACCTATTTGCTACCCATTTTTTCCCAAGAAGAAATTGAATTTTTTATATCCTAAGTTTCTGCTTGGTTTCCTCTTCATAATTTCTACTTCCTTACCAAAATGATTACTCATGTCCTGCATTGTGTTAACTCCACGAGCTTATTGCCTTACTTTTTCATATTTTTAGTGTTTTTGTGCTGCAGGTTGAAGATCATTGAGGTAAAAAAAAAAACTCACCCTGGAGATAGTTTTAATTAGATTGTGTCTCCCTGTGATATGTTACAGGGTTTGGTTATGTTTTGGTATTTATACTCCTCTTCAACCTATGTAAGGTAATATTTGAGGGTCTTCTTAGTGTCCAGCTTTCTTCCAGGATCTTGATCCCCAGCATCACTTAGGAGGAAACAAATGTTGATAACGCTTGTGTTTGCCTAGACAGTTGTCCTCTCCCCAGGAGCTGAGGTTAGCACTCCTGATTGTTTCATTCACTTCTCTACATTGTTTTCAGTTTCTCTGTGATGTCTGACTTTCCCATTGACTCTTTCTTGAATCCTGAAGCTGTTCTTTTCTTTCTCTTCACCGAATTGTTGTTTTCCAGGTCCCTGGATTCTAGGTCCTGGAGAAACTGACTTAACGTCCTCATAAATGACATAGCGATAGCTGTAAAGCCCAACCTTTACATTTTCTCAGGCAAATTCCTCTACCTGATCTGAATCTCACTTTTCTCCTGTGCAAAATGGAAAAAATCAGGACTGAGTTATTTCTATAATCTCATCCATATTTATAATTAATTACTTTGTTGAACCTAATCCCTTCTTTTAAAGTAGTTCTTCCCTGCTGCAGCAACCAAGACATGGCAATTTTTTTGTCAAGATGGTTTAAACTTGCATGCTACTACATTTTCCCTTCATATTTCACATTTTAAATACAAACTCAAACATACTCTTTTGACAAATGATTTTTTTCCAGTTTTCTTAAGAAAACAACACAGGACATTTTCTACTTATTGTAAAGGAGTTTTTACATTTCGACTCTTTTGTAATTATTAGATAATCGATCTTATTTCCCTCTACACACATGATGATTTCTATTTATCCAGCAAAGACACAAAGAAAGTGCATTAGGTCATTTGTACAAGAGAATTTGAGCCAGGATTGAGAATTGCTCATTCTTGATAGTTGTGCTGAGGTCATTTCCCTAGCTCTATTTTGAAGATAAAGTTCTTTTGTTACCTTGAATCATGGTTTAAATTAAGTTAACGTCCCTCCTTTTTCTGATTTATAAGATGAGGTGATTACTTAAAGATGGTAATTCTCCTACAGTCCAAATCTTGACAAATGGTACCACTCTGTCATCTAAGGCAGAATCCAAGACCCTTTGCTCTCCCTTACCACCCACATGTTCAATTAATCACCACAGTCTGCTGATCTTTTTAAAAAAGTTATAACATGTTTCTGGCCTACAGAAAATCAGAAAGCATAATATAAGTAACAACTGTGAACCAATCATCATATTTGTGGTATTATAACATCTTGTCTCATATATACACATTAGGTAGTTTTTAAATAACTAGATTATTACATACAAAGGTACCACCCCCTGTACTGATTTTGGCATTTTTATTTTCCATGGCAGACTTTTGCCTTGCTTTTTGGTATTTTTAATTTCCATGGTCTTTGTATTATTACCATAGAGAGTGTCATACTGCATGTTCATCTATGCATATTTTATACTTTATGTATCCATCATCAATTTATTTATCTCATTCGACATTGTTCTTAAAATCTATCCGAGAACTAGACATTTAAGTGTAACTCACTATTTTGCACAGTTATATAATATTCTATTATATAAATAATTATGTCATTTGCTAATATTCTTATCATCTAGATAATTTCTACTTTTTTCTATTACAAACAGTGCTGCAATAAAACCCATGTGTCTGTCTTTCTGTACAAACAGATACACAGCTCTTCTCTGGGGCACAGAGACTGTGGTGCACTGGACTCTTGCAAATACAACAGATGCAGGTCTCTCAGGATGTTAATCTCCTTTACTGTTGGAGTAGGTGCTGGGGACGTGAGCCATTAGGGATGTCTGGGGCCTGGTTAGCAGCCTTCTCCACTTAGCCAATGGGTGGTGTTGACCATTATACAGTGTTTAGCACAGTGTTGATGCCATGTGTATAGGGGTTTGCTTACATAAATCAACCTTAAGGGAATATCCATATTCACAGTAAACCTATGAGCTAGTATTATTTTTTAATTTAAAATTTTAATTTTTATTAGTACATGTTGGCAGTACATAATGATTACATTCATCATGGAAAGTTGGTACATAACATATCCGAGGCTCTATTATTACCCTTATTTTATACACAGGGAACCTGAAACATAGAGGTAGTTATTTAACAGGGTAAACCGTGAGCATGTGGCAGAAAGTGATTAACGCCTCTGTGCTGTTTAGTGAAGACTGTTGTGTTCCCCTAGGTAAGTACCCAGGAATGGACACGCTAGGTCCAGGGGTAAACACATCTTCAAGTTCACCAGAGAAACCTGCTTTGCTCTTCAGAAGGGCTATACTCCCATTCCCACCAGAATCATGTGAGCACTTTGGTGTCAACCTGATGGCTAAACAAAATTTATGTCTGTGTTGTCTGCATTTTCCTTGATTTATAGTATGACTGAGTACCTTTTCATAAATGTTCTCTATTCATGCTTTCCCATTTATTACATCACTATCCCATGCTCTTTCTCTGAATTTTTTCCTTATTGATTTCTAGAAGTTCATTATGTAGTCTGAATACTAATTCTTTGTGTCACATTTTTTGTGTATGTCTCCTCCCAGTTGCTGAGAATTGATATACTGAACTATAGTTCAAATACTATATTTTAATTTTAAATTTACTTTTTCTTAAAAAAAAAGAAGAACTAGCTATGTCACTATTTCTGAGAAAATCTGTAGTCTGTCTATGCTGGTTGGTTGAGTAAATTAGAACTACTTCAGTGTCAGACATCGGACCAGTCTAATGATTCATCTTCCCAAGGTGGATGAATATGAACAAGCTCCTGTGAAATGCATAGCTTATATCTTTTATAATTTTTTGTTTTTATTTTGTATTTTGTTTTTATTTTTCATAAATGTTTGCAGTACATAATGATTACACTCTCTGTGTGGAGTTGGTACATGTACAAAACACATTTTAATTCTTTTTTTTGGGACAAAGTTTTGCTATGCAGTTCAGTCTAGTAAGGAATTTACCATGTAACCTAGGCTGACCTTGAACTTGTGGTGATCCTCCTGCCTCAGCCTCCTGAGTGTTGGGATTGCAAGCATGCACCACCACACCCAATTTAATCCATTTTTCATCCCCTTTTCCTCCCTTCCTATCCTCCCTCCTTTCAGTGATCTCCTTCTCATCCAAAAAAATCTGTTTCCCACCATTTACATCTTTAATAAAATACTGTCTATAATGTCCATGGTTTTCTTGAACAAATCTAGGTTTGTTTGATTCTTTTTTTTTTTTTGTTTATTTATTTCAAAAAGAAAAAAGTAAAAATAACAATAAAATAGTATCAAAACAGGCTAGTAGTAGAGTAACAATAATTAATACTTTGCATATTGTTGTCTACATAGTTGTTATTCAGAGCACAAAATATAGAAATGAAATACTGTCCAAACAATATTAGCACAGATCTTTCTTTTCAATGAACTAAGAGAAACTATCTATATTACTATCTCAACTATCTTGTGTTTGATTCTAATTAAAGATTATAAGCTATTTGCTACTGGAACAACCAAAAAATATTCTGAAATTACAGAAAATCTCAAGCCAGGCTTGGTGGCACACATCTGTAATCCCAGCACTTGGGAGGCTGAGGCAGGAGGATCTTTGTGAGCTCCAGGCCAGCCTGGGCTACAAAATGAGCTCAAAGCCAGCTTGAACTACATAGCAAGACCCTGTCTCAAAAAGAAAAAATAAAAATCTCTGCCTGTGATAGTAAGGACACTTAGAATTTTCCTATCACAAAATGCAAAGTAATGTAAATTTAATTCTTAGGGAAGGACACACTCTAACTAACCTTCTTTCATATCTTCTAAACACAGAGGAGTTGTTAGACTATTGCTCTGTATTTTCAAAAACCCATATCTTCTCAAGTTTCCCGCTGCTAATGACAAGCCTTCTAGTTTTAATTTAATCTTTTTAACATTTTATCTTGAAAAAGTTTTAGATTATTGGAAAATTTGCAAAAGTTATGTGGATTGTTCTTATAAACACTTCAGTCAACTTCCCCTAATGTTAAGATCATATACAACTACAGCATGGTTTTCAAAATTAAGAAATTAATGCTGGTACAGTACTATTAACTACAGACTTTATATGGGTTTGCAAATTTATCCTCAATTGTCCCCCTGCTCAGGGTCTCGTCCAGGATCTCACATTGCACCTTTGAGCCTCTGAAGAATTGTGTCTTGCCATGTGTCTTACTTTTCTTGCTGCTGAGATAAAATACCCGACAGCCAAAGTTAAAGAAGAAAGGTTTATTTAGCTCACAGTTTGTGGGGCTTTCAGTCCATAATCAGCCGGCTCCAAGGAAGAGGGGCACATGGCACAGGGCAACAGTTCATGGAGACTGAAGACAGTAAAAGCAGTGAGCAAAAATGAAACAAACCTCCTTCCATCCCTTATATTGTACCCAGTCTACCAGGATTAGGGCGGTGCTGGTCTAACCAGTGGACTGACCCAGCAATCACCCACCCTTAATCCCAGCATTGCATCGCCAATCAATCACACACTCTAGATTCAACCACCTTCACAAAACCCCTATGACCACACGAGGCTCTGGGGGACATCTAGACACAAACCATAACACAGTATCACCCCAGTTGCCTCTGGTTGGGGACAGTTTCTTGGTTTTCCTTCATTTCTCGTGATATTGATAATCTTGAGGGATACTTGCCAGGTAAATGTCTGATCTTATTTTTGCCAACATTTTCCCATGATTAGACCAAGGTTTTGAGTTTTTGAAAGGGCATCACTGAGTGAAGCATTGTCCTCAGCTCACTATTTGAGAAGGAAAATGACATCCACATGACATCACAGGCAATATTAACCTTCATCCTTTGGTTAACATCATATGTTCCAGGTTCTTTGCTACAGATTTGCTTTTTCTCTCTTTTCTACTCTCTTCTTTGGGAGCAGGTCCATTGGTCATCTCATAACTGACGAATAGGTAAGCTCCTGCTCCTGAAATGAGAAGTATCTACAAGTATTGTTTGGAATTCTCTGAAAGGAAGATTTGTCAATTCTCCCTTACTTGTGTGTTTATTTATTTAAGTCAGCATGGACTTGTATATTCATTTTACATGCTGGGTTATATACCAATCTTACATTATTGGTTTCATGGTCTATATTATTTCAGCATTAGTCATCTAGGGCTCTTTCAGGTTGGTTCCTATGTCCCTTTGAAATACTTCATCTTTTTTTAATATTTCTGTACTTTCTGGTTTTGTCAATAATTTTAGCACCCACCAGTAAATGCTGCCCACAATACATATTTCTGTAGAGTTCCAATCATGAGTTTTCTGTCTCTTCCTCTCAGTTTATTAAAGATAAACTAAAGAAATTTAAGGTGTAGTTCTTTTTTTTACACAGGCTGTGATCCTTCCAAGTTTTGAATACTGAATGTATCCTCCCTCCCCTCAAACACAGGCTTTAAAAGACCTGGGTTTAAACTTCAGCTCCAACACTTCAGACTATTTGTAGTTAGGCAAAATGTAAAAGTTTCTAGACTCACACTTCTGACACCAAATGTGTGGCATTTTTTCCCTCCATATTGAATAATCCTCCAGTGTGTTTCTCTACCCCTCCCTCCTCTCTGTCTCTTTTCCCTTCTTCTCTTCTCTTCTCTTCTCTTCTCTTCTCTTCTCTTCTCTTCTCTTCCTTTCCCTTCCCTCCCCTCCCTTCACATCCCCTTTTCTCCCCTCCCTTCCCATCGCCTTTCTCCCCTCCTGTCCCCTTCTCTCTCTCTCTGTTTTTTGAGGCAGGGCCACACTATGTAGTCCAGGCTGATCTTGAACTCACTATTAGCCCAGTCTGTCCTTAAACTTGTAGAGATCCTTGTGCCTCAGCCTCATGAGTGCTGGGAATATGGGTGTGTTCCACTACACCTGGCTCTCTCCAGTTCTCTTGGACACCAGTTGAGTGTCTGGAGTCAGAACAGCACCACAGGTTAAGGATCAGTCCCACAAGACTGTCCTCACTTCAGACACCAGTTGAAATCCCTCCATGACCTCACCTCTTGTCCTTATGACCAACTGGCTGTATAAATCAAGGGTTCCCATGACCCCCTCCTCAGGCTGCATAATTTACTATACTGCCTTATGGAACTCAGAAATACTCCATTCGTTAATACTGGTTTATTATGAAGGACACCGTTCAGGAACAGCCAAAGGGAAAAGACGCTTAAAGCCAGGGGAGAGGGGAGGTATGAAGAGACCATGCCCTTTTTTTTTTTTTTTTTCCCATACTGGGAATTGAACTCAGGACTTTGTGCTTGTCAGGCAGGCAAGCTGCTGAGCCATATCCCCAGCCCCCTATCCTCCTTTGGTACACCATCCTCTGTTCACTGCCAGGGGTTCAAGAACCTAGAAGCTCCCTGAACTGCACTGTTTAGGATTTTCATGGCAGTTTCAATAGGTAGCATGATTAATTAAATCACTGACCACCAAAAATTCAGTCAGCATCAAGCCCTCTTCCCTCACCTAACCTCCAAAAGTCACCTCATCAGCACAAACTCAGGTATTATTGAAAGGAGCTTACTGCCAACCATGACAACACTTCTCTCACCCCGTCATTCTGGAAATACATCAACTACCTTACAAAGTTAGAAAGATATTTAGATGAATTCACTAGTACATTTAAAGGTCCTAGTGTTAAAGAAGGTGGATACTCTTACTCTCACCTCCACTGGCATTACTTTTGCCTCTCTATTTCTTCCAGTGCCTGCGTTCTAAAATGCAAACCTGATGTGACACGGTCTTGTTTAGGCTTGGCCATTCCTGCCAATTATGGTAAGCCGTAGTTTCCAAGCCTGGCTTTGGAGTAACATCATTTAAGGAAATTTAAAGATGCACACTCTAAGTACATGGCCTCTGACTTACAGCGCTGCAACTTACAGCTTTCTGAGGGTGCAAAATTAATATGCATTCATTAGAAACTGCACTTTGACTCTTTCTGAGTGAAATGCTGTACAGGATTTGATTCTGGGCAGCAGCAGAGAGCCACAGCTCCCAGTCAATCACGTGATCATGAGTGTAAATAAGAACACTCGGTAGTGCACTGTGCTTTTAAGGCTTGATGTTCAGGAGGGTAGGTGTCCTGAATGCATTTTCAGTTTATGATACTTTCGTGTTGTGGTGGGTTTACTGAAATATAGTCCTGTCATAAATCAAAGAGTACCTATACATGATTTCGATAATCGAAGATTTGCTTTGTTTTTGCATAATGGAAAAAACTCACTCAATAAATGACCTTTGTTTTTTAAAGGCAACATTGGAATGCTTAAGGCTGGAATTACTTTATCACTTATCAGAGTTTTGAGGTTGAATCTGGGCAAGAGGTAAGGGGAGAAGAGTAGTCACTTGGGTATCTGGAAGTCTCACCCTTCTTGTGTGCAAAGGTGGGGGTCAGTGATTTGTTGTGCTGGAAAATGTAGTGTGGCTCCTTCCTCAGGAGCTGTACTGAAAAGGCCCCACATCACCCTCTCCAAGAAGTGCTCGGGGACGTAGTGTGCAGCAAGGGGGCCTGAATGGGAAGGCCCTCCAGTATCTGGGCTGGAAGACCTGAAAGAGAGAAGATAACAGCTGAAAGTTGGCATATTTTTCTCAGGTCCATTTCTGCCTCCTGTGAGTTCTGGCTGGATAGAGCCTGGCAGGAAAAGTGGGCTCTCTCTGTCACTGGATGCTGAGACTCCTTATTTTCTGGGGACCCAACAGATCCTGTCCTGAACAGTGCTCTAGACCTTAGTTACAGGAAGAATTTTCCCCGTTGTAGATTGCTAGTCTTGGCCCAGGGTGTCAGTGGTTCCAAACCGGAGATTTTAAGTAGCTCCATGGACCTTTCCTTTGTGTTGGAGTCTTGGCCTCCAGCCAGTCAATAGTTCCATACCAGTGAATCTTCCTTTGTTCAAGAGTTGGCCCATGGAACACAGTGTTGCTGTACCAGGTTGTTACAAGTCTCTTTTCCTCTTCTTTCACTTTGGTCATACTTATTTGAAGCAAATACTTGTCAGTTTCACCTTCATTATAGAGTATATTATTTTAAAAAAATTTTCAGTGTGTGTATATGTATATGCCTCTGTGTGTGTGTGTGTGTGTGTGTGTGTGTGTGTGACACAGAGAGAGAGAGAGAGAGACAGAGAGAGACAGACAGAGACAGAGAGAGACAGAGAGGGGGGATTAAAAAGGCCTGAGGATATTTTCATCAGATACTCAGACTAGAGTGAGTATTTCCAATACTCATTCCAGTTTGCTGGACACATAATTTTAGGTCCAAACTTACTTTATTTTGACACTTTAAAATACCATTCCTTTCACTTTTTTGAAGCTAGTGTTACTGTGGGAAAGGCTAAGGCCAGTTTAACTCAGATAGATAGATAGATAGATAGATAGATAGATAGATAGATAGATAGAGATAGATAGACAGACAGACAGCGGTGCGAGTAAGTGGAATGTGAGTCTGTGCTCTGAGCTTAGATGGTGATTCCAGGGAGAGAGTGGAGAGGACTGTAGGTCCACCTTGTGTGCTTCCTTCATTGCTCCAGGATGGTTGCCAGTGAGAGGAATATGGTGGTGCTGGTGAGAGAAGTGACAGTGATGCCAGCTAGAGGAGACACCCTGAGGAATGGACACCTCCTAGGAAAGCCTCCACATCAGTGATAAAGCTATCTAACATCAGAAATTTTAAAAATCAACACAGAAAACAAAATGAAATAGAAAATAGAAATTGACAAGATGAAAAAGCAAAATGTAGTTGCAAACACCCAGTCCATCCAGGATAAGTCTAGAGCAGAAAGAGAGCAGAAGTCTAGAGCAGAAGAAATCAGAAGCCAATGGAAGGAACTCTCTGAAATGATAGCTGCAGAAGTGAAGAAACAAATGGAAGAGGCCATGGAAAAAGTAATATCTCAGGTGCAAAAAGAAATGACTATTGAAATAAAAAACATTAAAGCAGACACATATAAACAAATAGAGGAGCTCAGGAAAATAATGGAAACCATGAATGCCAAACATAGGCAAGAAAAGGAATCAATGAAACAGATTCAAACAGAAATGCAAGAGATTAGAACCTCCATTGAAAATATATGCACCAGATTGAATGAAAACGAGGATAGAATATCAGATCTAGAAGGCAAGAATGCAAAAAGCCATCTATGACAAACCAACAGCTGATACAATATTAAATGGTCAAAAACTGAAAGCTTTCACTCTAAAATCAGGAACAAGACAAGAATGTCCATTATCACCACTTCTATTCAATATAGTTGTGGAAACACTAGCCAAAGCAATTAGACAAGAGAAAAAATTGAAGAGAGTAAAGATAGGAAAAGGAGGAAGTTAAATTATCATTATTTGCAGATGACATGATACTGTACATAGAAGACCCTAAGAACTCACTAAAACACTTGTACATTTAATATCCAAATTCATTAATGTAACAGGACACAAAGTCAACACTAAAAAATCAATAGCATTCTTGTACACAGCCAACAAACTCACAGAGAGGGAAATTAGGGAAAACAAATCCTTCATGATAACATCCAAAAAATGAAATACTTAGGAATCAATCTAACAAAGGATGTAAAAGATCTGTACAGTGAACATTACAGTACCCTAAGAATGGAGATTGAAAAAGATATCAGAATAAGGAAAGATATCCCTTGCTCTTCGATAGGAAGCACCAACGTAGAAAAATGGCCATGCTCCCAAAGTGCTATATAGATTTAATGCAATCCCAATCAAAATAACATTATCATACCTCATGAATCTAGAGAAAACATTCTTAAAATTCATTTGGAACCAGAAAGACCTAGCATAATAAAAGCAACTCTGGGCACCAAAAGCAAGTCAGGGGACGTCACAATCCCAGACCTGAAATTATACTACAAAGCTACTGTGATAAAATCAGTGTGACAAAGAAAAAAAAAAAGAAAAACAGACCTGAGGATAGTGGAACAGAGTAGAAGAAGCAGACACATCCCCAAACACACTCAGCCACCTTATCTTTGACAAAGGAACCAAGTATGTTCACTGGAAGAAAGATAGTCTCTTTAATGCTGGAAAAACTGTCTCTTCACTTGCCAAAGACTAAAACTAGACCCATGTGTATCACTATGCACTAAACTGAAGTCCAAATGGATCAATGTTCTAAATATTAAAATAGAAACACTAAATTTACTCAAAGAGAAATTTGGCAGAAATCTCAAAGACATAGGTGTAGGCAGAGAATTCATGAACTGCAAAGAAATTCCCAGACTGCAAGGAAAATATTACAAAGAATCAACAAACAGGATCTCACTTTACTAAAAAGCTTTTGTATAACAAAAGAAATCAACAACAGAGTAAAAAGACAACACACAGAATGAGAAAAAAATTATATCCAGATGTTCCACAGACAAAAGACATATTTAGAACATATAAAGGATTGAAAAAAATCAGACCCCTTAAATTCAAACACCCAATCCAAAAATGGGCATCTGAGATGAATACACACTTCTTAGATGAAGAAATACAAATGACAGATAAACACATGAAAAAATTATCAACATCACTGGTCATTTGAGAGATGCAAATTAAAACAACACTGAGCTTCCCTTTCACCCCAGAAAGAATGGTTATTATCAAAAAATCAACCAATAACAAATGCTGGAGAGATTGTGGGGAAAAAGGAACCCTTCTCCACTGTTGGTGGAAATATAGACGTCTTACCTACTTTTTTCTCATTGCTGAGACAAAATACCCAACACCCAAAATTAAAGAAGAAAAGGTTTATTTAGCTCACAGTTTGTAGAGGTTTCAGTCCATAATCAGCTGGCTCCAAGGCAAGGTGGCATGACACAGGGGCACTAGTTCAAGAGAGCAGAAGACAGCAAAAGCAGCAAGAGCAAAAAGGGGGAGGGGTGGAAACAAGCCTCTTTTCCTCCCTTATATTGTATGCGAGCTATCTATCCACACCATCTCTGTGCCCTCCTCTTGCACAAGCTCAGGAAGTTTACAAAGTAAGGATCCTGGCCCCTGCTCAGTTAAACTTGTAAACTTCTCAAGTTGGCACAATGTATCAACCATTACAATCCACCCCTTGTTAACTTGGTAACCAGACACCTTTCTTTAAACCAGTTTCCAGATCCAAAGACTTGCTAATTCATATCAGTTCACAACTTGAACATTATAACATGTTCAATATACTTGAACACTATAACATGTTATAACATTATAACAAGTCTATCAACAATGTGTTACATTAGAACCTTAACATTCTTCCCCCAGCCCTGAAAGACTTTAGGCAAAAGGTATTTAGTCCATCACTAAGAGTTACTAAAATCCTAACAGTTTCAGCATTACTGAAAAGTCCAAGTCTTAATTCTTTGAGATTTAAGACAAACTCTTAGCTGCAAGCCCTCTATAAATGAAAATAAAGTTGAACACTTCCAACATTCAATAGCACAAGATAAATGTTTTCATTCCAAAAATTACAAACAGGGGAATACAAAGGCCTCAGACCAAAGCAGGTCTAAAATCCAGCAGGGCAAATCCTAAATCCTGTAGTGCCACGTCCAGCATCTGAAGCCATCTGTGGCAAGTTGTGAGCACCAAAGGGCTTGAGTGACTCTACTCCTGTGGCACTTCTGGTGGTTACAGCTCCCACAGCTTCTGTTTTAGGCCTGTTTTGCTCCCTCCTTGCAACTTTCCTTAGATTGTCCACATTAGTGGTTTTTCCAAAATTCTGGGGTCTCCACTGCACCTTTGTCTTCTCACTCACAGCTTTACATACTGCCTTCTCAGGGGCACACTGCCTGGCCACCTAAGCCTTCTGAAATGGAGGTGGAAGCATTTTTAACCCCAGAACTCTTGTATTCTGCATGTACCTAAAACCAGGGACACATGGATGATGTCAAGGTCTGCTGCCAGCTGGAGCAGTCACCAGACATTCCTCTCTCTTGGCTGTAGGGGTTGAGTGCCTGGATCACCAGGCACTCTGAATCCAATTCTGAGGAGCAAATTCTCTAGGCAGCCACCAATCTGGAACATGGTGTGGCTGCTGCCATTGTGGAAAATGATGTGAGGCAGCTTCCTCCTCAAAGCAAAGTATTTCACTTTTACATTTTTTAGGCTGCAAAGTGTAGAGACTTGCTGCTTTGTGCGATGCCCTCAGGTCATCTTTTATATTTTCCTGTTCCTACTCAGCAGTCAAGATCTCCTCAGCTCTATCTTTACAGTCCACAGCTTTACTGGAGCTTTTTTCTGGCCAAACTCACAACATTTTAAGCCATCCTGATGGGCCTTTTGCTCTTGATTCTCAACATAAATCTGGCTAAAAGACCCCAACAATAACCCTGCCGTTGCCCCAACATTCAACTGCCTTGAAATTTGTTTTGGCAGATTAATTACTCCACCACCTTTAATCTCAGTCTCAGGCAAAGTCTTGAGGTGGAAACATGAGTAAAGTGAGCAAAATGCAGACAGACTTTCTGCCAAGCCATAATACACATCGTCTGGAGTTCATCAGCCAATGCAGTTCTTCTTGCCAGCAGAAACCTTCTGAGCCTGACCTGCACTAGCAGTTCTATCAGTCTTCTGGTCTTCTGAGCTCTGACCAGAGTCTCCTATATAACAGCCTAAGGTGTTTCAGCTCTACTTTTTAGCAGGCATCTCTGAACCTTTCCAAACTCTTCCCACAAACCATTCACAAACTCTCTTGAACCACATGGTCAGGTATAGTCACAACAATGATCCCACTCCTGGTATCAAATTCTGTCTCAGTTACTTTTTTCTCATTGCTGAGACAAAATAATACCCTACTCCCCAAATTAAGGAAGGAAAGGTTTATTGAGCTCACAATTTGTACAAGTTTCAGCCCATAATTAACTGGCTCTGAGGCAGGGAGGCATGGCACAGGGGCATTAGTTCAAGGCAGTAGAAGAGAGCAAAATCAGCAAGAGCAAAAGGGGGGGCATGCCTCTTTTCCTCCTTTATATTGTATGCCAGCTATCTATCTACACCATCTCTGTGCCCGCTTCTTCCACAAGCTCAGGAAGTTTACATAGTAAGTATCCTGGCCCCCTGCTGAGTTAAACTTCTAAACTTCTCAAGTTGACACAATGTATAAACCATTACAATAGACTTGTGCAACCACTGTGGAAATCAGTGTGTAGATTCCTTCAAAAACTAGAATTAGAGGTCCCATTTGAACCAGCTATTTCCCTTCTGGGTATCTTCCCAGCAGAACTAAAAAAATCATACCACAGTGATATATGTGCACCCATGTTTATAGCAGCAAAATTTGTAATAGCTAAATCTTGGAAACAACCTATATGCCCATCAACTGAGGAATGGATAAAAAATGATGTGGTTTTTTAATATTATAGAGTACTACTCAGCCATCAAGAAGGAAAAATGGAACACTTTCACAGGTAAATGGATGCAACTTGAGACCATACTCATAAGTGAAATAAATCAGACCCATATGTGTTAACATTATATTGTCTCACTAGTGTTAGGAACTGAATGAGTAAATAAGGTTCACAATGTACAAAAGATATTGTGAACTGGGAAGAACTTATTCAAAAGAAAAGACAAACTGTGATGGGGGAAAGGGGAAAGGAAGAAAGGGAAAAAGAAAAAAATATATATATATACCCAAGATAGTTGAGATAGTTATACAGCTAGCTTCTGTTATTTCCTTGAAAAGAATGTTTTGTGCTAATATTGTTTAGCTAGGACGTCATGCCTATATCCTGTACTGTGATTGAGTACTATGAAAACAATATACAATGTATCAACTATTGTAACTGTTCTACTAACCTGTTTTGAAACTCGGTTTCATTATTTGTTTATCTTTTTCTCTTTAAAATAAAAAAACACAATTCACAGAGGAGAAGGTGAGGTAAAAAAGCAGGCAAAGATTGGAGTCCTGTAGCTGCAAGCCAAGGAATACCAAGGATTGTCAGCAGGCAGCACAAGCTAATGTTTATCTTCTATATTTTATTAATTTCTTCTATTATTTGTCACTTTTATTTTACTGATTTGTCTTTTCTCACTTTCATTTATCTCCAATCCAATATGGAGTTACTGTTGGTTGGTGAATATCTGTTGCACTTATGCATTTCCAACTAGAGAAATATCCTCTGGACGGGCTTGGTGACCCCCTGAGCCCACTGTGAGAGGACCTTGGGCTAAAGTTTCATTGGTTACCTGGACTCTCTAATCCCCAGTTCTGACTGGTGGGCCATGGTGATATTTTACATATCTAAGAACTAATGTAGATTCTAGCCAGAATCCCAGAGATTTTTATTATTTCATATTCCCTAATGCATAATCATCCTGATGCACAATCTGGGGGAAAGACTGGGAGAAAGATGAACAGTATACATTTTTGCAATGTGGCAAGGTCTTTGTTCTTACTCAAGGAGACAGTCATTCAAGGATCCTTAGTATATGCAGATTTAAGTCTTGAAATTATTGTAGAGGCCAAGACTCTCTTGATTTACACTAGACTTCTGTCCATTATACCTGGAACTCTTCCATTTACATTGAGCAAGTAAGAGGGGAAATTCCATATATTCTTTTCCAGAAGCGCCATTATCCAATGCTATAGGTCTCTGAGAGCTGTACAAGTGTGATTATAGTTGTGATTTTCCACTCCATTGTAGTAACATAGCAGCCATGTCAGTTACAGTCTGTTGATTCTAGGTCTGGGGTGAGGCAGAACATCATGCTATGGAGTATGGGTGGAGAAAGCTGCTCACTCCATGGGAGCCAGGAAGCAGAAAGAAAGAAAAGGCTGAGGTCCTGATATACCCTTCAAGGATCCTCCCAGTGACTTCTTTTCTCCAGCTGGGCCCCGGCTCTTAATGTTTTCATCACCTCCCAATTGCACCACTGGCTGAGGAGCAAACATGCAACACATGAGTGTGTCGGGCACAACAGAACATGAGGCCTTGGGCAATGAATATTAAACACTCTGATTTGCTGTTTTTAGTCTATTGCCTCTTAGCTTTTTTTCCAAATGTTTCTAGTTCTGAAGGCATAAGAATAAGAATCTGACTATATGATACACTGGGATTTACTTGGTTTGAATTCCATCCTATATATTTTTTTGCTTCTTCATATATTAATAACTATGGATATGAAAGATGCTTATTTAGCAATAATTTGTTGATCTAACACATTAAAGAAACTGTCCAACTAGATTATGAAACAACATATCATAACTATCACCATAAAATAATACAGGTTACATAAACAATGCCCTCACCTCAGCTACATCAGTAACATCCCTGGACACTTGGGAGCTTTGGAGTGGAAGGGTGGTCTATGGGCAATGATTTTGAACAAATTTGTTCAGAGCTTCTCTCTTCGACAACTATATGGGGCACTCAGGGAGCCATAATTTTGGATGTATTCCTGCTCAGGGCAGAGAAAAGTGCATGGTCCCTTTATGTTCATCTTTAAGATTTGAAGTGCCTTCCCATTCCTAAAGTTAGCCTAGGGGCCATTCACAGGGCAGATTGTTTGCTATTATTGTTTGCTATTATAGCTCCTGGATTAGAGTCAAAAAAATTTGAATGCTGAGGAACTGACACATTATGATACATAGCTGGGGTTCTTGCTTCCTTGTGTCTCACCATGGGAAGAAATTCTTTTAATGTGTGTGATGCTTGGTGTCTACACAGCTTGCCAGTTCCCCAGAACATTTTTATTTTCTTTTCCTTTCCTTTCCTTTCTCTTTTTCTTTCCTTCCCTTCCCTTCCCTTCCCTTCCCTTCCCTTCCCTTCCCTTCCTTTCCCTTCCCTTTCCTTTCATCTCCCCTCTGCTGCCCTCCCATCCCGTCTCTCTTCTCCTTTTCTTTTCTTTCTTGTCTCCTCTTCTTCACTCTTTCCACTCCTGTCCTTTCTTCTTCCTTTCCCTTCCCTTCTTTTTCATGTTTAGATGAAAAAATATATAAGTAACAATGTGTTTTCAAACTAACAAACATTAAGAGTAAACTCCCCTCTTTTAAAAATGTTTTAATGAAAAAATTGCATTGCAATTGAAAT
The DNA here is from genome assembly GCF_000276665.1 of Chinchilla lanigera. Taxonomy (NCBI): domain Eukaryota; kingdom Metazoa; phylum Chordata; class Mammalia; order Rodentia; family Chinchillidae; genus Chinchilla; species Chinchilla lanigera. Next base: position 24,672,684 of record NW_004955403.1, read on the forward strand.
TGTAAAAAAGCATTACCTCTTACTGGAAAAAAATAAAAGCAGATCCTTGATCAAGTCACCTGAGATGAGAGTGGTAATTTGTTGATGTGTCTCAGGATGATTTAGAAGTGACATTGAGCCATGAGAGAACTTGAGTTTAAACACAATAGAACAAAAGAATCAGGAAAGGCGTGGACAGTGGGCAGGGCTGGGAGAAGCACTTTAGAATTGATCCAGAGGAGAGTGGCTGGTGTATGAGTCTGCTGAGCCCCTAGCAAGTTGTGTCTGAAGCATTTCATGTTCCGTCAGGATCTAAGCAATAGTAAAGGTGACACTGATAATGTCTAACTTTAAGTACTTGCTATGACCATGCATGGTTTATCTCCTTTTACACGAATTATCTCAATTAATTTTAGAGTAGATGATAGAATTACTCTCGGGAGTCCGCCACATCTGGGGACTTAGTGCTAAGTGTGTGCCCTTGCCCACCTGTGCCTGGCTGCCCTTTGCTGACCTCCTTGGCGCTGAGCCCCAGGACCCTCGGATTCCTTCCCCTGCCTCGTCCTTTCTGTCCTGAAGCTTGCTCGGTTATTTCTAGCTCTTCTTTTCCATTCTAAATTCCCATCCTCAAGCTCTTTCTCTCATTTTCATTCTCTGAGGATGTTGCCTCAGATCAGCCTATCAGGAAAGATCTCCTGTTGTCCAACTTTGGAATCTTCTCTCTGATTCTATGGTTCCTCTCTAAACCAGCTTCTTCCTACAGCCACCAACAGTTACTTGTATTTGGAAAATAAATTAATAGCACTCTATATACCTGACACATGAAGGACAAATAAATGTCAGAGATTTAGACAATTTGTTTGTCTTTAGATAGTATTTCTTTAGAGGCAATGCTATAAAGTTTACAAAGAGGTCCACCTAAATTCATTGTCTGTGGTTTGCATACTAAAGTAGAGCTTTGGGTTACTAAATTGTCAGTGAAGAAGTCAGAAAGTTTAAATTAGGCAGAGATGTGGGAGGACAACAAATTAAAAGATGGCCTTTTCTCTGGCTCCTCCCTCTGGTTAGTATGACAACAAAGTTTGTGCTGTCTTTGCCATCTTCTAAATTCCACCTCTCTGTGACTGTGTGTATTTTGGGAGCATTCACCCAAAATAATAAAGGTTGGATTCTCTCCCCCAGTGCTAGGTCTGGGCTGTTTGGGAGCTCAGCTTACCCAAAGGCAGTTGGTGAGTACAGTGAAGGGTGAGTAGAGATGTTCTTAAAAGGGAGTGCTGTTCCTTTAAATTTTGAAAGTGAACTTGGCTTAGGAAGGCCAGCAGCTCAAGGTCCAGCCCCTAGAAGAGAGAATAGCTACAGATCCTCCATCCTCAGTCTTTGCCAGGGGACAGCTGTGCCAGCTGGGCTCTGGCAGGCTCCTGGCAGCATGGCAGTAAAGCGTGGGGTACTCCTGCTGGTCCTTGGGCTCAGCCTGGCTCAGCCAGCCTCTGCCCACCGGAAGCTCCTGGTGTTTCTCCTGGATGGTTTTCGTTCAGATTACATCAGTGATGAGGCTCTGGAATCACTGCCCGGTTTCAAAGAGATTGTCAGCAGGGGAGTAAAAGTGGATTACTTGACTCCAGACTTTCCTAGTCTCTCGTATCCCAACTACTACTCTCTCATGACTGGTGAGTACCATGTGTCCTCGTCTTAGAGGGGAGGGGAGGTCTCACATTAGTGCCTGGCGTCGGGAATCTTATTTAAATGTGCAGGTTTCCTTAGTCCCTTGGAATGCAAAAGATGCACAAGAGTCTGTTCTTAGCTAAGATTTTTTTTCATAGTCGTGTTTCTCCCCACAGTTATCCCAGGGGCCTATTTTGTATTGTCAGTGTGGACAAGAGACAACTATATCAGGAGATGATATTTTGTGATTTAAAAATGTGGCTATTTGTTTTACAAATAAAGATTCCAGCTAACTCTATGTTTTCTAAATGCAAGTGCAAGAAAATGGACAGGTATCCATGTGTCCCTGTCACATTTCTTTTGTCTCTTTGCTTCTCAGTCACCTGTCATCGTAGGGCTGTGTTTGTTGGCTGGTTTATCAATATGGTAACTGCAGGTTATCCGTGGATCCCCAGATGGGAGTCTTGTTCCTAGACTACTTGGAGGAGATTTTAGATCAGACTCTTCAATGCCTCGTCCCTCTCTTGTCCTTTTCAGTCATGTATAATGAACAAAGATGAAAGTAATTGGGTAGTTCAGATTCCAGCAGTAGTTTTAACTTCCAGCATCTTTAGCAAGTAAGTAAACCAAACAACTCCCTCAAATAAACAAAACTCCAGTTAACTCAGACTACCTGCATTTGGTTAAGTGGATTTGCCTGAAGATGACTTGCTTCTGGAATTGTTAGAACTCCAAATGTGATTTCACCTCTTTCTGGCCCTGATGTACAGGAGCTGTGCAGCATTTTTTCTGTTTACATCGTTGGATCCCCAGCTTCTGGACTGTTTTTCATACAACTTCCATCAGGGCCAGAAAGAGCCTCTCAGAACTTAGCAAACTATCCAGGCAGGCTGTTAAGAATGTACTCTTATTGTTGGTTATGCAAGACTTAACTATGTGCTCTGAGTTCAGGAAGAACTCTTGTAAAGTATGTAAATAGAAAGGGGATGAGAGCACTGGTATCTCATGACAGATCTCTATAGAACATCAAAGTCAAAGGAGTCCAAAAATATGGATATTCTTAGCTCTGTGTTCTGAGCACAGGGGGAACATAAAAATTTATGTTAACAGAGAGGGATGAGAACTCTGCAATCTCTGACGGCATGTATGGGTACTATATATAGGTACACTGTACATAAAAATGCTAGAGGTTGATGCCCAAATTAAAGAAAAAAAATGCTTTGGAGAAGTAGAAGTGAAGACATGGAGAGAAGAAAAATCAGACTGTATACAAGCAAGGAATTTATTTATTTGTTTTTTTATTTCCCCCAACAGACAAATAACCAGTCTCTAAGATAAACAGAATTAACAAAAGACTCTCTCGTCCTCCCTTGGCACACTTCTGCCCTTGTGGGGAAGCAGTTTGCAGGCTGCTGGGCCGCACATAGATGTCATTGTACATCCCAGCCTGACTCTAGCCCTGGGCTGGGAGTTTCACACATGCGGACCACCCCCACTCCAGTTGTCTTTCACAGCTTTGCTGGGAGACACGATTCATAAACTGCCACGTGCAGCTTTCTCAATTACAGTAGAAAATGGACAAAATCTATTTCAGGAAGTCAGACTTCAGTAAGCAAAAAGGGACCATTACAAGCTCCACAGAGAAACCAAGCCAGTGACACGTCCTTTTGTTTGTCAGACCCACGTTCCTGATTTGGCACAGCGAGTGATTTGCACAAAGCCTCTGTCACACTGAGACACACCTTCTTTTCAGGCTCTGGGTGTTTTCACTTGTCTATGTAGGACAGAAGAACCCTATTGATGGCAGAAGAGTGCAGTTCCCAAGAGTGTGACAAAGCTCTTACCCTCATTTCTGAACCAAGTTGGGCCCAAGTGGGAACACAAAATCTCCAAACGTGTCCTGCCTATGTATTTTCAGATGAAAAAATATATTACCTAATGTGAAAGTCAGCTTGGTACATAAGTTAACTTTTCTACTTTTTCTAGAAAAATACTGAATCAGGATGTTCTAACAAGCCTCATGTTTATGTACAAATGTCTTTGGGTATGGTTTTCCTCATACCTGTGGAGAAAACACAGCTCTAGGACAGAATTTGCAGATGAGGAGATAGCAGGCCATAAAGCTGATATCATCTTCACCATCCTAGACTCAGGGATAAATTAAGACTATTTTCCTAAATATAATCATACTTATTTTTCTACCTGTTGTTGACAAAATCTCCCTTTTCTTCATATAAGGAAGGATATATCTATTGGGGATTATACTTAAATATGAGCATTTGAGCATTTTATGAGCCAACAAAATTGTTTCGCTAGATCTTTTGAGTATCAAAAGATATTCTGTTTTAGGGTTCCTAGGAGTTCACAACAGAGGATGTGATCTCACTTCATTATTCAAATTGTTGTGCATAAGACAGAAAGCCCTTGGTGTTCCTCTCGTTGCATAGTGAAGAATGATGGGTTACTAGAAAATAAAAGCTAGCCTTAAAGTCGGGGGAACAAAAGTCCTTACAGGGAAGACTTCAGCAAGCAAGGCCATTACCCAGCCCTGGGCCTCTGTTTCCTCAGCTGTAAAGTAAAATGAAATGAATTGCCAGGCGCCAACCAGGCCAGGATGTCAGGTACTGCTGGATGCAAACATGAAAGAGATCAATGGTGGGGAGCTTAGAAAGTTGGGGCTGGCCGTGTTCTATGTTTGATCCCCAAGCTTCATGCATTGAAGGGTGTGGTGTTGGGAAATAGGCTGGAACTTCAGGAGGTGGGGCCTAGTGAGAGTGCTTTAAGTCATTGAGGATCTGCCCTCAGAAGGGCCTGAGGTAGTTCTTCTGAGCTCTGTGAGCTCTTGCCAAAGTGAGATGTTTTGGGAGCCTGGACTCCAAATGTGCTCTGGTGTCCTGTTTCAGGATGGGATTTCTGCCACCCACGTGTGCTCCCACCATGACGTCATCTGCAGTCACCAGAGACCAAACCAATGGAGCCTCCCAATCTGAGACTTTCAGAATTATGAGCTAAAGGAACTCCTTTTCTTTATAAAGTTACACAGCCTCAGATATCTCACTACAGTAACAAAAAATAGACTGGTATACCACTCTTGAGAGGTCTTCGCATAGAAATTAAGCAAACAGCTAAATCTCCTTAGACGAGAATTTCATAGGGGAATCATGCAGGTGGTGATGGAAAACCAAGAGTCATATTATATGGAAATCTGGAAATCATCCAGCTCAGTCACTGTCGTGAAACCACTGCGGCTGATGTTGTTTCTCCCTCCAAACGTGTTTGTGTTAGGACAAATGTGAATAGAATTCCAATACGTAGTCAAGAAGAGCAGTCAAGCAGTTTATTGCTGGGAATGTTGCATCTTAGGCCCTTGTATCCAAGTATCTTACATTGAAGTTGAGGAGAGAGATTCGAAGAACTGATAATCTTTTAATAATCTAAATGAATGACAAGGTGTTGTGAGCTGGATAGTGCCTCATGCTCCACCCGAATTCAAAGTGACACTCCAATCCTCAGTACCTTAGAATGTAACTGTATTTGGAGATAAGCTGTTTGAAAATGTGATTAAGGTAGAATGGGGCTGTTAGAGTGGGACTCTATTCCAATATGATTGGTGTTCTCATAGCAGAAAGAAGAGACACCAGGCATATGCATGCACAGAGTGAAGGCCATGTTACTACGGAGCAAGGAGGAGGCCCTCTGCAACTCCCGGTGAGAGGCCTTTGAAGAAACCAACTCTGCCAACATCTTGATCTTGACCTTCTAACTTCCAGAGCTGTGAAAAATAAATGTCTGTTGTTTAAGCCACGCAGTCTATGGTACTTGTTATGGCATCCCAAGCAGACTCAAGCACAAAGGATCAGACTAGTTTCCCAATACGTGACAGAGGACAGTGGAGAGGAAAATATTTTAAAAGTGGCTCTGACCTAGGAGAAACAGCCACAAGCATGGCATTGGTCATTAGCTCCTACTTTACGAATAAGCTGTCTTTCTAGAGAGCTGCGTGTGATCAGCTTAATGCAACTGCCGTTTAAATGTTGTTGGGATGCTTTCTGTTTCAGTTTATCTCACTGTGGGTCTTTTTGTAAAGTTTTTCTCTCTTTGGGGGTAAATTCACATCTGATTTAGTGAAGTTTAACACAAAATCAAGGAGGAAGGCTGTGATTTGTTCAACCAGGTCAAAGATTTCTCAAGTAAGAGAAAATTCTGCTTATGTTTTAAGATATTATCATTTAGTGTTGTTTTGCTAAGGCTGATGGCAACATTTGTTTGTAATTCTTGAATAGCTCTGGTTAAGATGTTGGAGAAAGAGGCCCAGAAATGCCCTGAGTAGCAGGGAAGCTAGTCCAGGAATTATATTTTTACTGTGAACAATCCACCAAGATACAAACACATGCTGAAATACATTTGGTATATAGTATATCATCATTTCAACATTTAAAAACTAGTAAATAAAGTGCAGGGAGGTTGGGGGATTTGTCCTAGATGCCTCAGAAGGTCAATAACAGAACTAAGACTGAAAGAGGCATCAAAGGCCCGATTCTCATACAGCCCTAGTGCAGGGCTCTGAGCCTGAGTCTTGGGCTGGCCAGGAGGCTGTGCACGGTGCCCTGAGATCCAGATCAGAGGTCTCCCCAGGACTGGCCCAGGTGGCAGTGAGAACCTGAATAATACTACTTTGTTAATCCTCCATCAAAGAAAAGCCAGGACGTTAACTGCTCAGAATCACTATCTGTGCCAGTGCATTTCTCATCATACTCCTAGAAATTATGTGTGATGTAAATTCCTACCAGGTATCAAGGACCCAACATTCTACAGACTTGAAGGTAAGGTATGGTACCCCCACTTTTAAGTAACTGTCTGATTTAAATTAAAACAGTCATTGTTAGGGCCAACGGAAATGAATACAGAAAGTACCTGAGCAATTGCATTTTGAACAAAAACCACACCCTCAGCCTTCTGAAGAACCCAGGCTGTTGAGAGGAGGCACCCACAAATCTCCACCCACCCAGGCACCAGGGAGGATGGACGAGCCTCCCTCTCCTCTCTTTCCCCCCAGATCAGCACTGACTTGGGAATTCACCCCTGCATGTTGCTCCTTACGTTTATGTATGTCCTCAAACAAATGATCTACCTTTGGGGGACCCGCTTCTTCTCTTCTCAGCACTTCTTGTACCAAATCCATACCATGGTGACCTCTTAGTGGTCCGGAGTTCATCCTTTACCCTGACGTCCTAACCAAGGACCAGCATTCGGCACAACATTGCGCCTCCTCCCCGACAGTCCACCTGAGTACCAGAACCCCTTCCTCTCTCCTCCTCCTCCCTGTTCCCTTCTCTGTTTCCTCATCACCTTCCTGACCTTTCTCTGTCTCACAGCCTGAGTCAGCTGCACTGTTAGGGTCCATCTCAATGTCTCCACTCCCCCTCCTCCTTTGCTCCCACCTGGATAAGACACCCCAACTCAGCCTCATGGCTGCCTGACACCACCTCCTTGTTCCCAATCCTCAATTCTCAACCCTCTGTGCCCTCTCATCCATTCTCCATGGAGAAGCCAGAGCAGTTCTTGTAAAACACACATCTGTTCATTCAAACCCTCTGGGAGAGCCAGTCTTCGCTGCAAGTGAAATCCAAAACCTTCACAGAACTGGCCACACAGGCTATCCCAGCTTCATTCTCACCTCATTCCAAATGGTCTTCCCTGGCCGCCACACATTCATCACTTTGGTGTCCCGCTGACCCAGGCATGTGTCCATCACAGAACAGTTGGACCTTCTGTGCGTTCCAGCTGGAAACTTTTCTCCTAGAGAGACCCAAGATTTACTTCTTTTTCAGATCTCTTCCCTAAATCCCTGTAGCACAGATGTCTCCCCAGTCACCGTAACTAAAGCTGCCTACCATCCCTCATCATTCCTTTTCCTCTTTCTTTCCTCATTTTTCATTATAGCACCAACTTGTTTAGTCATTTCTATCTTCTCCACATAAAATGCATTGAAGGAACATTATAACGATAATCCAAACATGCAAAGTTTCAAGGAAATTGATGAATAGCCCAGTTTACTTTTAGATACTTCTGAGCCAATAAGCAGGATATAAAAAACAGAAATTGTGCTTTACTCCTGTGAAAGTAATTGAGAGTCATTCAGGGAACCAACTATCATTTATGTTAAATAATCCTATTATTCTCAAAGTACGTCTTTTAATTTTGTTTTATGTTTTAATGATAAAGTTGGAGGCAGCAAAAAGGTTGGAGGAAGAGTCACTCATGAGAAGCAGGGGGTCAAAGAGGACAGGACGAAGGGAGAAAACATAACTAGAACAGAAGTCGCCATAGCCCAAGGGAGAACATAACTGCAGTCATGATTGTTGAAGCCAACAAAGCAGAAGCAACAGTAAGACAATGAGCAAGCAACACATGATCATCTCAGGGACGTGTAAGAGGAGAGATACAGCATGGTTTTCTGTGGTCCTGGCTGTCGGACTTAAGAGTGGGTCTGATACTCAGGGCCATCTTTGTGTTCTCAAGATCCACCCCACAGTACTTATGTGGCCAGTGCAGACAACATGAGAATCTCCTTAGATATTTTGGAACACGAGAGGGTGTGTTGGGCTGACTTGTATCCACCCTGAAATTCGTGTTGTAAAGTCCTAACCCGCATATTTCAGAAGGTGATTACATCAGGAGAAAGGGTTTTTAACTAGATAATTATTATAAAATAAGATCATCAGAATAGAGTTTAAACGAATATCTTTGGTATCTTTATAAGAAGAGGAAATTAGGACCAAAACAGGCCCAGCAACAAGACCATGTCAAGATACACAGAGCAGATGGATCTCTGTAAGCCAAGCAGCAGGCCTGAGGAACCAACGCTCCTGACACCTGCTCCAGGATTATCAGCCTCCAGAACTGTGTCCAACATGTTTCCTGCGCAGTCTGTGCTGCTTGGTTATAACAGGCCTTAGAAACTCACCAGACAAGACTGTAACACTAGGCTGCCCATGGAGGACCGGAGAGTTTCTAGACAGGCCACTTGGATCCTCAAGACTAGCAACTATGAGTTTCTGATAAGTCTTGCCCTGAAATCCAAGGAATTAGGGTATTTTAGACTCCTAGTGTTGCCATTTGTTTGGCAACAGATTACTGCAGATTACTACACATTGGGTGGCTTACAACAACTCACAGCTCTCAAGGCTAGAAGTCTGTTAGGTGTTAGTGGGGACATCCTTGCCCTGAAGGCTCTGCAGGAAGATGTGTTCATGTTTTTCTCTCAGTTTTTAACATTGCTGCTAATCCTTGACATTCTTTGGCTTGCAAATGTATCTTTGCCTCCATGTTCCAAGATGTTCTCCTGTGTGCCTCTCTCTGCGTCTCTTCTCCTTATAAGGATAACAACCATGTTCAATTAGTATGTGCTCTAATAATCTCTTTTTAACTCAAATATATCCGTAGATGCCTCACTTCCAAATAGGGTCACAGTAGTACATACTGAGGGCTAGACTTCAACGTTTCTTTACATTTGCACATAATACATGGTGTAGTGTAGAGTGCTATGAATTTACTATAGAAGGTCTAATTTCATCCATTTTGTCACTATTGAACTTTCAGAATTTGAACAGCAACTTTCTAGTTTTAATATTTTTTATTAGTAAAATGAAAGAAGTGAAATTTCTCTAATAGGCTTGTTATGAGGGCAGAATGATAAAATATATGTGTAAAATTACCATTATTAAAATCAGTAAGGTTAGATTACCTTATGTGGCAGTAACATGAAATTCCAAACTACACTTGAGACTTTTAATAACTTACTTCTCATTTATGTTCTGGCCTTTGGTAATTAACTCTGCTCCTTTTCCCCATCATTCTGGGTCCCAGGCTGAAAAAAGAGGCTTCTAAATGAGACATGCTGCTCTTATGGAAGGAGTAAAAGGGGAAATAACAGAAACAGTGTGTTATAGGGCTTAAAACATCGGCTCAGAGGTAGTGCAAGTCACGCTCGCTCACATTCCATATTGCCAAGCTGAGGGCAGTAGTTCAGGGATGCATAATCCTCCCATGCAGAGGAGCAGAAATAACTTTTAATTTTAATGTGATGAGTTACAAATACTACATTGGTATTAGTTGCATTGTACAAATTTGTAGGATTTAATGTCCTCCAAAAACCTAGATGAGGAAACAAAGATTTTTAAAAATACCCTAAATATAAAATAACAATTTAAGAGTGGAATAGTAATACCATACACCAAGAGCAGAAGCATTCCAAAGCTGAGCAGTGTGCAATTTAAATGAATGACAGAGAAACAAGTGTCTGCAGCTGAGAGAAAGAGGTGTTATTGGGAATTATAAGGGACTTTACCACCTCCATGGAGAAAGTGGATCTACAATTAAATACTGAAAATGTTTTAGTAAGAGATAAATTTTGGACCAAACATTGAGAGAAAAGGAATCCATGTAAAGACTGTGTTGATAGGTGGGATACAGCACAGCCAAACAGGAGAGGTGAACATGAACAAGAAAGAGGAAAGATTTTAAACCCATTCACTATGTAGGTCAGGGTTGAAGGGCAACAGATAAATGAATTTGTAAAGAAAAAAAAGAAAGAAAGAAGAGAAAACACATGCAATTAGTAGCAGGCTTTGAAGGCTAAACCAAAGACAATCCAACAAGCTCCTCCTTCTCTCCTTTTGCACTTCAAACATTTGGGCATCTATTCTTTGTGAAGGGCAAGAGTTGAATCTGAAGAGCACCCTTGATGTAGGACTTGCTGATTGGCTTAGCCATTACCATGAAAGAATTGAAAGGAAGGGAGCTTGAACTGATTCCAAGGCTGCAAGATATTCAGAAGTCTGAATAAAGAAGCTGCTATTAGCAGAAATGGGAAAATTTGAAGGGCTGTTTATTTCAGTGAGATTTGTTTGGGAAGTAAATTCTCATCAAGTTATATTTCAAGCAGAGCATGATATTCACTGGGAATTGGCCCTTTAGAAGGTCAGAGATAATGTGTTAAAGGAGCATTCTAGAAACACGTAGCATGACCATGAAGGAGAGAAATTGATCCTAGGGTCTTAATGTTCTTCTTGCCACCCACTTTGCAGAAAACATTTCTCACAATTGCACAAGTAAAACGTGTTTCCTCATTTGTGAGAACTTTTGCCTCAATTTTGTTACTTACTTCCCAGGGACACCTAACAACAACCTTCCACATTTCCACCTAAAACCACAGTCTCTACAATAAACCCTGATGAAACTGCCCAAAGAAGGAGCCTGGGTAGGTAAGGTGTCATGCAACAGAAACCATAGAGAGTTCTAAGAGAAAGATGTGTTGCAGGTATTTGCAAAAATAACGTCTCATAGTGCATCATTATTTAAGCTTCCATCAACAGACCTCTCTACACTGAAATGCCACTTTTTAAAAATATGCTTCTCTTGGCTCCCGTGGTGATGAGAGGAGGTTCTTCTATGGCACTCAGCTGCTAGAATGTCATTCCCTCATGGAGGGAGCAGTGAGGGTCTTGGGTACAGCTTTAGACTGTGGTGAAAGCTTTTGATTAGAATAACAGCAAACCCTTTTTCAGAAGGTTCATCCACACGAAGCCCTTGTGGTCTACAAACCATAGCCCATCTCAAGCTGCCCTTGCTTCCTGCAAGCCCAGTGTGGATTGCTAGGACCGCATGCCTCCTTCTGGAGCTTCTGGGAGTCTGCTTGACTCATGCAGCTTTCCGGACCCGCTTCTTTGTGAATGTGATACCAAAAATGGATTGAAGTCATTTAAAATTAATTTGGAGGAAGCCTGACTCAGCATGTTAACATTTCTTTCAGAGACTTTAAACAACACCTACTCATGTTTCAGAGTAGTGTTCTGTGAATTGAGCCATTGTGTCCCAGTCTAACTAGGCAGGGACTGGGACAGGTCTGCGACTCCTGTGGGTCCTGTGTGTAGCATTTGGCTCTTGCTGGATACTTCGCTTGACCTTAACCAGCTCCTACCCTCAGCATTTTTGATAATAAGAAAATGCTGGAAACAGATCCAACAGTCAGAACATGGAGTCATATATGCAGAGATCTCTTGAGACAAAGGACTGCCCAGCCTGGAATCATAAATCAACGTTGAGTTTGGAATCCTGCATATAATTAACTCCTGGAGGAAGTCATTCCCTACTGTCTTCAAGACAGTGCTTCTGTGGTTGCTCAGTCTGAGTGAGGCGGTCTCTGTGGGCTCATTGTGTAAATGTGTGCAAATGTCTGCAGTGGAGAACCCAGACCTGTGTGCTGTGGACCGTGAAGGGAGGGGGCCAGGTCCCTAGGCCTGTCACCTTCCCCTGTGAGCTACCTCGTCCATTCACGTCAGCATGCACATCCAAAGGGCCTGATGTAAGGCGCTGGTGGAGAAGGGAGGGTACAGGAATGGGAATCAGGGGACCAACTTTCTTCTGAGCCCACTTCCTTCTGAATCAGCTGGGACTTTGGATAAGTCACATTGTCTTCCTAGCCCTGGGTTCTTTTTGCTTTAAAATGAGAGGATTGGGTGGGTGAAACTCTGAGGTTAATTATACATTAGTGAATGTCAGATGTATACTGGGGATGATCCACGTGTTGGGGATGTAATAGTGAGGTTCCAAGGACATTCTTAGGGAGTCGCAGTAGGGATGGAGGGAAAGACAACCGGAAGGGGCTCTCCATTAGACCGTGTACCCTTTGCCCCTGTGATGATCATAGCAACTCCAGTTGGGCTCATTTTATACATTTCAAGACTGTTGCCTTCAGGTAATCCCACTGGTTGCTGATAGTCCCTGATGAGGACTCTGCCTGAGGAGGGCTCAGGGGAGCAGCTGGAAGTCCCCACATCTGAAGCTATAGTGGTTGAGGTACCCACAGAATTTGCCTGAAGGGGTCCTGGGCCTGGGTCTCTTCCAGATTCTTCACACAAACCAAAGAAATTTGCCCACTGGCTCTGCAGCATGTCTGCCTTTCCATGAAAAATTATGATTGTACAAGGATTTGGCTTTAACAGGTGGAGTTAAGAAAACGTTCTAATTTAATGGTTGAAGGCAAAATCCTTAAACATAGGTGTTTGGGAGAAAACCTGAAACACTGTGATCTTCAGCTGCTCATTAGCAGACCATAGTCCTAGCCTGGAGCATGCTCCCCATGCCTTTCAGTCACAACTGTGTAGCCTGGACTTATGAAAACATGCCAAAGGATCATTCCTTTAGACCCACCCAACTTGACTATGTGAACTCCGGGGCTCTCCTTCCTTCTCTGGGCATCAGTTTGTAAAGCAGTTGGTCTGTAAGACACCCCATCACTGGGCCAGCCAAAGAGGGAAGATGCGGTGACACTGAGGCTGGGGATGTGAAAGCATGAGGATCTCAGAGAGGACACCAGGGTCTACACTCGGGTCCAGTAGCTCTTTGAAAAATCTACCAAGTCACTCAGCCTCAGATGTTCCAAGCAGTGTGTTCTGTGTGTAAGTGATCAGTTATTTTAAAATCTTTTCACACATGTTCTTCAGTCTTGGTCACATAGGTTCCACGATGTGAAGCAGACTCCCTCCATCCCTCTGGCCAGCCAGTTTCCACCACGTGGGAGGAGACACTAAGTAGTCCCCGACCGCAACATTCAGGAGCATCAAGGACCAGTAAATGACTTCTGCCAATTGGACGGAAAATGTATCTTTAAAAATACATAAGGAGATGAGGGGGTGGTGCATGCCTGTGATCCCAGCACTTGGGAGGCTGAGGCAGGAGGATCACTGTGAATTTGAGGATAGCCTAGGCTACATAGTGAGTTCAAAGCCAGTCTGAACTACACAGCAAGACTCTGCTTCAAGAAACAACAACAAAAAAATATATAAGGAACTAGTAGTGATTGTGGTTACCTACTGCAGTGGCAATTGCGTAGATAAGGGACAAAGATGTTTTGTTGCCTATCTTTTAAAATTATTTATCTATTTGAAATATGAAATAAATATGTACCTATATCTAGCAGAACACGCTCATTTCTAGTTAAATAAGCAGAAATTTTAATTCAACATTGATTATACCATGCATTTGTGATTCAGTGAAATGTATTAAAATTACATGTCTTAAAAAAAAAAAAAACTGTTTCCCAGCTTAGTGTGCATAAGGCATAGTGTGCACAAGATAAAGTTCGGTGGTTTGGTTTGGGGTTTCTGAGATTGTCCTGTAGGCCACTGAAGAGCAACCAGCCAGGACTCAGGAGACTCACTATTATCTTCTGAACACCAGCCGCCTCATAGGAACACTACCCCCCCACTGAAAAGCAGGACTAGTGACAGTCTGTGGGGCCCTCTGCAGCCTCTAGGCTCTTCCAGCCCCATGTGGGTCCCTTAAGCTGTCTCTGCAGGCTAGGCCGGCCCACACTACAATTTACCCTGCTGTTGGTCTGCATACTTTCCAGGGCATCAGTAGAGGGCAGACAGTTACCACGTCTGGGTTCAGTACTTGCTCAGAAGAGACTTTTGATTTGTTTGTCGGACTTTTCAGGCTGGCTCAGCACTAGTAACTGGGTGAGTGTCTGGCACCATGGTGGAAGACTTACATTACCTTTGTAACGGCCTTTAGAATTTTGCTGCTGAATCTCATCTTTGACTCTTCCACTGTGTTCTATCGGCCTAGCTAGTGCCCTCACATACCTACTTTGATCTTGCTGAAGTCTGCATTCTTCTGGTCCATATTCATAGGCCTCCAGGTTACCTCTGCTCATCTTCACACTGGACACCCTTCTCGTTCCCAATTCCAAAAGCAACACCATTGCCATATTCAGCCTGTCATGCTGGACTTTTCAGCACTCTGGGTTATACCTGGCTTTTTTTTTTTTTTTTTTTTTTTGGTTTTTCTCCGGTACCGGGAACTGAACTCACGACCTTGCGCTTGCCAGGCAGGCGCTTTGCCGCTGAGCTAAATCCCCAGCCCCCTATACCTGGCTTTTTCTGAGCTTTGAGGGTGGATCCAATTTCAGGCTCCAATTACTCCTAATCTAGTCCATTGTTCTGCAGGTTAGCCATTTGGCCTGACCCTAAGCCACAAAACCCTTCCTGCATTTCTGTGTGTGTCTTTCACACTCCATCTTAGCGCGTATATGAGTAAAATATAACACTAAGGTACGTGAATGAGCTTGGGAATATGTAACCAGATCCACTCTATCCCCGTTCAAATTTCCCTCAAGGACATTTGAAATTTCAAAGTTAAAACACAGAAGATGCCTTAGAAATGCTACCACATTTGTCTCAGGGAGCAGAACAGGATACCAAAGCCTGAGAATTCAGGTCTAAGAGCTAGCCCAGGGTAGGACTTCACCAGGTACAGATTTCTGAGTCAGGCCAGCATCTGTCCTTCTTCTATAATCAAGGAGAGAAGCCCAGGGTTCCTACCCAGTACGTCCAGCTTGTTTTCTCGGGTTTCCCTCTCTGCCTAAGTTCTCATCTTTGCTGTGCACACTCTTCTCTTTCATGACTGGGCTCCCGCCGGTTGCCCTTCCTTGTTTTCCCATTCTTATTAGCATCTCTCACAATACGCAAGCCAAAAATAAAGATGAGATTCAAAGCAGTGTGTGTGTGTGTGTGTAGATTTCACCAAAGATACCCTGGGAGGTGGAGCCACCTAGAAGGTTACACATGGTGTTTGGACTCAGCCATCTCCCTCCTTCCTCATGCCACGGGTAATAACTGAAGTCTGGATGCAATTCCTTCAGCTCCTTCCATAATCTCACAAGTTCTGATGGAACAGATAGGAAAATCTGGATGTGTTGACTCATGCCTGCAATTACAGTACTCTGGAGCTTAGGCAGGAAGATAACAAGTTTGAGCCTGGCCTGGGCAACTTCCTGATTTAGTGAGATTCTGTCTCAAAATAAAAAGTAAAATGAGCTAGAGATGCAGCTCAGGGCAAAGTCCTTGGGTTCGATCCCCAGTACCACAAAAATAACAATAACAAAAAACATATCCCAAAGAATTTACTCTTAGTTTGTGTCAACATGTATTATAAAATTTAGCTTAAAGCTAAAAAACTAAAGTGAAAAAAAGTGACTTTAGTTTCCCAATTCCCAGCTACCTCTTGCACTGCCATTTTGAGCTGATTAGCCAGCTATGTAGGCATCTTGAAAATGCACCTCAGGAGCTTCCCTCAGTGAACCTTCCTTCACCTCAAGAAGGTTCCCTCCTCACCTTCGAACAAGAGGTCACCAGGGTCCCTGTGGCCTGGCACGATCAATCTTCAAAGCATTACCTCTCTTCAATGCCCTGTTTCTGTGAGGAGGCCGACCTGGGAATGCGCAGTCCGTCCTTTTGCTGATACTACCTATTACCTGTGTAAGGTCTCATTCATCTTCCCTCTCAAAGTCCAGCTTTCTTCTACCCATTTTATGAAAATAAGATGATCTTGCACCAAAAGCCTTTAACTGGTAGATTTCAGAGCTGGATAATGCCTTGAGATCTTATAGTCTTTCATCTGGGAATTTGCTACTTTTTGTCTGAATCACAGATGCTAGTAATTACACCATCCTATAGTGTTGCCATATACAATACATTTACACATGAATATTACCTACCCAAGGATCTATCAACCATCTACCAATGTAAGAAGTGCTGGTCTCAGGATAAACAGGACATGACCTCGGTTTTGAGAAAGTTTGCAATTAATCTGAAGGAATTAAATATATGTTGAAATAAATATAATCATAGGACAGAGTAGAAAAGACACAAGGGAAGCAGAGATCATTCTGCGAGTGTGTAAAGAGAAGTGCTTGCTGAGATGACTCTTATTTGAGTAAAGCCTGAAAGATTTGGCCCTTGGAAGGAAGGCCGGAGACAGGAATGATGAGGAGGGTTTGGGAACCAGCTGGGCTTTGAGGCAATTACTCTGCCTGTTTTGGGAAGTTTAGGTTTAAAGATCAAAGGAGACCACTCGCATCTCGGATGAGAATGATAGTCTGTAAATCAGGTCCCCGGGTCCAGAATGAATCTAAGGTCATTCAGAATCAACCTAAGGTCAAGAATTTGACAGGCCCTTTGGAGCTGGAATTGGGAGCTTATTGGATTGCGGGGGAGTAGAAAGAAAAACACTCAGGATAAGGTTAATCAATTAGTCTCTGTGCAAAGTGGATCCAAACTTCCAAACTTGGTTGTATAAGAAACACTACATTTCTGTATTTTCTTTAAGTAAATGGAAATCTGTGGATGATCCTTGAAGACAGTTATGTGAAACAAGTCAGATGCTTTGTGCCAAACACTCTATGAAGTTACCAAGAATAGTCAAATTCAGATCAAAAAAAGAGGCCTGTTGCCAGGGTGTCGGAGATGGGTAAAAGTTAGTGTTTCGTGCATCTAGATTTTTCAGTTTGGGCTAACAAAAATCTCTGGAGGTGGACAGTGGTGCTGGTTGCACAACAGTGTGAGTGTGCCACTGAAGCATTCACTTCAAAATGGTGAAAATGGAACATTTTGTGTTGGTTTTTCTTGTGTATACCACAATAAAAGAAATAAACAAACCCAGATCTGACTCCAATCCTGACCCCACTGGTCTTAGTGGAAATTCAGGCTCATTGTCTCCTGGGTTGGGTAGGGTGACTTCTTTTCCTGTCCTAGGTCCTAGGGTCACATGCCATTTTAAAGAGCTGGCGCCATGCCCTTGTCGTTGGTCCACACTGGTGGTCATGTATTCCCCAAATCCACACTTTGTTGCTTTGAGCTGGAAACCTTGTGGCTCCCACACTGTAGCTCACAGACATCAGTCCTCCTCTTGGAGTTCTTCCACTCTCACTGGACCAGCGAACTCAGATTCATTTCTCTCTGGCCCGGGGGAAAAAAAAACTTTCTACCAGGGCCAGCTTCAGTGATAACATCACAGCGTGCTCAGATGAGCTCAGGAAGGAATGCAATATCAGCTGTTCCAGAAACTATGAATTCTCCAAAAAAGAGATGGATATCTCCTTGACCCATGTGCCTGGGAAATATACAGGCAGAAAATATACTAGTTACTATTTCAATAAAATATTTCAATACAGTACCTATATCAGTAGTCCATATTCTTGCACTTTTGGCCATAGAGACTTGAAAATATCAATCTATCAGTAATTCTTACAGTAGTAGAAAATTATGTGAGTAGATGAATCCTCTTGAGAAGATTATGGCAAGAAAAGAGAAAGAGGGGAAGAGAGAACCTGAAACCTTGCTTACGTTTAGGAAGTATGATCTAGAAGGAGTTAGGAGATGAGGAAGAAGTACAGATCTTCCAAGACCATTTCCACAAAGACCTAAAATGACGTTTAGCATTTGAGCAGGGTCAAAGTAGTAAGGAAAGACAAAGTTCAGGCAGAAGGTCACTACTATCAAATAGAGTAATTAAATAAAGTAATCAAACAGCCATTAAGTTTGAGAATATGTACTTAGCATCTGTGTTGGACAGATCACTAGGGAACTGGAAAGAAAGACCAGTACAGAAGTAAATTCTGCATTAGGAGGATTCGGGGGTTGATATTTTCCTGAACATCTGGGAATCTGGCGGATCTGACTTAGTTATCAATATGCCAATTGAGTATTATACGTGGATCTATATAGTTGTGACCTCAAATGGCCTTTTAAACTTGATCAACAGATTTGAGGTAGAATTTACATTCAACAAAATTAGTCTATTTTAACTGCACAATTCAGTAATTTTAGTATACTTACAGAGATGTGCAACCATCCCCACAATATAATTTTAGAATATTTCTGTATCCAAAAATCAAACTTTTGCCCTGTATTAACTCTCTATTCCCATCCCCAGCCTGAAGCAACTCCTAATTCTATCCTGATAGATTTACCTTTGATGAGCATTTCATATAAATTGTATGGTTATGGCTTGTGTCTAGATGTCCCTCCAAAGCCTCATGCAGTCATAGGTCGGGCTTTTTCAGAGTTGACTGGATCTAAAGTATTTGATGCTGGGATTGATTCATGGTGCAGTGCTCGGATCAAAGGCAATAGGGTTAAGGGTGTGCTACCCACCGTAAGTAGCCTGGATAAGATATAAGGAATAGAAAGTGCTATGGTCACCCCCGCTTGCTTGCTTTTCCACCTTCTGCCTGCCATGAACTGTTTCTCCTGTACAATGCCTGTCTACCTTGGAGCCAACTGACTATGGACTGAAACCTCCACAAACTGTGAGCTAAATACATCTTTCCTCCTTTAACTTTGGGTGTCGGGTGTTTTGCCTCAGCAACTAGAAAAAGTAACTAAGACAGGTATCAATATGTTATTCTTCTTTATTACCAAGAAGTATCCCATTGTATGAATAGACCACATTTTACTTATCTTGTTATCAACTGTTAAACGTGTGGGTTACTTTTTGGTTGCTGTGAATAACGCTGTTTTGAGCATTTGGGTACAAGCCTTTGTGTGGACATGTTGTCAGCTCCCCTGGGTAGATGCCTAAGAGTAGGATTGCGGGGCCATATAGTAATTTAACATTTTGAGAAATTGCTAATTTTTTTCAAAATAGCTACACCATTTTGTATTCTCACTGGCAATGTGTAAGGGTACTGATTTCTCTCAGTCCCCAAGAAAACTTTGATTTGCTTTTTAAAATTATTATTATTCTAGCCATTTGGGTGTGGTACAAAGTGGCATTTCCTTGTGGTTTTGAGTTTTGATTTCACTAAAGATAAATGATGTGGGGCATGTTTTCCTGTGCATTTGGGATATTTGATAATGCCTTTGAAGAAATGTCTATTCAGATCATTTTACTTGTCTTTAAAATTAATCTCTTCATTTTTAGCTATAACAATTATTTCTGTATTCTGGATATAAATTCTTTATGAGATATATGATTTGCAACTCATGCTGTGATTTGTCTTTTCAATTTTTTGATGGAGTGTCTTAAGTGCAAAAACATTTAATATTAATGAAGTCTTATTTGTCAATTTTTTCTTCTACCATTTGTCCTTTTACTGTCATAACTAAGAAATAATTGCCTGACCCAACTTCGTGAGGGCTTATTTCTATGTATTTTCAAACAGTTTTATATTTTTAGCAGCATTTAGATTTCTGACTCATTTTAAGTTTGTGTGTTGTGTGTGTGTGTGTGTGTATGTGTAGTGTGAAGTAATTGCCTCTGCACAATTGTTGGAGATATTCTTCTTTTCCCACTAAACTTTTTTGAAATACTTGTCAAAACCCAACTAAACATAAATATTAGAGTTTATTACTGAGTCCTCAATTTTATTCCATTGATATCTATGTCTATCCTTTTGCAAAGCTCAAATAGCCATAAATACTACAGTGTTATGGTAAATTTTGAAACTGGAACATGTAAGTCTCCCAATTTTGTTCTTTTTGAAGATAGTTTTAGTTATTCTGAGTCACTTAGTTTTGTATGACAAGTAAGATGGTTGTGTCAATTTATGCAAAGGAACCACTAGGAATTTTGATGGAGATTGTGTTGAATATGTAGTTCAGTTTGGGGAGTACTGCCATCTTAATAATATTAAATCTTGCAATCCATGAACATGGGATGTCTTTCCATGTATTTTGATTCTAGTTTGTATCAACAGTGCTTTGTAGTTCTCAGTGTACCAGTCTTGTACTTCTGTTAAACATTTCTAAATATTTTCTTTTTGATGCGATGAATGGAATTATTTCCTAGTTTCATTTTTCATAGTATAAAAAATATAACTGATTTTTACTGTTGCTCTTGTATGCTGCTACCATGATGAATTTTTAAAGTAATCCTCATAACATTTAAGTGGATTTCTTAGGATTTTCTGTATACAAAGATACACAATATCATATTTTCTGCAAATAAAAACATTTTTTTATTGGAGACAGAGTCTTGCTGTATAGTTCAGGCTTGCCTTGAAGTCATTATGGAGCCCAGACTGGTGACATGAACTATTTGATAAACTACTGGCTACTTGAACTCATGATAATCCTCCTGCCTCAGCCTTCCAAGTGCTGAGATTACAGGTGTGCACCACCACACCCACATACAATTACTTCTTTTCTAATAATGATACTTTCAATTGATCTATCTATCACAATCATCTTGGGATTTATGTAAGGACATTTTACAGATGAGATAATTTAACTCTAGAGAGTTTAAGTACTTTGTCTGAGGTCACTTAGGAAATGAAGTACATCAGTATCAGAACAGAGGACTCTCTCACAGCCTTTAACACTTTCAGGTGTTCCACCTATTTCTGGTTGATAGCACCAGAATCTGAGGAAACAACAGCACTCACATTGTGCTCCTTTGTTACAAGAAGCCAGATTTGGTCAAGGAGGGAGCAGAATGTACATTTCCCAAATATTCTATCTATTCTGTGCCATGCTCAGGGCTAGGCAAATATAATCCTCATAAATACAATCCTCATGAAATCCTGTAAGGTAGCCACAATTATTCTTATTTTACAGAGGAGTAAACCATGGATCTGAGTATTAAATTCTCATGAAGATCACATAAGTGGAACTGTGAGCCTCAAGTTCTGTGGTTCTCCCATGACATCAGGCTTCATTTTCCTTCCTGTTCCCAAGGAAGTGGTTCTCAGGGTGCCACCACCCTGTGTAACCATCTGAGCATCTATCCCTGAGACAGTGGTTTTGTAGCTGCATTATCCACATGACATATGCCTGCACACAGAGACACCCATAGTGCATGAATTACTGCTTTCCAGGGCTCCTCCAGAATAAGCAACCTCATGGCTGTTTTTCTTAAACCCCCCTTTATGTGTCTCAATGAACAATGTGGACAATAAGCGCTTCTGGGGTTGAATATAAAAGAGAGGATTCAACCTCAAACACTTAGCTAATTATCTGAAATGGTCAAGACTGCACAGTTGTGAAAATGGCTCAAACAGGCCTCTTTTGATAAGCCACATCTGGCATAGTGACCAGACCACCAAGATGTAGCTTTGGAGTAGCTGGTTCTAATTACACTTGGTCATAGGGACCTGAGACAGCATGCTGGTCCCAGTGAGGGCAGGGTCTACTCCCTATACCCTACTTAACCTGCCTCATGCTAACACTTTGCAGGAACTCCATGCATGTCTTTGTGCTTTTGTTCTAAATTACTTGTGACTGCTTTATCCTAAATAATTAGCCAATTTCCTTTGTAGCTATTCCTTTCCCCATCCCATTCTTACTCCTAACAGAAAGAAGACCCCTGCGGCTAATCTATCAAGGATGATCATTTTAGTCTTATAGCAGATGAAAGGTCCAAATGAAAATGTAAATGTCACCCTGGGTACGGCTCTACTATTCTCTTTGTGCTCTTCTCCTCGGTGCCAGTCCTCACCCAACCCACAACAGGTTCTAGGATTGCGAAACAGGAATGGTTACAGTTAACTATTTTACAAACTCTGTCAAATATTGTAAGAGGCCATGCTGCACCAAATAAACCCTAAGGGTTCACCTTTTCAGGAAATTGCAGACTGGTGAGTGGTCTAGAGCTCTGGTGGTTTAAAAAAACTTCTTCACGTTTCCCAAGGGATTTTAGCTTTGGGAGCTTAGGCCAATTATAACCAAGGGTCTGGAAAAAGTCTTCAAAAATAGCAGCTCCCTCAGGTGACTTGGTGTGAGGTAGAAAGTATCCTATTTTAGCTCAGCTTCCATTTCCAGGTGGTTTCGTTGTCAACAGGAGAATATGAAATTTTTAATAACATGAAATAAAAAGACAATCTTTTGTGAAAACAAGATTACCTTCCGTTTCACTTGGCCATACTTTATATTCTCACAGTTCATTGCCAAATCCAACCACTCATCCCCTCACCAGCACTCCCTCTCTAAGCCACCATCCCATGCCCGTCACTTCTTGGGACCGGTCACCTCTTCCCCATCCCTTGGAGATCTTCCTATGAGGAAAGACACAGGTTCCAGTCTGGGCTATGAGGATATGTAAACTCTGTTTCCTCTGACAAAGTCATTTTGGACTCATTTCTTTTCTAGAAAAATAAGGGAATCGAGGACTCCAAGGACTGAATTCAAATCCTGCTGAAATGTCCCCTTCAGCATCTGCTCTTTTGGTAACTTCTGATGTATTTCTTTCTGCTGACTTTTGACCTTCTGACCTTTGTCTGGGGTTTCTATTTAATCCTGTGCCCTTTTCATTGATTTTGCTACCAACCTGGATTGGAACCTCTACTTAGTGCAACCTATGAAGCCTCATATCTGTACATTTACTGTTCAAAACATGAATGCACTTTTTTATACGCATCCTTCTCCTAGTTAAGACTCAAAGTTATGATTTTA
The DNA here is from genome assembly GCF_000276665.1 of Chinchilla lanigera. Taxonomy (NCBI): domain Eukaryota; kingdom Metazoa; phylum Chordata; class Mammalia; order Rodentia; family Chinchillidae; genus Chinchilla; species Chinchilla lanigera. The sequence goes on from NW_004955403.1 coordinate 24,695,561, forward strand.
AAAGAGGGAAAAATAGCCTCACTTGAGGTAGGACTGAGCAGTTAGAAACTTAAGCCAAAGATTTCTCTGTTCAAAATCACATCCTTCACCACCAATTTCCCTGAGGAACAGAGTTTAATTCTTTTGGGAAATACCTAATGGACTCAATCCCTCTCCAGTCTGTAGTGGAGTAACGCCCACTAGAGTCATGGCAGTGAAGGAGGGCCGCCGAGAAACGACTTCCCGCGCTGCAAGCATGCGGAACTATTTATTATGTCAACTCCAGTCCCGGCCCCAGCTGGGCCCTGCCTGCTCTGCAGGGAGAGCTGCTCAGCTCCAATCTCAGCCCTGAAGCAGCCTCACAGGCTGAGACTGAGTGGCTACCCACTTGAGTCACAAATGGAAACTTGAGGACATTAAATTTTTAAAAAATGACAAATACATGTGCTTGCTTAATCACCTTAACTGTCATTTTGCTTCCTAGCAATCTTTCTATATCTATTCTGGTTCAAGTCTAAGTGTTAATAAGGCCAGAGTTTGACTTCTACATGGAAAGCACTACCTGTTCTGTCACAAAGAGACACAAATGAAATGCAAAAATCCCTGTATCCGCAGGCCCAGGGGATTAACAATTAATTTCACATTTGTGAGCTCAGGAGATCTTTATTTTGAAATAATCTTCCTCTGTTTAATTGGCAGTATATTTTCCTAAATCATTGCTCATCAGAATTGTTTCTCCTTCATGTTAAATTGCTCCTAAATTTTAGCCCCCAGGGCAATTGCCATCCATTTCCACCTGCGGGTTCTTCCAAACTTGCTTTCTCTCCTCTGGGAGATACCTGCCCATGGGCTCAGGTTATTCAAACAGAGTGGCTCAATAGCGATGGAGCTTCAGGCCGGAACTCCCACAAGCCAGGCAGTACCCAGGTTCCCAGAACCACAGATAAGATTGGGAAAGGAGCCATGAAATGGCATTTGGTAAGAAATTACCTTCTTTGCTTGCATCACAAGCCTAGGACAATGTTTGATTTTGTTAAATAGAATTGGGCTGATATTTTAAGAATGTGTTTGCTTTCTAAGTCTTGGAATTTACTCCCACAGAAGCCAACCTCAGATAATATTTTCTTAAGGAGACCCCGCTAGGAAAAGCTTCAGACAGAATGTAAACCAAGACCTGACTCCTAGAATTGAAACATAAATCCAAGAATAAAAACAAAAGACCACTGGGTTTGTTTAACCCATGGCCACGTTACATTCTTTCCTGCACGGTCTTTGTAAGAGCATGCTCCTTTAGAGTTAGCAGGAAAGGCTTGTAACAAGACACCTCTGCTTCCGTAAGTGACCTAGTTTGACTCTGACACCCAATAGCTATCTTATTTTTATGAAAGAATGTATGTTTCATGAGAGAAGGGACTTTATCTTGTTCAGTGCAATACCCCAGCTCCAGGACAAGGCCAGGCTCATTCATTCATTCACTAAACAGTATTTTCAGAATGGTTGCTATGTGCAACCATGGTTGCTATGTAACAGATGTAACGAATGCTCATCACTCATTTATTCAAACGAGTGGGCCAGGAGACACATGCCTTCAGGCCATGGTTGGACACACGAGCAAAGCAGGGCCAAGTTTTTACCCTCATGAAACTTGTGTTCTCATGAAATGCTACAGACAAATAAATAAATACAAACAATGTCAGGTGGTAACACAGTCTGTGGAGAAAGTTGGAGAAGTTAAGAGCACCTAGAATGACCAGAGAGTTCCATTGTATATATGGTAGTCTGAAAATACCTTCCTCTAAAAAATTTTACTAGTGATTGGTGATATTACCTGGTGAAGGGGTTTATTTTGGAAAGTTGGTAGGCACAGTTAATGTATCTTAACCAGTTTAAACCACTCAACCCTCATCTCTCCTTTCTCCCCCTCCTCTTCGTCCCCTTCTTCCCCATATCCACAGGTCTACCTCTAATTTGTGGTTCTCTGTCCTTTAGTTTATATGTATGTATGTATTCATTTATTTACTTATTTATTTATTTATTCTTAGGTTTCTCATATAAAAGAAATCATGTGATATTCAACTTTCTGGCTAATTCACCTAACATAATGGTTTCTAGTTTGGGAATGTAAACTAATGCAATCATTATGGAAACTGAAATAGAGATTGGTCAAAAGATTAAACAAAGAAATATCATATAACTCAGCTATACCACTTTTGAGCATATTCCTGAGAGAATTAAGGACTACATATTATAGTGATGCACACAAAGCCATGTTTATAGCAGTGCAGTTCATAATAGCTAAGATGTGGAAACAGCCTAGATGTCATCAACAGATTAATATATATATGAATGTTTCGCCATAAAGTGTAATGCTATAAGTACCTTCCTGATAAGATGGACTTTGAGTAGAGACCTGAAGAAAGTAAGGGAGCTGGCTAGGTAGATATTCAAAAGCAAAGCTTGCCCAGTCAAGGGAACAACAAAGGAAAACCCTCTGAAGCTAGCTCATGATTGAGATGCTAGAGGAACAGCCTAGAGCTAGTATAACTGCAGCTGAAAAGAATGCTGGACAGAGTGGAAAGTGAGGTCTTATAGGTGGAAAGTGGTGTGGCGGCCATGACAGTGTGGTGCCCAGATCCCCTGCTGCAGGGTCAGAGTGCATTGACAGTTCCAGGTTGGGGACCCCTTGAGTCCATCACTTAGATTTCAAAGCCTCACTTCTTCTAAGCCGAAGTTGACCAGTGACTGAAAAAGGGAGGTTCTAGTGAGTGACTTTGGCTTGAGTACCCACTTCCAGCTGGCCAAAACTTCCTTAGAATTACATAGGCTCTTTCTACCCGCTCCCTTCCTTTCCCATCCTCTTTAACAAAAGTTAAATATTCATGAGATTCTCCTGCCTACTCCTGTTGCCTCATCTTTATCTGCGATAGGTGCAATCACTTTTTGTGTCCTGCATCTTGTCTTGGTATCTGCTTCTCAAAGGACTTGAAGCAAGAAGAGACCAGAGCAGGTCCCTGTGGGTTATGGAGCAGACTTTGGATCTTATTCTGAGTATGAGGGAAACCTTTGGAAGGGTTTGCATAGACAACGGTGTGACAAAACTTTCATTTTAGGAAAGTGTAAACTTGGATTATCCTGAGAAAACTCTGCCCATGACTCAATAATTCTATTCTCATATATATACACTAAAGAAACTGGTACCCTTTGTTGTCACTACAGTTTGGTATGAACTTAGTACAATTTAACCCACTTCTTATGTACTATTTTAATTATATAATGACTCATGCACAGATGCTCCTTAACTTATGATGGAGTCAGTTCTTTCTCTCTATTTCTCTCTCTCTCCCTCTCTCTCTCTCTTGCTTGTTTTTCTCCTTTTTTTCTGTGGTATGGGGCATTAAACTCAAGGCCTTTTGCAGACTAGGCACATCCTGGGTTTCAGTGGCCCTGACCAATAGGTTTGTAGCCAGGATGAAATATAAAGGGAAAGATGCGAGGCAGGCTGATTGTCTTTTTCTAAATACCCTGCCATAGATTGTTACTCCTGCCAGGCAACCCTGCCTTGAAGCCAGCTATGGACTGAACCTCTACAAACTGTGAGCTAAAATAAACCTTTCTACCCTAAGCTTTGGGTGTGGAGTATTTTGTCCCAGCAATGAGAAACATAACTAAGACATCTTCCCCTCCTGCACTTCATTGCAAGGGGAGGTGTGTTCACTCTGACCCCATGGAGAGGCAGCACGGCACTGTGTTCTAAAGCTCTACTCCAGAATGGCCTGTGCTCCCATAATGACCTTGAGCAGGCCATTTAAATTCTCTGAGCTTCCATCTGTTTACCTATTGTTATGGTTTGTGTCTGGATGTCCCCTTAACTCCCCGTGCAGTTTTAGATGGGGCTTTTTTGGAGGGAGCTGAATCTAGAGTGTGTGATTGATTCATAGTGCAGTACTGGCATTAAGACTACTGGGATTAAGGGTAGGTGATTGCTGGGTCAGTCCATTGATTGGATTGGCACTGCCCTCATCCCAGTAGACTGGATACAATATAAGGGACAGAAAGAGGCTTGCCTCTCTCACTCTTGCTTGTTGCTTTTGTTGTTTTCTATTGCCATGAACTGTTTCTCCTCTGCCATGTGCCACCCTGCCTTGGAGCCAGCCAGTTATGGACTGAAACCTCTACAAACTAAATAAGCTTTTTCTCCTTTAACCTTGGGTGCTGGCAATTTTGTCCCAGAAACAAGAGAAAAGTAACTAAGATGCCTATTAAACAAGAAGACAGTGAAAGTATTTGCTGCATAGGATTGGTGTGGGAATGAGGCAAATAATACTGGGAATGTACCTTGTATTCTCTCTGGTGTAAACTTGGTGTTTGAAACCTGTTAACTGTGATGGTGAAGATAATGCTAGGAGAGGCCTCGGTCTATTGGCCAATGATGCTGCACCTGGAGTCAGCATATTGGAGTCAGATTGTTAATTCTACCACTTTCCAACTATCCTATGACCTTGGCATACTGACTGACTCTAAATCTCTGTTCAGTAGAAATAACGATGGTGTGTGACTTATAAGATTCCCAGTCTTTAAGATTGTTTAGTACTATTTTTGTCCAACACCTTTCTCTTCCTTTACTACTGTCCCCACATTCACCTCGCACTTTTGTGGACATCTGGCCCTGTGCCACTGGTGGGACAAGATGTTCCTATGGCGTGGTGGTTCATAGAGCATCTGGCCCAGGTCATCTACTCCCAGGGTCTTTTCTTATAGGAAGACATCTGGATTGTAAGAGGGTCTCTACTTTCTCAATATTTCTGAACAAGTACTTATCTCAAAATCTCCAGTCATAGGTAGATTTTTATTTAGAGAGACTCCCTAGTTTCTGACCTACATAATGATAACATATAGATTTACACTCTAGCGATAGTTTTGCTTCTTCCCAATGGTGTGATAAAATGTACCACTTGCAATGGATACCTGAAGCAAAGGCTTTTCTGCCATTCACCTGTTTTTATTTTTACTGTTTTTCTTTTGTGGTGATCCAGAGCCTTCCAAATGCAAGGCAGGTGCTCTACCACTGAGAAGTATCCCCAGCCCTTTCATTTACTCTATTTTTTTTCAATTTCAAATTTTCATCAGTACAAGTTTGCAGTACATAGTGGTTGCATTACCCTTGAGAAGTTAGTACCTGTATATAACACATTTAATTCCGTTTTTCATCCCCTTACCTTCTTATCTGGGTTGTTGCTCTCCAATATGTAAAATATATATCGTACAGAAGGCTAATGTGGTCATTCTGGAAATCACTAAGTATAGTGCTTGGTACACAATAAAAGTAGCTGTTCTTAGATGGTTATCATTTGTTATTATGTATGTTACAGGCACATAACACCTTGCATATGTCATTAGCTGGGCATAAGATTGAAGCACTAAGGTCTCATCCGTTATTTTAGAGTTGATTACAGTAGATTGATTTGTACTCTGTCTTATTTCAAAAGTTGTATTTACACCCTCTTCCAAGAGCTTCTCTTTCACTATTCAGTAGAGTGGGTTCATTTGATCTTTTTTCCTTCTTGTCTAAATTATTCTAATTTCTAACTGAGTTAAATCTTGCCTGAAGTCTTATACCCTCTCATCTCTTTTCTTCAGGGCTATGAAAAGTATAATCTTCAGGGTCCCCTGACCAAACCACGAAGTGTCCTCCTTAGGTGTATCACCAGCGTAAGCCCTCACTCCAGTGTACTGTGCTTTGGGCATTTTCCACACCCAATAGTGTACTGTAAAACCCTGCAAGGCTGGGATCATGTCCTCCTAATCCTGTGCTTTTCACTGTGCCTAACACTGTGCCTGGAGAATCATAAACACTCCAGAAATGAGTGAGTGCTTAAATCCTACTGTATCTAAGACCTTTTCCAACTTTGATTCTGTCTTTTGGGAATAAGATTTCCCACAGTGACTTGCCAGTATCTAAACAGGAAAACTACTTTCTATTTCCTTAGACATTTTCAAACTCTTCAGATTTAGCCACTTGACTCCTTTGATAGAATGATAAAATTCCTAGAGTGAAATCGCAAGCACTCACTATGTGCACACACATGCGCGCACACACACACAAACACAGGATAAAGAAAATGTCCTCATTCTTTCTTAGCATAATTCAGCCTCTCACCTCAAACACTTGTGCATGAACTACTTAAAGAAGATTTGAGATCTGTATCATTTGTATCTAGGGTGGATGAGCAAAATTGGGTTGCTCATTGCTATTGGCTTTCTGTTCAGACTGTTTCCATCGTTGTGTCGGACGTCTGTGTTCAAGAATCCCATCTTTGATCTTTCTTCCTTTGGTTGGTCTTCTAGTTGAGTTACTGGATTGCAGTAACTGGATTTAAGTATTGAGGTTGAATTACTAGATTTAAGGGTTTAGTTAACACTTTTTCAAGTCCTTGATAAATATTACTAGGCTGTTCTTCCAGCAAAGGGCATGCTTACATGCACTTCCTGTAGCAAGGCATGAGTGCTGATTTTTCCACCCTCTTGGCCTCCATTCTTTTTTTTTTTTTTTTAACTTTACAGCTTGAAATGTGAGATTGATTAGTGTCTACTTCAACCATTTTGAGCACATGAAACCTCTTAGAATCATTAATGTGTATAGGCGTTCTGTGGGCAATAAGACTGGAAGGGATAATCCTTCTAGGGCCTTAACTCAAGCGGAGAAGATGGAGCAGCTGTAATTACAAATGTGAGCCCAGTCCCTTTTCACAGTGCCCACTGCTTGCCCTCGGTCCAAGCCACCTGACCTCCTTGCCGGTCTGCCTGCTTCCATCCTGGTCCCGTGCTGTTTCATACTCCACACAGAGGGCAGATGGTGTGGGAGAGGCGGGAGCCTGTTTATGCTGGTCAATATGCCACTAGTGATGACCAGTGACCCAACCTGATGTCATCAGAGGAGAGGCAGGAAGTTCAGTGGATGGAGGCAAATGGACATTTCATCACTGGTGGGAGAATGGAGGTGCTTCAGGATGGAGCTGTTGGCTGAGTTTCTTTCAGAAGGTTTAGGAACAAGAAGTTTCCCCCTCCAAACACTTACAATCCCTAAAGTCCGTAGAAGTCCCTTTATGGAAGGAAAATCCCTCAGTACATCCCATAGAATAAAATTGAAGTCCACACAATGGTGCCACCCCCTACCGACCTCTCCAACACCACCTCCCTTGTTCCCACCCTGTGCTGGATACCCTCCGTCCTGTCCTGCAAGCACCCTAAGCTCCTAACCTCTTCTTTCTAAGAGCACTCTTGTCCCACTGGGGCTCACCATGGCTGTCTCTTCATCATTATCTATGCTCACCTTAGTGCCACCTCCTCTCCTCAGAGAGACGTTCCCAGGCCCCCAGAGCCAAAGCGGCACCTTCTGCATGGATTCTGCATTACTTGGCTTCACCATCCTCTGCCAACTTGCTGCCCTTGTCTTTTCTATTAGTTCATGTTTATTAAGTCTCTTCTCGGCTAGCAAGTAAGCAAGCAAGCTTCTTGAGGGCAGGGATTCTGTCTGTCTTGCCCATTGCTCCATCCCAGTACCCAAGATAGTGCGTTAAAAATCAACATTTTTAAATAACAAGTCATATGATCATACAAGTCTTTCAATAACTGTATCAATATATCTACTCACCCGACCAGTACAAGAACTGGAGTTAAAATATAGCTATAGTGTCAGAGTATTTTCTTTTTTAAATGATGAAAGTATAATAAATATATATCAATTGTGATGTATATGGCTTTAACTCTTGCTCCTTAGTGAATTTTTCTCATTGTGGCAGATTGTACTGTCCAAGGAAAGATGCCACAACAAATCCCATTCTAAGTGTTCTTTTCACAGGGTGATATTAATAGCCACCCATCAAGTGATGGGCCCCCCTTTTGGAACCTAATGGATATTTGTGACAGCTCAGACCACTGGATACAGCAGAAAGGAGATTATGCGGTTTCTGGCTCTAGGTCGTGGAAGTGCCAGGTTTTTCCTCATTGTTCTGTCTTAAAGCAGAGCCGCCATGCAACGAGGAAGCCACGCAGTCATGTGGAGAAGCCAATGCAGGTGTATTAGCTGGAAGTCCATCAAGGTCCGCACCCAATAGCCACATCAGTGACTTGCGTATTCTTCCAGCCCTCAGGCTCCACAGGCCTTTGAGCGCCCCCTGTCGATGACACATTCAGCAGAGAAGTTTGGCTTCCAAGCCCTGGCTTCTTTGCAGATTCATGAGCTGACTAAATGACTATTGCTACTTTAAGCTGCTTAAGATTTTAGGTTGTCTCTTACAGAGCCACAGACCACGGAGGCACCCACTCACTTCAGGGCAAGAGAGGCAAAATCCAAACAGAAATTTCCCCCAATCCTGCCTGTTTCCAAGAAGAATTTCATTCAGGAAGAGAAAGGTTTTGCAGCTCTTATGGAGGGATAAGATGTAGATGACGATCATCAGTGGTTGGTATGACCAGTAGGTGAACCCGGGTGGGAAACTGTATAGTACATGGATTGGAAAGACACCAGCTGAACTCACTGATCCACCTTAGCAGACATCATGAGGCATGGAATGTGATGTGAGAGAAAGCAGCCAGCACCACCTCCAATGGATTCTTATCCAGGGGATCAAACATGATCCTCTAGATCAGATATTCGATTCTCTGTATTAAGCTAGCACAGTAGTGAGAATAAGAAACATGTGAATGACATCATAATTATGTAACTAGCCAGACCTAGAATGTGGGACATTTTCAGGGCAAATGACCACCCTTCCTCAATCAATACATGGAGAATAAATAATAAATAACCCAAATGGAGGAGAAAGAAACATGATAGATTAAAGGAAACTCAGGGACATAGCCAAATACAAGATGTGGGTTTTGTTTAGATACTAATTTAAAGAAAACAAGATCACAGAGGCATTTTTTAATTTTATTATATTTTATTAGTACATGATACTATTACTTGACAATGAGGTTTATTATGGGAAGTTGACACATGAACTTAACATTTCTTAATTATTTCAAATCATCCACTGTCCCCACTCCCTTCCTGGTTTCTAGAAGTCTCCAGAAACCTCTCCTGGTCTCCAGAAACCTCTTGGTTTCCTGTCTTCTCTCATTAATTTATTTACTTGGTTTCTCATATAAGAAAAAACATGCCATATTTAACTTTCTGAGTTGCTAAATTTACTTCACATGATGATTTCTCATACCAGCCATTTTCTTGCAAAAGACATTGTTTCATTATTCTTTATGGCTGAGTAACACTCCACATTTGTATGTATATACCACATTTTCTTTGTTCATCTGTTGATGGGCATGTAGGCTGATTCCACAGCTTAGCAACTGTGAATTGTGCTTCTATAAACATGGGTATGTATCTATCATCATAGTATGCAGTCTGTGATTCTTTTGGGAATATGTCTGGGAGTAATATAGCTGTATCAAATGATATTTATATGCTTAGTACTTTGAGGAATCTCCATAATGATTTCTGTAATGATTGTACTAGCTTACATTCCCACCAACAATATAGTAGGTTTCCCTTTTCCTAAGCAGCATTGTTTTTTGTATTCTCGATGACAGCTATTCTAAGCTACAAGACAATATCAAAGAAGTTTTAGTTTGCATTCCTCTGATGACTTGGGATGTAGAAAATTGTTTCATGTAATTTTTGATCATTTGAATATTTTTCTTTTGAGAAATATTTAGTTCATTTGTCCATTTTATTAGGTTCATTGTTTTATGGTGGTTAAGTTTTAAACAATTTTATATACACTAGATATTATTACATTTTCAGAAAAATAGCTAGCAATGATTTTCTCTCATTCAGTGGATCATCCTTTTAATCAGTTAATTGCATCCTTTGCTGTGCAGAAGCTTTCTAATTTGGTAAAGTTACTGATTCTTGGTATGATTTCTTGTATTTTTGGAGTCCTATTCTTTGCTTGGACCTATGACTTTCTCTGTATTTTTCCCCCAGTAGTTTCAGTGTTTTTTATATAGGCATTGTTAAGAGAATCAGGGAAACTTGAACATGGGCTGGTATTTCATGATATTAAGGAATTGCGGTGCATCTTGTTAAGTGTGATAATAATAATGTGGTTTTCTTGCAATGACCTTTAGTATTGGACATAGGCAAGAAGTATTTGTTATTTAGGATTTACATGGGATTTACTTTAAAAATGTTCCAATGTGGTGAGAAAGACCTGTGAAACCAGGGCAGAGTGGTGGTTATTGTACTTTATCATTCTATTGTTGTATCCTTGAAAATCTCCATAATAGAGACTTTTAAAGTTGGGTCTAAATTCTTCAGGGGGAGTAAACTTAAGTTGTCACATTTTTAATGCAAATCACTTGGCATTTGCCCAGGGAGTGGGCCTTGTGGGATGAAGCAAGGCCAGACTGCTACGGCCTGGCACTGGGGCTTGCACAGCGGAGGGCCAGAGACTTGGTCCCAAGTGGTTTTCACTGGCTTCTCAACAGCCAGGGCACAGCCCCAGTGCTGTGAGCACCAAAGGAAGAGGCCACCACAGCCAGATGGTCACTATTTTGTGATTGCTGCAGGTAGATGACCCCGGGACAGGATAAATGAAACAAGAGACAGAAATCCAGCACCTCCACTTTGAGGGGGAGGAGGGTCTGGTGGCTCTGGCCCACAGAAGTGCAAGAAGGGCCTGGGGATGAAGGGTGAGAAGAACCAAGGGCTTCTCCCTGCCTTTCTCGTCCTGCTTCTCTGCTGCTCCCTTCCCTCAATCTTCCTTGCCCTAAGTACAGCCAGGGTTTGATTTTCCAGGGCACAGATCGGCATACTGGAGATCTTCCTTTCCAGCTTGACCACCAAAAACAATTGATTCTCTTAGCATAAGGGACACAGAGTCAGGGCTGGGATGGGATTTCTCTCCTTTGCTGCATTTGAACATTTCCATGATAGAGAATGTTTAATTTGAGTCTAAAAATCCAGCCTGGATCCTAGAATAATTGTTACTCTGGCCCTGCTTGGGTGCCCTCTCTGGCTCATTTTGGGATGGATGCCCACCCTTTCCCCCTCTCTACAGCCAGAGAAGCCTGTCAGACAGTCTCCTGGGTGGGTCCCGTGTGGGCTGGAGGAGGAATTTCTTGGAGGAGCAGTAGTTGCTCCCAGAAGGCCAAAGGGAACTGGAAGTTAAATGTCTACCACAGTGACCATTACAAACTGGGAAAAAAATACCACTGATAGTAACAAAAAGAGAAATGAAAGTCAAGAAGATATCAAATTCCTGAACAACCCGATATTAATTAATGAGATTGAAAGCGTGATTAAAAGCCTACTGACAAAGAAAAGCCCAGGCCCTGATGGATTCACAGCAGAATTT